>NC_134688.1:97904072-98213655 GCF_050947455.1 Rhinoderma darwinii
CCCACTGCCTCTCTGAGGGGACGGCGGCACCACTGAAACCAGCCGCTGCCACACCCTTCTGCACTATAATTGTTCCTGCGTCTATGGGACACAGATACAATTACATGCGTTGTTGAAAGACCCTGATTGGCAAGGCAGAATGTCTTGCCCTGCCACTCATCGCCTTTTACGAACACAAGCGGCCCGATGACGTCATCGCGCTGCTTGCGTCGTTCAGCCCCAGCAGACCTGCTTAGAAGAGGCCTAATTGCAAGAGGACGGCACAGGAACGGAATAAAGTGAGCAAGTAAAGTTTATTTTTTTCTGGTAAAGAGAGAGGGTCTATATGTGGAGCACTATCTACAAGGGGGGCTATATGTGGAGCACTATCTACAAGAGGGCTATATGTGGAGCACTATCTACAGGGGGCTATATGTGGGGCACTATCTACAAGAGGGCTATATGTGGAGCACTATCTACAGGGGGCTATATGTGGGGCACTATCTACAAGGGGCTGTATGTGGGGCACTATACAGAGGGCTGTATGTGGGGCACTATACAGAGGGCTGTATGTGGGGCACAAAACAGGGGGCTGTATGTGGGGCACTATCTACAGGGGCTACTATCTACAGGAAGATCTCTTGTGGCCACTATCTACAGTGGGATCTATGTAGAGCACTATATTCAGGGGACTCTATAGGGGGCACTATGTATGTGGGGAACGGTTTACAGGGGGCACTATTTATGTGGGGTACTGTCTACAGGGGGCTCTATGTGGGGCACGGTCTACATGGGGCTTTATGTGGGGCACTGTCTACAGGGAGCTCTATGGGGGCACTGTCTACAGGGGGTTCTATGGGGGCACTATCTACAGGGGGCACTGTGTGTGGGGTCACTATCTATATGGGGCACTGTGTGTGTTTAGGACACAGTGTATGGTGCTATAATAATCAGGGACACAGTGTATGGTGTTATTATAATCAGGGACACAGTGTATGGTGCTATTATAATTATAAGTGCAGTGTATGGCGCTATTATATTCAGGGATGTAGTGTGTGGCACCATTAACATTTTATCTTCATTTATAGGTGCAGAAATGTTTGAAAAGTAAGAAGTTGAAGGCATCTCAGCGGAAAATTGCAAAAATGCGCTGTGGCCGTTAGAAATCATCATAGAGGTCTGGACCAGATAGAGAAGTGAAAAAGAACAACTAGAATCTGAGAAGACGTCACCACTTAATGTAAATGTTTATTCTGCCACTAATCAGTACTGTAGTCACTGTATGATCTGCAGCAAGATGCTGGGTGGTATGATTAGTTTTTTTGTGAAACAGCAACTCCCAGCATATCCTTACCATTGTTCAGGCCATGCTGGGAGCTGTAGTTTTATGCCGTACAAACCTATATGGTATGGGTTGTACTAAATTGAGCTGTATTTGTGCTGGTGCTGTATGTATGTATTGAGCTTTTGTTCTGGTGCTGTATATATGAATTAGGCTTTGTTCTGGTGCTGCGTATATATGTACTGAGCTTGGTTCTGTTGCTGTATTTATGTAATGATCTTGTTCTAGTACTGTATATATGTACTGAGCTTGGTTCTGGTGTTATGTACGGAGGTTGGTTCCGGTGTTTTATATATGTACTGAGCTTGGGTCTGGTGCTGTATATATGTACTGAACTTGGTTCTGGTACTGTATATATGTATGAGCTCAGTTCTGGAGCTGTAATTATATAGGATATATTTATAAAATTGCAGGGCAGATGGAATTTTTTCAATTCATTGTATATTTAATGGGAACCTATCAGGTAGTTTTAACCCCTTGAACTGCCACCATGCAGTAATACATGACCTGACAATATTTCCAAACACTCCTTTGTATGCTTTTTTTAGATGCAGCAAAATCTATAAAATCAACTTAAATGGTGCACACTATATGCTAATTACTCATTAAAAGGTCATGGGGTGTGTAACGACTGCCGTGCCGTTCCCCGCCTTCCCCACGGCCTCTGCTCCGGTTCCTGCGTCCTCAATTACCACATGCTCATCCCGTGCTCCCCTTACCCGATCCAGACGCTCTGCTGGCTCTGGACGGCATCAGGTAAGTGCATCCCTAACTTCCCTCCGCGGCCGTCATCCTTGATGTGCGGCTGCAGTCACTAGAGGGCACGCTGACTTGTCCTGTCTTAAAGGGCCAGCGTGCGCCTTAATTCCTAAGACTTCCTATTTAAGGTTCCTCCTTCCCTGCATCCATGCTTGCTCAACCAAGTTCCCCGTGAGTTTCCCTGTGCCCTGGTTCCCTGTTTCCATCCCTTCTGCCTTTTGTCTGGATTTCCCATTACTGACCTCTGCCTGAACTTGACTATCCTTGTCTGCCGCCTGCCTTGATCTATTGCTTCCATACCCGTTACAACGCCTGACTTGACCTATTGCTGCCATACCCGTTACGACGTCTGCTGCTTGTCCTGACTTCTGCCTATCCATCCGACCGCCTCTACCCGCTGTGCCAAGCGTTGCCGGGGTTCCAAGCACCATCTCCCAGACGACACCGAAGATCCACGAACAAACCGATGAGAACCGTTATAGGTTGAACAAGCCATGGATCCCCTTGACACTGCCCTGCCTGACACGGCTGATATGGCTCAGGAGCTTTCCAGACAACGAGTCCGCCAAGATCAGCTGTTTCAGCTACTACAGAATGTGTCCACTCGTTTGAACGAACTAGCGCCTCCGACACCTCCTATACCACCACCACCACCGCAAGCTCATGTCTACAGTCCTGGACTACATTTACCTACGCCTGCCCGTAATGAGGGAGACCACAAGACCTTCAGGGGATTTGTTAACCAATGCACCATCCACTTTGAAGTCATGGTGCATCATTTTTCCTCAGACCGGGCTAAGGTGGCCTACATCCTGTCCCTGCTGTCTGGTGAAGCGCTGGCTTGGGCATCGCCCTTGTGGGAGAGAAACGACCCCATCATGTACAACATTCAGAACTTTCTCTCCACGTTTAAAAGCGTGTTTGAAGAACCGGGTCGAGCCTCTTCTGCATCTTCCTCTCTACTCACGCTCCGGCAAGGAACCTCCACTGTAGGCCAATTCGCACCCTGGCTACTGAACTCCAGTGGAATAATGAGGCTTTGGTATCTACCTTCTGGGAAGGTCTGGCGGGCCGAATCAAGGATGAACTTGCTGGCCGAGACCTTCCACCGTCCTTGGATGACCTGATTACTCTTGCCAATCATCTAGATATACGTTTCCGTGAGAGACAACAAGAATCTGCTCAAGGCAATCGGATATCACGGTTGGCACAACCTTCCAAAGACCTCTTCTGGCCTCATCTTCATCTCGGTCGGATGAACCCATGCAGGTGGGGAGCACACGACTCACTCCTAAGGAGCGTCAGAATAGACGCAAGTTGAATTTATGTGTGTATTGTGGTGGTAAAACGCACTTCCTCAGAGACTGTCCAGTGAGACCGGAAAAATCGAACACCTAGGGCAAGTAGGAGAGACTACCCTAGGTGGAATACCTTCCTCTCAGAAGATGACCATATCAGCGAAGCTGTCCTTTGCAGGAACCACTTTCTGCATTCAAGCCTTCCTAGATTCCGGATCCGCTGGGAATTTTCTGTGCCAGTCCTTGGTAAATCTCTACCAAATCCCAGTGCAAAAACCAAACCGTTGTCCATTGCTTCTGTAGATGGGAGGCTTCTACAGGAAACTATCTATCTCGTCACCGAGCCCATTCTCCTGTTAACAGGGGCACTGCACCAGGAACGTATCTCCTAAGTTTTAAAGAACTCTCTGAACCCTTTGCTACTAGGTCTACCGTGGTTGCAGAAGCACTCTGCTGTTATTGACTGGACTGGAGGTCAAATTACCCGCTGGAGTGACTTCTGTCACCAACATTGTCTACAATCTATTCGCCCACCCATGCCTCAGTCTACAGAACCTATCTCAGCAGGACTTCCTACTCCATACAAAAGCTTTTCTGATGTCTTCTGTAAACAACAAGCTGAATCGCTGCCTCCTAACAGGCCATACGACTGTGCCATAGACCTGGTCCCCAACACCACGCCTCCCAAAGGTAGGGTCTACCCTCTGTCTTTGCCCGAAACGGAGGCCATGTCTCGGTATATCCAAGAAAATCTGGAGAGAGGATTCATCCGTAAGTCCTCCTCTCCTGCTGGCGCAGGGTTTTTCGTTGTGTGAAAAAAAGACGGCTCCCTGCGTCCTTGTATTGATTACCGAGGATTAAATAATATCACGTTAAACAACAAGTACCCATTACCATTGATCTCGGAACTCATTGACCGTCTACAGGGGGCGAAAATCTTCACCAAACTAGACCTTCGTGGAGCTTATAACCTCATCCGCATCCGCGAGGGAGACGAATGGAAAACCGCCTTCAACACTCGTGATGGGCATTTTGAATACCTCATCATCCCCTTTGGACTTTGAAATGCTCCTGTGGTTTTCCAGGCTTTTGTTAATGACATTTTTCGAGATCTGTTGTACAGCTGTGTGGTGGTATACCTAGATGACATTTTAATATTTTCCCCCAACATTCAAACTCATCGTGTGCATGTGCGCCAAGTGTTACAGTGTCTGCGTGAGAACACTCTGTTTGCCAATCTAGAGAAATGCCTCTTCGAGAGAACCAGCCTGCCTTTCTTCGGGTATGTAATTTTTGACTGATAAATGGATCCAGCCAAGCTATCTTCTATTCTCAACTGGCCTCGTCCACAAGGACTCAAAGCGGTCCAACGCCTACTGGGATTTGCAAATTATTACCGCCAGTTTATTCCTCATTTCTCCTCTATGACAGCTCCTATTTCTGCTCTGACCAAAAAAGGGGTTAATGCTAAAGACTGGACCACGGAGGCTGAATCTGCATTCCAAGCTCTTAAAGTTGCCTTCCCTTCTGCTTCAGTCCTACATAGACCGGATTCCATGAAAACCCTTTGTTCTGGAGGTCGATGCTTCATCTGTGGGAGTCGGAGCTATCCTTTCACAAAAGACATGTAGAGGGAGACTGGTGGCCTGCGGTTTTTTTCTCCAAAACGTTCACATCCGCTAAAAAAAATTATGGAATTGGAGATAAAGAACTTTTAGCTATTAAATTGGCCTTGGAGGAATGGAGACATTTGCTTGAGGGTGCACGGCATCCCATCATCATTTTCACAGATCATAAGAACCTCCTATACTTACAGACTGCTCAACGCCTAAACGCTCCTCAAGCTCGGTGGGCATTATTCTTCTCCAGATTAGATTTTCAGCTTCACTACAGACCCGCTGGAAAGAATACCAAGGCTGTCGCTTTAACTCGCTGTTTTGACCCCACAGACCAAGAGCCCAGCCCACAGTTTATTATAGATCCTAAACGTATTGTGATCGCTGCTCCAGCTGAAGTGGTACACATTCCTCGAGGAAAGACCTACGTACCCCCTAAACAAAGGGATAGTGTTCTTCGTTGGGGTCATGCCTCCAGTGTTTCTGGGCACCCTGGCATCAAAAAGACTCTCAATTTGATTGGCCGTCAGTACTGGTGGCCTTCCATGTCCCAAGACACTAAAGACTTTGTTTCAGCCTGCTCCACCTGCTCTCAAAATAAAGTCTCCCATTCAAGACCTGCTGGCCTTTTGCACCCTCTGCCCGTGCCTGACTCTCCCTGGTCGCACATTGCCATGGACTTCATCACCGATCTGCCTAGTCCTGCTGGGTGTACCGTGATCTGGGTTGTAGTGGATCGCTTTTCCAAGATGGCGCACTTCGTACCTCTCTCAGGCCTTCCATCATCTTCCCGACTGGCAACGCTGTTTATCAAGCACATCTTTCGCCTGAATGGTCTTCCTAAGCATATTGTTTCTGACAGAAGAGTTCAGTTCACATCCAAGTTCTGGAGAGCCTTGTGCAAACTGCTGGAGGTAAAACTAGACTTCTCTTCCGCGTACCATCCTCAATCCAATGGTCAAGTAGAGCGGATAAACCAAATACTTGTCTCCGCGACAAGACGACTGGACAAGTCTGCTTCCATGGGCCGAATTTGCCTTCAACAACAATACGGGGGAATCTACCCGCTCTTCTCCCTTCTTCTTGGTGTATGGCCAGCACCGAGGAATTCCCCTACCAGTCTCTGTGCCTTCAGAGCTTACAGCTGCTCTTTCTGAGCTTGGTGGTTTAAGTGGCTTGTGATCTAAGTGGAGTTCTAAAACCAGAGTTGAAAAGAGGAGTTGAAGCCCCAGTAAGTACTCTTCTTTTCTTTAACTTTGACAATTGTTCACTGTTTTGTTGTAACTTGGATAATGGATAGCAAGATTGGAGGTTTTCTTCAGTGCACAGTTGGCCATATGTATACACGACTGGAGCCGGAGTTCCAGGGTGAATATCTCTGTGGCAGATGTGAGCATGTTGTTCACCTGGAAGCTCGCATTAGAGATCTGGAGGAGCAGAATGCAACACTGAGGATAGACAATCTTGAGTTGAGCTTGCTGCTCACGGAGCATGCAGTTAGTGGGTTAGAACTGGAGGATGAAGACATGGGTGAGAAGGATCAGGTAAGTAGCTGGGTTAATGTAGTTAGGGGCAGTAGAAAGGGGTCAAAGAAAAGGAAGGCCGATCCGGTTTCTGACATTCCAAGCAAAATTGCCAAGTTGGGTGATGATGCGAGAGTGTCAGTCTCAGAAATGGCAGCCCTAGTGGATACTGATCTCCCTAACAGCCGGGAGTTCAGCCCAGCTAGTAGTCGACGGGATGGTAATGCAGGTAAGCCAAGACAATTGATAGTTGTAGGGGATTCTATAATCAGGAAGACGGATAGAATAATTTGTCGCCAAGACCGCCTCAACCGAATGGTTTGCTGTCTCCCTGGTGCCAGGGTTCGGCATGTGGTGGAACGGGTGGACAAATTGCTGGGAGGGGCTGGTGATGATCCAGCTGTTGTGGTCCATGTCGGTACCAATGACAGAATAAATGGTAGGTGGAGGAGCCTTAAGAATAATTTTAAAGAACTAGGCTACAAGCTGAAGGGAAGGACCTCCAAGGTTGTATTCTCAGGCATACTGCCTGTGCCAATGCGCATCACAGGAAAGACAGCGGGAGCTCAGGGAGTTAAATGCATGGCTTAAGTCTTGGTGTAGAGGAGAAGGCTTTGGGTTCCTAGAGCACTGGGCTGATTTTTCATTGGGGTACAAACTGTATTCTGCAGATGATTTGCACCTAAATGGAAGAGAGAATTCTAGCTGGGGTGGCGGAGTGTTTAAACTAGGGCTGAGAAGGGAGGCCAATGTAGAAAATAAAGGGGTAGTTAGGTTAGAGAGGGGTCAGACTATATTGGTGGGGGGAGAAACAGACGGTGGGGAGAGGACTAGGCAACAAGATAAGGAGATCCTTTCGTTACAAAACAGCAGTGAAAATAAAAAAGCCCAAATATCAAATAATCACATTTCTGATACTGAATGTGAAACATTTAAAGGCAAGTTAAAGTGTATGTTCACAAATGCCAGAAGTCTAGCAAGCAAAATGGGGGAGCTGGAGGCCTTGATACTGGAAGAAGATATAGTTGGTGTTGCTGAAACATGGCTGGACTCTTCACATGATTGGGCTGTAAATCGACAGGGTTTTACACTGCTTCGGAAAGACAGGGTGAATAGGAAAGGTGGTGGTGTATGTCTGTATGTGAGAAGCGATATGAAGGTGAGTGTGAATGAAACATTAGAGGGTGAAGATTGTGATAAGGTTGAAACCTTGTGGGTGGAATTACAAAGGGAGGTAAACACTGAAAAAATTACTTTTGGTGTAATCTATAGACCCCCCAATATAACTGAAGAGATAGAAGGTCAAATATATAAACAGATGGAGCGGTCTGCACAGGCGGGTACTGTTGTGATAATGGGAGATTTTAATTACCGGGATTAGAGATGAGCGAACCGGGACAACCGAACCCGGTTTCGGTCCGAACATTGTGAAAAGTTTGGTTCGCAGTGAATCCGAACTTCACCGGGTTCGGCCGAACACGTTTTGACCGAACCCGGCTACATTTTGGCGCCTGCCACATGTTAGATCTAAAACAAAGGATTTCAAAATATCACCGGACATCAGGTTACCCCATAATGCCTTGCAAACGGCTCTCCCAGCCAATCGGGAGGCAGCAGAGGGGCGGGCTCAAGCCTGCAATAATAGTCTATGCACGGAGCTCAGCGGCCATTTTAGAGACAGGAGCTGTAGGGATAGCATCTCTGTGCAGTAAGGGAAAGCTTTAGGAATCTAAAAGCCAGGAATCCAGCAATCGAAGGGGCTCATCCACTACAGCGGGAGTCTACTCTACTCTCAACATACAAATTGCAATACAAATTCTCCATTTGCCAAGCCAGTGTGTGAATAAGCTTTTATAAGGGGCTCATCCCTGTTGCATGGGTTAACATCCAACTTGCAATCCAGGCAGGCAGCTGTAGTACTACAACACCCAGCATTCCCTGAGTGCACAGTGGCTGATAGAAATTCTCATTCATTGCCATTTGCCAAGCCAGTGTGTGAATAAGCTTTTATAAGGGGCTCATCCCCGTTGCATGGGTTAACATCCAACTTGCAATCCAGGCAGGCAGCTGTAGTACTACAACGCCCAGCATTCCCTGAGTGCACAGTGGCTGATAGAAATTCTCATTCATTGCCATTTGCCAAGCCAGTGTGTGAATAAGCTTTTATAAGGGGCTCATCCCCGTTGCATGGGTTAACATCCAACTTGAAATCCAGGCAGGCAGCTGTAGTACTACAACGCCCAGCATTCCCTGAGTGCACAGTGGCTGATAGAAATTCTCATTCATTGCCATTTGCCAAGCCAGTGTGTGAATAAGCTTTTATAAGGGGCTCATCCCCGTTGCATGGGTTAACATCCAACTTGCAATCCAGGCAGGCAGCTGTAGTACTACAACGCCCAGCATTCCCTGAGTGCACAGTGGCTGATAGAAATTCTCATTCATTGCCATTTGCCAAGCCAGTGTGTGAATAAGCTTTTATAAGGGGCTCATCCCCGTTGCATGGGTTAACATCCAACTTGCAATCCAGGCAGGCTTTGTAGTACTACAACGCCCAGCATTCCCTGACTGACTGGCACCTTATGAGTCACAGATTTTCCGCCAGTCCGAATAACAATTTAAAAGGGCCTCATTTCTGTCTAAGGGTTTAATTCAACGTGCTAATTAAGTACAGCCGGTGCCTTTGGTGCTAATATACAAGTCACAGCATACACTGACTGCCACCTATTCACAGTCACTCATTTTCAGCCAGTCCAAATAATATTTTATAAGGGCCTCATTCCTCTAGTAGGGGAAGGGGTTTTGATTCAACTTGCTGCACTCCAGAAGTGAAATGTCTGTTAAAAAAAAGGTTGTGAAAGGACAGGGTAGAGGAAAAAACACCCATGCCATGTCCTCTTCCAGTCCAAATGTTGGATCTGTTGGTGCCAGACCCAGTACCAGCATTTTTGGCACAAGACATGTGCCCAGTTCTACTAGTAGCAGCAGCCATGTGCCTGCTGGTAGTAGCAGCAGTATCAGCAAGCCAGACTTGCCATCTCCTCCGGTCGACGGGTTATTTTAGACAATACGGCCATTGTGGACTGGTTGGCTGGCTCGCGGTCATCTCAGCAGGAAGACTCTGACGATCTGGCTTCAAGCCAGGTTTCGTTGGATTCCAGATCCTCTACAGTTCCTTGGCACAGTGACAGTAGTAATATGAGTATTTCTAGCGTTTCCATTCCATCATCTATGTCTTCACTCCCCCTTCCTAGCGGGAAGCCATCTTTCCTGAGAGTCCTAAGAGACATCTCCTCGGGTGCGAAGGAAGATACTGAACAACATAGTGATGATGATTTGTTTTCCGCGAGTCAGCCAACGGAGTGTGTTGCGGCGGTGGAGGTGGAAGCGGTGTCCGGTGGTAGCCGTGGTGGCAGACGCAGTAATGAGGGGGGGGCATGGAGCCCGCCATGATGTCACATCACATTCACAACACAGTGACAGAAGTGGCGGGGATGATGAGGAGGGCTATGATGATGTTGTTTTAGACAGGACGTGGGAACCAGGTGACGAGGTGATGACGGCGTCAGAGGAGGAGGGTAGCAGTGATAAACAGCCAAGCCGAGGTAGGGGAAGAAGTAAATCTGCAAAACGTTGCAGCGGTAGGGTCAGCTCAGGAGCCGGTGACGGCGACACTGCTGCTACTGGTGTAGGCTCCCAAAAAAAGCCTGCCAGAGAAGGGGCAAGCTCGGGTGGTGGTGGTGGTGGACGTGGTACTACCTCTTTACGGTACTCTGATGTGTGGCAATTTTTGTGTACCTTCCCGGAGGACGAAAACATGGCACAGTGCCGTATCTGCAAGCAGAAAGTAAGGCGTGGGCAGGGCAGCAATGTAGGAACTACCGCTCTACGTAAACACATGGAGCGGCATCACAAGGCCATGTGGGACAATCGACATGCCCCACCATCATGTACATCTAATGAAGACCCCTCTGCCGCTGCTGCTCCGAGTCCCTGTCATCTAAGTAGTAGCCAGGCCTTATCCACCATCTCGTTGTCATCATCATCGTCACTGTCATCTAGTGCTCCTCCTACGTCCCGTCAGTTATCCATTACGGAATCGTTGTCCAATAAGCAACAATATATACCCAGTCATCCACTTGTCGTGCGGCTTAATTCACACCTGGCTAAGTTGTTGGTGGTGCAGTCGCTGCCGTACCACCTGGTCGACTCCGCCGGCTTCAAGCAATTGATGGCGTGCGCTCAGCCTAGGTGGCGAATACCTAGTCGCCATTACTTCTCCAAAACAGCTGTCCCTGCCTTGCACAAGCACGTGGAGGAAAAGGTGGGCCAGTCCTTGCAATTATCCGCGTGCAGCAGGGTACATGCCACCGTCGACACGTGGAGCAGCAACTATGGGCAGGGACAGTACAGGTCTTTCACGGCCCACTGGGTCAATATTTTGCAGTCCGATGCACCACCGCAGCAATGCCAGGCATTACCACCTCCACGCTTGTATCTTTCTGGTTCAACTCCGGACACCAGGCGCCTACCATCCTCCTCCTCCTACTCCTCCTCCTTGCCCTCCTCAATGGAGGTCTTCCCGTCCCCAACAGGACACAGCATATCTTCCACTCCTTCTCCCTCCTCTTTTCATAGGTGCAAGGTGAAGCGCCACAACGCTGTCTTACACCTGCTGAGCCTGGGCGAGAAAAGCCACACAGGACAGGAGCTGCTGCTGTGCATCAAGGAGGAAATCGCACGCTGGCTGTCTCCTCTGAAACTCACACTGGGCAATGTTGTCTCTGATAACGGGAAGAACGTTGTGGCTGCACTGCGTCTAGGTCACCTGACACACGCTCCTTGCATGGCACATGTGATCAATCTGGTCATAACACGCTTCTTAAAGTCATATGTTGGTTTGAAGGGTGTGCTGGCCATGTCCAGGAGGGTTTGCGTTCGCTTTAGACGTTCGTATGCATTTAAGCACGCCCTCCTGGACTTGCAGTGTCAAAACAATCTCCCAGAACACAGCCTGATTTGCGACGTTCCAACACGCTGGAATTCCACCCTGCAATTGTTGGACCGTCTGTACGAACAGCGGAAAGCCGTGAATGATTTCCTGATGCAGCAGACGGGTAGCGTTTGGAGCCAGTGTAATTTCGAACTGAGGCACTGGCAGCGGGTTAGAGACGCATGTCGCATTTTGAGGCTCTTTGAAGAGGCCACACGATTTGTGAGCCGTGAGGCTAGCGGAATGAACGATGTTATGCCGCTGATATTCATTATGGAGCAAACGCTCACAGCGATGATTCAGCAAAGGATGGAGGAAGGATCACATCTGGCTATGGATGTTGAGGAGGAGGATGAGGAAACAGGACCTGAAGAGGAGCTGGATTTGGAGATGGAATCACAGGAAGGAATAGGGGACGAGGCAGCCGCACAACATGACAGTGATGATGACGAGTCTGACGACGACCTTGATGATGGACAACCATGGCAGTATGGGGCGGAGATGGAACCAACCGGGCCCTCTGAAACGCTGGCCAGGATGGCGAGCTGTATGCTTCGTTACTTGCGCGCTGACTGTCGTATTGTTAGCATGAAGCAAAGAGATGAGTACTGGATAGCCACACTTTTAGACCCTCGGTATAAAGCCAGAATGGGGGAGTTTTTTGCGCCTTCCGAGAGGGAGGCAAAATTGGCTTATTATCGAGAGAAGCTATGCAGCCAGCTTGTCACGGCTTTCAAACGGCAAACACCTGCTGCAAGCATGTCTGACCGGGGGGCCACTCTCCGCTCCCCACTGTCTCATCGTTCCACCGCCTCTGGCAGAGCTACCTCTGCAATAGGCGGCAGCAGCCAATTCAGTTTGGAAAATATGATGACAACATTTTTACATCCAATATCCCGACCAGACACACATCGTAGTCACCAAAGGGATGTTCACCATCACCAGGTCCAGCACCTAAACAACCAGGTTCACTCGTACCTGGACTGTGCCCTTTCTCCATCAGAAATCCTGATCCCAGACCCCATGGACTTCTGGGTCAGCAGATTGGATCATTGGCAAGAACTGGCCCAGTTTGCCATGGGTGTACTGTCTTGTCCACCCTCCAGTGTAGCGTCAGAGAGGGTATTCAGCGCGGCAGGGGGCTTCGTCACCCCTAAGCGAACAAGATTGTCCGCCAACAGCTTGGAAAATCTCACGTTTCTGAAAATGAATCAAGCGTGGATCGGTGAGGATTTTAAAACCCCTGTGCCTGATGCCACTGATTAGATCTGACATTGCTGCTGCCGCCTGCTACTACGGGATTCTGTCCTGTCCACTCTTTTTTTTAATGTGCCGCTGTTGGTGCTTCTACTACTTCTACCACCAATCCACCCCCAGTGCCGTCTGCTACAAGCAGGCCTGCCCCACCACAGTGCTTTGTCTGTGACTGTCCAGTCTGTTTTAATGTGCTGCTGCTACTACTACTACCACCACCCGTGCTGTCCGTTGGCTACCTCTACTACCACCAATACACCTCCACTGCCGTCTGCTACAAGCAGGCCTGAGGCCAGCCCCACCACAGGGCTTTGTCCTGTGACTGTCCAGTCTGTTTTAATGTGCTGCTACTACTACTACTACCACCACCCTTGCTGTCCGTTGGCTACCTCTACTACCACCAATAAACCTCCACTGCCGTCTGCTACAAGCAGGCCTGAGGCCAGCCCCACCACAGGGCTTTGTCTGTGACTGTCCAGTCTGTTTTAACGTGCTGCTACTACTACTACCACCACCACCACCCTTGCTGTCCGTTGGCTACCTCTACTACCACCAATACACCTCCACAGCCGTGTGCCACAAGCAGGCCTGAGGCCAGCCCCACCACAGGGCTTTGTATGTGACTGTCCAGTCTGTTTTAACGTGCTGCTACTACTACTACCACCACCCTTGCTGTCCGTTGGCTACCTCTACTACCACCAATACACCTCCACTGCCGTCTGCTACAAGCAGGTCTGCCCCACCACAGGGCTTTGTCTGTGACTGTCCAGTCTGTTTTAATGTGCTGCTACTACTACTACCACCACCCTTGCTGTCCGTTGGCTACCTCTACTACCACCAATACACCTCCACTGCTGTCTGCTACAAGCAGGCCTGAGGCCAGCCCCACCACAGGGCTTTGTCCTGTGACTGTCCAGTCTGTTTTAATGTGATGCTACTACTACTACCACCACCCTTGCTGTCCGTTGGCTACCTCTACTACCACCAATACACCTCCACTGCCGTCTGCTACAAGCAGGCCTGCCCCACCACAGGGCTTTGTCTGTGACTGTCCAGTCTGTTTTAATGTGCTGCTACTACTACTACTACCACCACCCTTGCTGTCCGTTGGCTACCTCTACTACCACCAATAAACCTCCACTGCCGTCTGCTACAAGCAGGCCTGAGGCCAGCCCCACCACAGGGCTTTGTCTGTGACTGTCCAGTCTGTTTTAACGTGCTGCTACTACTACTACCACCACCACCCTTGCTGTCCGTTGGCTACCTCTACTACCACCAATACACCTCCACAGCCGTGTGCCACAAGCAGGCCTGAGGCCAGCCCCACCACAGGGCTTTGTATGTGACTGTCCAGTCTGTTTTAACGTGCTGCTACTACTACTACCACCACCCTTGCTGTCCGTTGGCTACCTCTACTACCACCAATACACCTCCACAGCCGTGTGCCACAAGCAGGCCTGAGGCCAGCCCCACCACAGGGCTTTGTATGTGACTGTCCAGTCTGTTTTAACGTGCTGCTACTACTACTACCACCACCCTTGCTGTCCGTTGGCTACCTCTACTACCACCAATACACCTCCACTGCCGTCTGCTACAAGCAGGTCTGCCCCACCACAGGGCTTTGTCTGTGACTGTCCAGTCTGTTTTAATGTGCTGCTACTACTACTACCACCACCCTTGCTGTCCGTTGGCTACCTCTACTACCACCAATACACCTCCACTGCTGTCTGCTACAAGCAGGCCTGAGGCCAGCCCCACCACAGGGCTTTGTCCTGTGACTGTCCAGTCTGTTTTAATGTGATGCTACTACTACTACCACCACCCTTGCTGTCCGTTGGCTACCTCTACTACCACCAATACACCTCCACTGCCGTCTGCTACAAGCAGGCCTGCCCCACCACAGGGCTTTGTCTGTGACTGTCCAGTCTGTTTTAATGTGCTGCTACTACTACTACCACCACCACCCTTGCTGTCCGTTGGCTACCTCTACTACCACCAATACATCTCCACTGCCGTCTGCTACAAGCAAGCCTGCCCCACCACAGGGCTTTGTCCTGTGACTGTCCAGTCTGTTTTAATGTGCTGCTACTACTACTATCACCACCCTTGCTGTCCGTTGGCTACCTCTACTACCACCAATACACCTCCACTGCCGTCTGCTACAAGCAGGCCTGCCCCACCACAGGGCTTTGTCTGTGACTGTCCAGTCTGTTTTAATGTGCTGCTACTACTACTACCACCACCCTTGCTGTCCGTTGGCTACCTCTACTACCACCAATACACCTCCACTGCCGTCTGCTACAAGCAGGCCTGCCCCACCACAGGGCTTTGTCCTGTGACTGTCCAGTCTGTTTTAATGTGCTGCTACTACTACTACTACCACCACCCTTGCTGTCCGTTGGCTACCTTTACTACCACCAATACACCTCCACTGCCGTCTGCTACAAGCAGGCCTGTCCCACCACAGGGCTTTGTCTGTGACTGTCCAGTCTGTTTTAATGTGCTGCTACTACTACTACCACCACCCTTGCTGTCCGTTGGCTACCTCTACTACCACCAATACACCTCCACTGCCGTCTGCTACAAGCAGGAATGGAGGGCTTGTGAAAAGCCATTGCTTGTTGCTTTTACATCCATGTATGGATGAACCCCGGCAGGCATCTGCCAATAAAAAGGGTACATTTTTGGAGGGCTTGCACTCAAAAGCCATTGCTTGTTGCTTTTACATCCATGTATGGCTGAACCCCGGCAGGCATCTGCCACCATAAAGAGTACATTTTTTGAGGGCTTGTCAAAAGCCATTGCTTCTTCTTTTACCACCTTATATGTATGAACCCTGGCAGGCATCTGCCGCCAAAAATGGTTAATTTTTGTACCTTTTTTAACAATGCATTAAGCATACAACATGCACAAGTGCAGTGGTTTCTGTTAGTTATCACCGTGTCCCATCCGTTTTCCTATAGCCATACATAGCCATGTTGGCATAACTTTGACACTAACTTTGCCTTAAAGACAGCTCAAAAGTACTTGGATACACTCATGGGTGACCTAAGAGTGTGGGCTTCTAGGGCTTTTAAACAGTGTTATACACGATTTTTAGGGGCTTTCTTGAATTACAGGTTCGGTCAGAACTAGTTCGGTCCGAATCAAACTTTTTCATGAAACTCGGCGAACCAGCCGAACCGAACTTTTCATAAGTTCACTCATCTCTAACCGGGATATTAATTGGTGTCATGGATCAGCTTCAACTGCAAAGGGGAGACATTACCTCAACCTGTTGCAGGAAAATTTTATGGGCCAGTTTGTGGAAGACCCGACTAGAGGTGAAGCTCTGTTGGATCTGGTCATTTCTAATAATGCAGAGCTTGTTGGGAATGTCAATGTTCGTGAAAACCTTGGTGACAGTGATAATAATATAGTTATATTTTACCTATACTGTAAAAAACAAACACAGGCTGGGAGGGCAAAAACACTTAATTTTAAGAAGGCCAATTTCCCCAGGATGAGGGCTGCAATTCAGGATATAGACTGGGAAGAACTAATGTTAAATAATGGGACAAATGGTAAATGGGAGATTTTCAAATCTACTTTGGGTACTTATAGTGCAAAATTTATTCCTACAGGTAACAAGTATAAACGACTAAAATTAAACACCACATGGCTTACACCTTCTGTAAAAAGGGCAATACGTGACAAAAAAAGGGCATTTAAAAAATACAAATCTGAGGGTACAGCTGTAGCCTTTGTAAAATATAAAGAGCTTAATAAAATCTGTAAAAAGATAATAAAATCAGCAAAAATACAAAATGAAAGGTAGGTGGCCAAGGATAGTAAAACAAATCCTAAAAAATTCTTCAAGCATATAAATGCAAAAAAGCCAAGGTCTGAACATGTGAGGACCCTTAGATAGTGGTAATGGGGAGTTGGTCACAGGGGATCAAGAGAAGGCAGAGTTACTAAATGGGTTCTTCCGCTCTGTATATACAACAGAAGAAAGAGCAGCTGATGTAGCCGCTGCAGTGCTGTTAATATATCAGTTGATATACTGAATTGGATGAATGTAGATATGGTGCAAGCTAAATAAAATAAAATAAACGTACACAAGGCCAATGGACCAGATGGGCTACACCCTAGAGTTCTTAAGGAGCTTAGTTCAGTTATTTCTGTCCCCCTCTTCATAATATTTAGAGAGTCTCTCATAACTGGTATAGTGCCAAGGGACTGGCGCAGGGCAAATGTGGTGCCTATTTTCAAAAAGGGCTCTAGGTCTTCGCCGGGTAATTATAGACTAGTAATCTTAACATCCATCGTGGGGAAAATGTTTGAGGGGCTATTGAGGGACTATATACAGAATTATGTGACAATAAATAGTATTATAAGTGACAGCCAGCACGGTTTTACAAAGGACAGAAGCTGTCAAACCAACCTGATTTGTTTTTATGAAGAGGTAAGCAGAAGCTTAGACAGAGGGGCTGCTGTGGATATAGTGTTTTTGGACTTTGCAAAGGCATTTGACACTGTCCCCCATAGACGTCTAATGGGTAAATTAAGGACTATAGGTTTAGAAAGTATAGTTTGTAATTGGATTGAGAATTGGCTCAAGGACCGTATCCAGAGAGTTGTGGTCAATGATTCCTACTCTGAATGGTCCCCAGTTATAAGTGGTGTACCCCAGGGTTCAGTGCTGGGACCACTATTATTCAACTTATTTATTAATGATATAGAGGATGGGATTAATAGCACTATTTCTATTTTTGCAGATGACACCAAGCTATGCAATATAGTTCAGACTATGGAAGATGTTTGTGAATTGCAGGCAGATTTAACCCCTTAATGACCGGGCATGTTTGTACCTTAATGACCAAGCCAGATTTGTCAAATCTGGTATGTCTGACTTTATCAGAGAATAACTCTGTGAAAGTTTTGAATATCCAAGTAATTCTGACATTGTTTTTTCGTCACATGTTGTACTTTATTTTAGTGGTAAAAGTAGACTGATACGATTTGCGGAAATTAATTAAAAAATAGAAAAATGGAAGAAATTTTGTAAAAATTACCATTTTCCCCTATTTTTAACTGCAATATGTCACATATGTACACACATACTGTACAATTTTTTTAATTAAATATATATTTCTATCTCTTTACTCCATTTTGGCAGCACTTTTGAAAAAATAAAATAAATTTTCAGCAATTTAGAGGACTTACAAATTGAATAATAATTTTATAAATTTTGAAGTACATTTTGTTTTCCTGCACCAAGCCAGGTTTTCAGAGGCTCATAGGTGTCAGAATGGTGGAAACCCCCACAAATGACCCCATTTAGAAAACTAGACCCCTTAAGGTATTTACCTAAGGGTATAGTAACTATTTTGACCCCACAGTTTTTTGCTAAATTTAATACATAGCAGGTGAAAAAAAAATTAATTTTACTTTTTTTCATAAAAGTATCAGTTTGAAGACCAATTTCTTTGTAAAGCGACCATGAGAATGAAGAAACACACCACAAAATCTATCACCCTGTTTCTCCTGTTTTCAAAAATACCAACATTGTGGCCCTAATGCGCTGCCTGGACCCACGGCAGGACCCAAAAGGAAGAGAGCACCCGGAGGCTTACAGGACTCATATTTTGCTTGAAAATGTTTTAGGCCCCACTGTACATTTGGAGAGGCTTTGAGCTGCCAGAACGATAGAAACTCCCCATAAACGACCCGATTTAGAAAACTAGACCCCATAAGGTATTTATTTAGGGGTATAGTAATTATTTTGACCCCACAGTTCTTTGCTAAATTTAATGCATATCAGGTGAAAAAAAAAATAATTTTACTTTTTTCATAAAAGTATTTGTTTGGAGACCGATTTCTTTGTAAAGCGACCATGAAAATGAAGAAACACCCCAAAATCTATGACCCTCTTTCTCCTGTTTTCAAAAATACCCACATTGTGGCCCTAATGCGTTGTTTGGACACACGGCAGGGCCCCAAAGGAAGGGAACACCCGGAGGCTTTCAGGACTCATATTTTGCTTGAAAATGTTTTAGGCCCCAATGTACATTTGGAGAAGCTTTGAGCTGCCAGAATGATAGAAACTCCCCATAAACGACCCCATTTCGAAAACTAGACCCCTTAAGGTATTTATCTAGGGGTATAGTTAGCATTTTGACCACACAGGTTTTTCGCTAAATATATTGAAATTAGTCTGTAAGAATTAAAATGTACTTTTTTTCTGAAACAACATAGAAATTTTTATTATTTACAAGGAATAACGAAGAAAATGCACCCCAACATTTGTAAAGCAATGTCTCCCGATTACGACAATACTCCATATGTGGTAATAAACTGCTGTTTGGACCCACAGCAGGGCTCAGAAGGGAAGGAGCGCCATTTGGATTTATGATTTTGCTGGAATGGTTTTCGGTGCCATGTCGCATTTGCAATGCACTGGAGGGACCAAAACAGTGGAAACCCACGAAAAGTGACCCCATTTTGGAAAAACCTTCAAGGAATTTTTCTAGGGGTATAGTGAGCATTTAGACCCCACGGGTCTTTTGCAGAGTTTATTAGAATTAGGGCGCGAAAATTAATATCAACATTTTTTCCACTAAAATGTTGCATTTTCTCATTTTCACAAGGGATAAAGGAGGAAAAAAAAACACATTTTTTTATAAAGCAATTTCTCCCGAGTACGGAAATACCCAACATGTTGTCATACGTCTTTTCATTAGAAATGAATTAACCCTTTCAGGACTGATCCATTTTTTGCTTTCATATTTTAGATTTTCACTCCCCGCTTTCCAAGAGCCATAACTTTTTTATTTTTCCATCAATAGAGTGGTGTGAAGGCTTATTTGTTGCGGGACAATCTGTAGTTTTCATTGGTACCATTTTGGGGTACATGCGATTTTTTTTTATCACTTTTTATTCAATTTTTTTGCAATCCTGAGCAAAAAACAGGAATTCTGACACCGTTTTTTAGGTTTTCTTTTTGCGGCGCTCACCGTACGCTATAAATGACATTTTTACTTTATTCTGCGGCTTGGTACGATTACGGCGATACCATATGTATATAGGTTTGGTCCTTTTTTTTAGCGTTTGCGCAATAAAATGACTTATTTATAAAAAAAAAAAAATCGGTGTCACCATATTCTGAGAGCCATAATTTTTTAATTTTTTAGTCAAAAAAGCTGTGTAAGGGCTTGTTTTTTGCGGGACGGATAGAAGTTTTTATTGGTACTATTTTCGGGTACATGCGACTTTTTGATCACTTTTTATTCTTTATTTAGGGAGAAGTGGTGACCAAAAAATTGCGATTCTGTCGTAGTTTTTTATTGATTTTTTTTGGGGTGTTCATCGTGCGGGAAAAATAACATTATAGTTTTATAGTTGGGTTCGTTACGAACGCGGTGATACCAGATATGTGTACTTTTTTAACGTGTTCATTTTTTTTCTATAATAAAAGTCTTATTATAGGAAAAAAAGCATTTAGTGTTTATAGAACTTATAACTTTTATTTTTACACTTTTTTTAAAACATTTTTATTACTTTTTTAACTTGTCCCACTAGGGGACACTTAGTCTTGCAGCTTTGATCGCTGCTAGAGTACATTACACTACACACGTAGTGTAATGTACTCTAACTGTCATTGTGACGTGACTGTCACACTGACAGGAAGCAGAGGAGGAACGGCCGGAGGCTGTTCCTCCGAGGCTTCCGTGCATGGCAACCCGGAGGTCATTATCTGACCTCCGATTGCCGTGACAAGCATCGGTAGCCCCCACGATCACTTCGTGGGGGCTGCTGATGTGCTTCAAACCACTTAAATGCGGCGACGGCAATCCGTCGCCGCACTTAAGGGGTTAACTGCCGAAATCAGCGGCGATGGTCCGCTGTCCGGCAAGACTGATGTCTCAGCTGTCGGGGACAACTGTCAGCGCGGGTCTGTCACTCTGTGTTTACACAGAGTGACAGTTTGAAATGCAGACGAAAATGAACGTCATGGTGCGGGAACTAGCAGCCGACCATGACGTTCATTTTCGTCCTTGGTCGTTAAGGGGTTAAACAAACTAAGTGTTTGGGCGTCCACTTGGCAAATAAAGTTTAATGTAGATAAATGTAAAGTTATGCACCTGGGTATGAACAACCTGCATGCATCATATGTCCTAGGGGGAGCTACACTGGGGGAGTCACTTGTTGAAAAGGATCTGGGTGTACTTGTAAATCATAAACTAAATAACAGCATGCAGTGTCAATCAGCTGCTTCAAAGGCCAGCAAAATATTGTCGTGTATCAAAACAGGCATGTACTCGCGGGACAGGGATGTAATATTACCACTTTACAAAGCATTAGTGAGGCCTCATCTAGAATATGTAGTCCAGTTTTGGGCTCCAGTTCATAGAAAGGATGCCCTGGAGTTGGAAACAATACAAAGAAGAGCAACGAAGCTAATAAGGGGCATGGAGAATCTAAGTTATGAGGAAAGATTAAAAGAACTAAACCTATTTAGCCTTGAGAAAAGACGACTAAGGGGGGACATGATTAACTTATATAAATATATGAATGGCACATACAAAAAATAAGGTGAAATCCTGTTCCATGTAAAACCCCCTCAAAAAACCAGGGGGCACTCCCTCCGTCTGGAAAAAGAAAGGTTCAACCTGCAGAGGCGACAAGCCTTCTTTACTGTGAGAAAGGTGAATTTATGGAATAGCCTACCGTAGGCGCTAGTCACAGCAGGGACAGTAGATGGCTTCAAAAAAGGCTTAGATAATTTCCTAGAACAAAAAATATTAGCTCCTATGTGTAGAAATTTTTTACTTCCCCTTTCCCATCCCTTGGTTGAACTTGATGGACATGTGTCTTTTTTCAACCGTTCAAACTATGTAACTATGTAACACGGTCCACCGCGACTTTGTACGGATTTGGCAGAAGGCCAAGGACTCCAGCCACAAAGCCTTAGCCAGGTTTAAGGCCTGGTTTACACGAGCGTGTGCGTTTTGCACACGCAAAACACGCGGCGTTTTGCGTGCGCAAAAGGCACTCACCAGTTCTGTGTGTCATCACCATATGATGCGCGGCTGCGCGATTTTCGCGCAGCAACCATCATTATGACACTCCGTTTGGATGTTTGTAAACAGAAAAGCACGTGGTGCTTTTCTGTTTTCATTTATCCTTTTCACTGCTGTTGCGCGAATCACGCTGTTCGCACGGAAGTGCTTCCGTGTGACATGCGTGGTTTTCACGCACCCATTGACTTCAATGGGTGCGTGATGCGCGAACAGCGCACAAATATAGAACAGGTCGTGAGATTTTTGCAACGGACTCACATTGCACAAAATTCACGGACTGTCTGCACGGCCCCATAGACTATTATAGGTCCGTATGATGCGCGTGAAAATCACGCGCGTCGCACGGACGAATAACACGCTCGTGTAAACTAGGCCTAAGAGAGACGCGGATAAAAGATACAGGATACCAAGTAAGCTCCTCGGTTTCTGGGCCCCTATGAAATAACAAAACAAATCAATCCAGTAACTTTCAGACTTCGCCTTCCTCAGTATCTGAAAATCTCTAATTCCTTCCATATTTCTCTGCTGAAACCCACTATACTCAACCGTTTTTCAAATAAAATTCCTGTCCAATCTGCGCCAGCGGCTGATGCCGAATTTGAAATTCAAGAGATCTTGGATGTCAAAAGATCACAGGGGGAGATTATGGTACCTAGTAGACTGGAAAGATTATGGTCCTGAGGAGAGATCATGGGAGCCCGTGGAGAATATCAACGCCCCAGCTCTCATCAAGGACTGTGAGCAAAGGTTTCCAAGCAAGCCTAAAAAGAGGGGGCGTAAAGGGGGGGGGGTACTCCTGGCTCTGGACGGACGCTCTGGACGGACGCTCTGCTGGCTCTGGACGGCGTCAGGTAAGTGCATCCCTTACCTCCCTCCGCGGCCGTCATCCTCGATGTGTGGCTGCAGTCACTAGAGGGTGCGCGCGCTGACTCGTTCTGTCTTAAAGGGCCAGCGCGCGCCTTAATTCCTAAGACTTCCTATTTAAGGTTCGTCCTTCCCTGCATCCATGCTTGTTCAACCAAGTTCCCCGTGAGTTTCCCTGTGCCCTGGTTCCCTGTTTCCGTCCCTTCTGCCTTTTGTCTGGATTTCCCATTACTGACCTCTGCCTGAACTTGACTATCCTTGTCTGCCTTGACCTTTTGCTATCCATACCCGTTACGCCTGCCTTGACCTATTGCTTCCATACCCGTTACGACGCCTGCCTTGACCTATTGCTGCCATACCCGTTACGACGTCTGCTGCCTGTCCTGACTTCTGCCTATCCATCCGACCGCATGTACCCACTGTGCCAAGCGTTGCCTGGGTTCCAAGCACCATCTCCCAGACGACACCGAGGATCCACGAACAAACCGGTGAGAACCGTTATAGGGTGGTGCCGCTATCCTGAAGAGTCACATAGTTCTGCCTCCAAACCCACCTTTGCATGCTAGCAGCCTCCTCCAAATTTCTCGGATGCGCCATTGCCTTGTACTACTTGGGCACGCACTGTGTAGCGAGGTGTACTCTGCCTGGTTTAATCGCTGCACCGCGCATGCCAGGGGAGTACAGGGCAATGGCGCATCCGCAAGAGTTGGAGGAGGCTGCTAGTGATGTAGAACAACCAGTGGGATTTCAATCAAGATCTGGTGCAATTTCAATTTTAGCCACAGGCAGCAGAAAAGCTAGAATGGGCCCTGGGAGTCACATTCAAACAACATGGAGTCACAAATATATTTTGCTTACTTTCACCCCCCAACTTACTACAATGACACTCTAAAAGAACAGCAGGTCTAAGATTACAAGGAACAAACAACCGTTGGGTGGGTTTTTCTGGAGGTGCCTGAGATTCAGCCTGCAAAAGTAAATCAGAAATATCCTGTTAGCCCTGTCACAATTTTATCAGGAGGAATGATGAAAGAAGGTGTCACGATCTGTGGCAATTCTTCAACTGTCCTGTCTCCCTGTTTCAAAGCCCAAAGATGAGCAGCCGGTGAAGTAGCTTCATCCGGGTCATCATAGAAAACCCCCAAAGCTAACAGGAATGCTTTCACACTTAGTAATGCAGAATCTCCAGGCCTAAGACTAAAAGCCCAAAACTTTGGATCCTCTTGCAACTTAATAATTCCAAGTCTCTGGGTCTCTGACTCCGAAGATCAAGGCCTCAAAGAAAAATACAATTTATAACTTTCACAAAAATTTCTAAACTGGGAACGATCACCAAAAATATGGTTAGATAAATTTTTATTTGAGGTTCATGGCATGCTGCAGGAGTAATATCACCCCCCCTGCATATTACGAGTAAGTTGTTCCTGAGAAACCAAACGAGCTAGAACATTCTGCATCACAGAACCCAAGGTCTGAATCTGATCAGTCAAATGCTGCACAGGATTAGGATCAGACATGATACAGCTCCCGGTCGGGCTGGTTATAATGTTACGCTACTGGTGGGCTCTCCTAGTAGTTTAGAATGACCCATGTTGATTGATGTTTTTATGACATGCTTTTAATATTGGATGTTTTGTGATTACAATAAAATCTTTGCGCCTTAGGGGTCCCGTGTCTGTTTTTCTATTCTAGGAAATCTTGGAGATAAAAAGGTATCCTAGGTGGCGTGTTTACTAGCATCCTGAGTTTTGGTATGTAAAACTTGCTCATCAGAGTTGCTAAAGTAAGTGACCTCTGACTGCACCTATCCTGTTATGTATTTGTGCTAGGAGGTTGACCTGCTTCTACGTTTGTGCTGTGGCTGGAAATTTGGACTATTTTTTTATGATGTCCTGTAGTACAATTTTTATTTAATTACACAAGATGTAGCTTACAACAGGCTGTATTCTATCAATACAATGCTGACACAAGCTGTTACAATGTTTGTAGGGGGACCTGAAACAATGAGGAATTTAATTCCTGTATTGCTATTATTATGGGGACTAATAAAAAAAGTTAAAGTTATTACAATAAAGTTTTTTTTTTATGCAAAAAAAATGAATATTATTAAAAGTACAAAAAACCCCCCTTTTCCCATTTTCCCCCTAGAGCATTGTAAAAATAAACATAATTGGTATCACCGCATCTGTAAAAGTCTGAACTATTACAATATATTATTTGATCCGCACAGTGCACACCGTAAAAAAAAAAAATGTAAACGCCAGAATCGCTATTTTTTGGTCACCTCATCTCCCACAAAAAATGGAATAGAAAGTGATCAAAAACTTGCATGTACCCCAAAATGGTAGCATTAAAAACTAGAGCTTATCCCTCAAAAAAAATAAGCCCTCATACCACTTAATCGACGGAAAAATAAAAAGTTATGGCTCTCAGAATTTGGAGACACAAAATAAATTTTATTTTTTACACTTAGTGTAAAGGATCTGCCAGGCACAACTTCTGTGTATACGCCCATAGGTAATCAGTCTGCACCTGAGTAAATGTCTCTGAGACTGACTCCATCTTCCACCACTCAGGATGGCAGGCTTAGGAGTGGGAGAGCCTATTGCAGCCTGGCCAGACGGAGCTAGCCCCCGCCCTCTGTCTATTTATACCTGCCTTTCCTGTTCCTCCTTTGCTTGTGATTCTTCTCGTGTGGTTTCCTGGCCCAGCTACAGCTTCTAACTATTTGATCCTGCTCCATACTGACCCTGGCTTACTGACTACTCTCCTGCTCTGCGTTTGGTACCTCGTGCACTCCTGGTTTGACTCGGCTCGTTCACCACTCTTGTTGCTCACGGTGTTGCCGTGGGCAACTGCCCCATTTCCCTTAGCTTTGTGTACCCTTGTCTGAGAGTAGGGATCGCCGCCCAGTTGTACCCCGTCGCCTAGGGCGGGTCGTTGCAAGTAGGCAGGGACAGAGTGGCGGGTAGATTAGGGCTCACTTGTCCGTTTCCCTACCCCCATCATTACACTTAGTTTTTTACTTGTAAAAGTAGTAAAATATAGAAAAAACAATATATATTTGGTATCGCCGTAATCGTATTGACCCGCAGAATAAAGTTAACATGTTTTTTTAATTGCACCGTGAATTCCGTAAAAACAAAGTGCAATGGAGAAATCGCTGTTTTTTTTCATTTTCTACCCCACAAATAATTTTTTCCGTGTTTCCTAGTGTAATATATAGCAAAATAAATGGTGCTACGAAAAATTACAACTCGTCCCGCAAAAAACAAGCCCTCATAGGACTATATCGATGGAAAAATGAAAAAGTTATGGCTTTTGGAAGGTGGGGACGAAAAAACAAAAATAAAAATCTGAAAGTGGTTTACGACGGGAAGGGGTTAAACTAATATGCTCAGTGCTGATGGACACACATGCCCTGTAGCTCAGTTCCAACTAGGGTTGTCATGATACCAGAATTTGGAACAGTAAAAAAAAAAACTCTGGTTTTATGTTTACAAACAGAAAAGCACGAGGTGCTTTTCTGTTTTCATTCATTCTTTTTACTACTGTAGCGCACATCACACGCGGCACCCGGAAGTGCTTCCGTGTGCCGTGCACGATTTGCACGAAAACATTGACTTCAATGGGTGCGTACTGCGTGAAACACGGGCAAGTATAGGACATGTCGTGAGTTTTACGCAGCGCACATACGCTGTGTGAAAATCACTGACATTCTGGACGGCCCCATTCACTTACATAGGTCCGTGCGATGCGCGTGAAAATCACGCGCGTAGCACGGACATATAACACATTCGTGTGAATAAGGCCTAATAGTAATTAACCCCATCGTGTTTCTCAGTCATAATAGACAATGTTGGGTTAATGTGTGAGGTACATGATGGAGTTAATTACTATTCATGTGAGGCACATGGAGGTATTAAATTCATAACACCTCGTGCCTCACATTAATAAATGAAAGAAACGTTTTTTGTTTTTTTTTTACAGCGTACCCATCATAAATGATGCTATAAATTTGTTGTGCAGGTTATTACGGTCGCAACGATACCGAATATGTGTATATTTTATGTATTGAGACTTTTATTTTAATGTTTATTGTAAAAAATGTGTATTTTTTTTATTTAACATTACTTTAATAATTTTTTTTACTTTTTTATTTTTAAACTTTAATGTACTGCCATATATCTATATGCCAGTACATTAGCATGTGTACTGATAGTACACAGGCAGTTGTTAGGACATACATATGTATGCACTAACAACAGGAAATATGGTTAGACATCCCTGGGGTTCTTCAATGGACCCCGGATTGTCTGCCCATATATGGTATGTCCCTCGATCGCGTCACAAGGATTCCCTGTGATGCGCTCCAAGGGTCAACCCCCCTTCTCATTTTCTTCTTGAATGCTGCGGCCAGGTTTGATCGCAGCATTTAAGGGAATAGTGGCAGCGATGAGTGGTTTCTCTGATCTCCGCCATTAGAGCGGAGCTGCGGCTGTGTAACAGAATCGTAGAATCGATTCTTTAGTGGTGCCATCGCGCCGTGCTGCAGGAGGAAGCTCTATCCCGCCATCTCGTCACTTCCTGGTCCGCCTCGTTCTGCCTCTGCTTCCCCACGGAACTGCTGTACTGAACAAAACGAACGGAACAGCAGTTCCATGGGGAAGCAGGTACTCCTAGTACATAGCCACACCACCCTGTAGATACTGCCCCACTGTAGATTTCACCCCCTTGCAAATCACACCCCACCTTGTACCTTGTAGATCGCACCACAACCCCCTCATATATATTGCACCACTGTAGATAGCACCCCCTCGCAGATCACACCACCACCCTCCTTGTACCTTGTAGATCGCACCACAACACCCACCCCCCCCTTGTAGATCGCGCCGCTTTAGCTCCCACTCGGAGCTGAATCCCCGGCCAAAGCATCGGCAACCTCTGGCCAGGGATTCCGCTCCTAGTGGCAGCTACGGCGGCACGATCTACAAGGAAGGGGGTGCTGCAATTTACAAGGGATGGGGGTGCTGCGATTTAGATGGGGTGGAGGTGCGCTATACAAGGGAGGGGGTGGTGCTGCGATCTACATGTGGGGGTGCTATCTACAAGGGAGGGGGTGGTGCTGCGATCAAGGTGGGGTACGATCTACATAGGGGTGGGGGGTGCTATCTGCAAGGGGTTGTGGCACTGTGGCACTATTGTGGGGGATGGCACTATGTGGGCACTGTCACTACATGTGGGCACTGTCACTACATGTGGGCACTGGTGCACTATGTCACTATATGTGGGAACAGTGGTACTATATGTGGGCACTGTAGCACTATGTCGCTATATGTGGGCACTATGTCACTATATGTGGGCACTGTGTCACTATATGTAGGGGCTGTGGCACTTTTTTTTTTTTAACGGCCATGAAAGACAGACTGGAAATGGATGAGAATTTGAGACACAGATGCAAAATGGACATGAAAAACAGACCATTGATAAGTTTTTAGGAATCATGAGGAAGTCTGAATAATTAACAAGCCACATGTTCTAACAGAAGAAGAAAAAATAAGGTCACCAGGAACCAAAATCCAAATTTACCCTATCAATCAGGTTCCTTTCCCATTCAGCATATGTACGCACGTAAACTAAAAAATACAGAGCTGTTTTCAAGGGAAAACAGCCTCTGATTTCCAGGCGTTTTTGAAGCTGAAAATGATTTTGAGGCGTTTCTGGGGGCGGTTTTCGTAGTGTCAATGGAAAAACAGCTCAAAAAGTGATATGCTCCTTTTTACGCGACGTCTTTTAATGCGATGTTTTTTTGAATCAGCGGCGTAAATATACGCCTTGTCTGAACTAAACGCCGTATTTCCCATTGAGTTCAATGGGAAGCTGTTTGAAGGTGTTTCGCTAGTGTTTTTCAAGGCATATTTTGAGGTTTTCATGCTTCGAAATACGCCTGAAAACACTGCGTCTGAAGAAAGCCTAATTCAATATAGACATATTCTCTTGTGTGTATTTCTGAGCAAGGTGTCCACAGCTTTACACAAAGTCTGAGATGTCATACTAAAGACTATGGCTCTAATCACATTGGCGTCATGACTCTACCACACTCCTTAATATTGAAATTGCAACATCAAGAAGGGCAAGCCGTAAGGTTGTACATATAGGAAAGAGGAAGTAGCAGGTATTGCCAAGATCTGCAAATCATCACATTTTCAAGCACCTAGTTCCAATCTGTGCCATGTGGAAGGGTCATAAAAGCCAGATTGAAGGCAATCTTTTTTAGCCACATGAAATCTCAAAAATCAGATCAAGTGCTGTGGCATAATTGTGCTCCTGTTCGCAAACTGAGAGGGACAGAATCCTTGAACTGCGAGACCTTGGTTTATCACTCCGGCAGATCGCTACGTGCCTAGGCCAAGATGTTATCACTGTTCAACATTGCGTGTCCCAGAAGTTGGGAGAACAACAAAGAAAAGGAATGACAGTAAGAGGTGCGCGGATGGTCTAATTGGAAGAATGACACGTAGTGATGAATTTTGTACTGCAAGTGAAATTGGACATCACATCTCAAGCCTAGGGTGGCGACCGGTGTCTACACGAACCATCAGAAGGCGTTTGCACGACATTGGACTACGAGCCAGACGTCCAGCTACAGGTGTTCTATTGACCACACGCCACCAATTTCAAAGGCTATCATGGTGCCATTGGTCGGCAATTGCAAAGGGAGCTGCCAGCAGCCAATCTTGATGATTTGCGTGCCCAAGTGCATTCAGCGTGGCATAACATTCCTCAGACAACCATTAATAGCCTCATTGATAGCATGCCAAGGCGTGTAAGTGCATACATTTCTGCGCGTAGTGCTCATACTGGATACTGAAAAAATCAAGATGTTTTTTATCATTTACATATCATTAACATATCTATCGATCTTGTGATTTCCACAATCCCAAAAGTCAGGAACCATCAGGATCCATTACGAGCGATCATGGCTCCTGAACACAACACAAAGATGTAAGATTAAAATAAATTTTTTGTATAAATCTCTCCTATTATTTACTGAAATTGAGAAGGTTTCAGCTGGCATGTAACTTGTTTGTGCAAAGCAATCCAGGGAATCCTGAAGTCAGGACAAGGTTACCAGAGAAATTACTTTTTAATCACGGTTGGCTCTGTTCCTAAGTAGGTGCTGTGAACACATTACTTACTGATGAACATTCACCAGCCACACAGCATTTTCTGACCTTACAGGAGTTGGAGACTGTCACCAGTGATGAAGGGTGACTGCTAGATATGGCCACATGGATTTCTTGCTACTTTTACTTTTGTTTGAAGACGGGAAGATCTAATAGAAAATCCTCTAAAAATGTACAAAGAGGCCAGAAAAATAGCCCTTTTGAGATTAAATAAGCAATGCACTGACTTCATTTAAGTGGTAAGCAAAACTGTTCAATACCTGCAAAATGTAATATGGTTATCAGCCGCTATGGGAAACATTTCAAGGGGTTTCCCCATAACCAATATTTATCAATTGTAAATATCTGAACGGTGATGGTCCAACCTCTGGGACCCCCACCGATCACAAGAATGGGCTTACCTTGCTGTTCCTGGGAGCCCATAGGAATAAAGTGGTAGTGCGCAAGCTCGGCCCCCGCTCTAGACTTACATTTCCCTTTGTTGAACCTGAAAGAAGATTCACTTTTATATTTTACAGACACAAGGTGTCTAAAATAGTGTAATAGTGTAATAACATCTTACAGATCTGAAGACGAGAAATATTGGATAATACTTGCAGAATTTATTGGTACATAAGAGTGCAACAAACGAATAACAGCATCATTTCATCTTCTTGCATATTTTTCCAGTAAATCCTATTCGTACCCTGTTCATTAGATTTTTAATACTGTTGCACCACAACAAAATTTTGAGGTGAATGACAAGTCCAAAGAAAGTTGTGTGGAAGCAGGACCGGCCTTAGGATAGTTGGCGCCCCGTGCGAAATTATATTTCGGCGCTCCACCCCAATCATCCCCATAATAAAAAATGCCCCATAAAAAAGTAGAATGCCCCCCCCCACAGTATAATGCCCTATATAGTGCCCCCACACAGTATAATTCCCCTTTTGTGCCCCACACACAGTATAATGCCCTTTTGGTGCCCCTATATGGTATAATAATATTTAATAATATAATGTATTATAACCCCTTCAAGGACACAGTATTTTGTCCTCTAATTGTGCCCACAGTATTATGCTCCCCAAGTGCCACACACATCATATTGCCGCCTGTAGTTCCCCTACACAGCATAATGTCCGCTTACTAGCCTCCACACTGTATAATGCCACCCTCCCCTGGCTGCCTCACACAGTCCCCCTTGTAGATAGTGCCCTCACTGTAGATTGTGCCATACAGCCTCCCTGTAGACAGTGCCATAATCCCCCACCTCCTCCTTGTAGACAGTGCCATACAGCCCCCTCTTCCCCCTTATAGACAGTGCCACACAACACCTTGTAAGTAGTGCCACATAGCCCCCTTGTAGGTAGTGCCACACAGCCCCAGTGTAGATTGTGCCACACACCCCCTGTAGATAGTGCCACACAGCCCTCTTGTAGGTAGTGCACCACAGCCCCCTTGTAGGTAGTGCCTCACAGCCCCCTTGTAGGGAGTGCCACACAGCCCCCTTGTAGGGAGTGCCACACAGCCACCTGGTTGGTAGTGCCACACAGCCCCCTGGTAGGTAGTGCCACACAGCCCACATCCCCCTTGTAGACAGTACCACACAGCCCCTTGTAAGTAGTGCCACACAGCCCCAGTGTAGATTGTGCCACACAGCCCCTGTAGATAGTGCCACACAGCCCTCTTGTAGGTAGTGCCACACAGCCCCCTTGTAGGTAGTGCCACACAGCCCCCTTGAAGGTAGTGCCACACAGCCCCCTTGTAGTTAGTGCCACACAGCACCCTTGTAGGTAGTGCCATACAGCCTCCTTGTAGACAGCACCGCCCTTCCTGTACATAGCGCCACTGTAGCTCCATGAAGGAATCCCCCTGTTGCCGGGGCTTCCGCTCCTAGTCGGAGCGCTTGATGTAGCTGTCCATATATCGACAGTGACATCAGGGGCAACTCCTGAAGCGGAATCCCCATCCACAGCATTGCCGACTCTGTGAACGGGGATTCCACTCCAGGAGAAGCCCTTGACGTCTCTATCCATTTATGGAAAGTGACATTAATGGGTTCTCCTAGAGCCGAATCACCGCGCCAGAAACGCTGTGGACGGGTATTCTGCTTCAGGAGTTGCCACTGATGTCACTGTCCAGATATGGACAGAGACATCAAGCGCTCTGTCCAGGAGCGGAATCCCCGGCCACAGGGGGATTCCACTCCTTAAGGGAGCTACAGTTGCACTACAGAAAGGGGGGTCAGGGGGTGCCATCTACGGAGGCTGCAAAAAATCACATCCTCACATGCATTTTGCGCTGTGAGAAGGAGAGAAAGCATGGCCGTGGCTCAGAGGAGTGTCGAGGAACCCCTAGAGGGTCCTCGCGGCATCTCAGGGTGCTGCGGAGCCCTGATTGGAAACCACTGGCCTAGAAGATCGCAGAGCAAGGAGATACCTCTAGTATCAATAGTATAATATACCAATAGTATCTGCGTCCTTAGAACGCCCACCATCTCTGCCATCTTGGGAGAGTAGGGAGAACCCAATGCAAAATAGATAGTCGGCCAGTTCTGCCGAAATCAGCGGGTGCAGCTGACCTTCATCAAATGTTTATGAGCACCTTTTAAAGGTAAATTTTAGCCCAATTCAGCTTTGCTTCATCTCTACAATCCAGTCTGGATTGCTGAAACAAATAAATGATCTAATTAAGAGATTATTTATGTATTGTGGTGAAAAATATAAAACAAAGGGTTTCTTCGCTTTTGACAATAAGCTGATCACAAAGTGTCCACCTGCTGGGCCCCCAGCAATCAGTTGTAATCTGTGGGGGAAACCTGGCAGTAAGGGCTACATTTTCCTGCAGCGCCATCGCAGGGGAAAATATATAATACACAGTGCCTATTCAAATAAATGAGTTGTCTGTATAATACAGGACTTGACAGATTCATCAGAGCGAGAGACGCTTTCTGCAACCGCTCTACAATCTGGCAAAAAGATGAAGATCCTAAACAGGGAAATCTGCTCCTCTATCAACTAAGAATTACGTAATAGGGTATATGGAAAGTGGTTTTCTAAACTGGACAACCTATTTAACTCAGAATTCCCTAATAAGGTAGATAATAATAGGTTTTCTAGACCAACCAACAAACCCATTTAAGGTCAATTATACCATGCACACTGTAAAGGCATTTAGATAAAAAGAACACCATTTACAGAGTAGAATAAGAAAAATGTTTCTTTATATGCTACTGTAAAGCATATTAAAGTGGTCCATCCCTATTTCCCCTTAGATTGTAAGCTTTTGCAAGCAGGGTCCTTTTTTCCTTCAAGGTGCTGCACTGTCAGATCTTGTTTCATGTGGCCAATAGTAGGTCAATGTAAAGTCATAATATGATTTATGACTAATACGGAAGACCTATCAACACGTTTATGTTGCACGATCTGTAGAAAACAGAGGAGATGATGAGAAACGTGACCAGTTCCGGTTTTAAATATTTGCTTGTGCCCTGTGATTTTCCAAAGCAACAGGAACACTTTTTCATATCAACAGTTTTTATAGATCTCAGATTATATAATCTCATATGAATCTCTAATGTTTCTTTATGGGTGTTTTGGGTTTGGATTGTTTTTATTGGTATATAGAATTTTCCATGATGTGCCCATGATTCAGCAAACCTCTATAATTAACAGTCCAAAAAAACTGGTGAAAAACTTCTTTCTGGCACACCTCAACCCAGTGGTGTAGCTATAGGGGTCGCAACTGAGATCACGCTCCTAAGCCTAGAGAGCCTGCAGGGCCCCCTTTTCCACAGCCCGCTGGTCCCGCCTCCAACTGAATCTGCATTCGCAGGACGCACATTCAGTTGGGTTCAATGCATTTACTGAGCCGCGAGCGGCTCGGCGAAGGCAGGCGCGATGTCGTGGCATCATCATGCCTGCCTGCACCGAGTCACTCACAGCACAGTGCAGAGGAGAAGGATCCTCCACCCATCGTGGGAACTAGGATAGGTAAGTAATTATGTTATTATTTTTCTATTAGGTACATATGGGGGCATTATACTGGGTATGGGAGGGGGGCTCATATGGTAGCTGCTGAGGGCATTATACTGTATGGGGGCATTATACTGTATGGGACATCTATGGGGGGCATTATACTGTATGGGGGCATTATACTGTATGGGACAGCTATGGGGGGCATTATACTGTATGTGGCAGCTATGGAGGGCATTATACTATATGGGGGCATTATACTATATGGGGCAACTGTGGTGGGCATTATATTGTATAGGGTAGCTATGGGGGCATTATACTGTATGTAGGCATTATACTGTATGGGGCAGCTATGGGGGGCATTACACTGTATGGGGCATTATAGTGTATGGGGCAGCTAGGGGGCATTATAGTGTATGGGGCAGCTAGGTGGCATTATACTGTATGGGGCATTATACTGTATGTGGCAGCTATGGGTGGCAATAACCTGTGGGGCAGCTATAGGGGCATTATACTGTGGGGGCAGCTATGGGGGCATTATACAGTGGGGGGGCAGATATGGAGGCATTATACTGTCGGGGGCAGCTATGGAGGAATTATAATGTGGGGCATCCATGGGGTCTGTCTGGCAAGGCTGCTGAGCATAGGCGTGCGCAGGGGTCTGGTGGGGAGGGGTAGGGGGCCCACGCAGAATTCTTGCACCAGGGCCCATGAGCCTTTAGATATGCCCCTGGCTCTACTATTACTTGTCATGAATCCTTAGGTTATGTGATTTGACAATGGATGTTTTCTGCTGTGGAGATAGCATGTGGTACATGCGTAATGTGTAGTGTATTATACCATCCCCATAATAATATCTGGAATCTGTATAAAATTCTAAATGAAAATCAACAGCATTTTCTAAAATCTACACTGTTTTGTTTCCACCACATGTGAATGCGGTTTTAGAAAGCCCATACATATGCATTGTACTGTACCACTGTACGTGCAAATAGTCTTAGGTCTCTATCAACGGGTAGTATTTTTTTTGTATTTGTGAGCCAAAATCAGGAATGGTTCCGAAACAAAGAAAAAATGCAAAACATTCTATCTATTTTTTTCTGTGAATTGCAATACCTGGTTTTAGGCTTATAAATACGGATGTAGAATACTGACCAAAATACTGCCACATGAAAGAGACCTAAGGCTGGACCTTTGCATATTTCATTGCAGTTTTTGGGCATTGATTTTCTAAACAAAATTGGCCATAATACATTAAAGAGGCTCTGTCACCAGTTTATAACTGCCCTATCTTCTACCTAATCTAATAGGCGCTTTAACCCCTTCCGCCTGCATGCATTCTGGGCCCTTAAGACCAAGCAATTTTTTTTAGTTTTTCCATCGTCACATTCGAAGAGCTATAACTCTTTTATTTTCACGTGGACATGGTTTTTTGCGTGATAAGTTGTATTTTTCAATAGCACCGTTTTTGGGTATGTAGAAATTTTTTATTACATTTTATTAACTTTTTTAGGGGGGGATATAAAAAAAACAGCAATTTAGTCATTGTTCAATGCGTTTTACATTTACGCCGACTAGTGTGCTGCGTAAATAACATGCTACCTTTATTCTATGGGTCGGTACGATTACGGCGATACCAAGTATGCATAGTTTTTTTATGTTTTACTACTTTTGCAGAATAAAAACACATTTGAACTAAAATCATTTTATTTTGCATCGCTGCTTTCCAAGAGCCATAACCTTTTTATTTTTCCATCAATGTCGCCATATGAGGGCTTGTTTTTTTGCGGGACTTCATTGCTACCATTTTGGGGTACATGGCACTTATTGATTAACCTTTTATTATTATTATTTTGGGGGGAAATGGGAAAAAATAGCAATTTTGACGTTGTTTTTTGCGTCTTTTTTACGGGATTCACCTTGAGGTTTAAATAATATGATAACTTTATTTTTTGGGTCATTACGATTGCGGGGATACCATATATGTGTAGTTTTTATTTTATTTTTACACTTTTACTAAATAAAACCATTTTTTTATGGCAAATTTGAATTTTTTTTAATGTGTGCCTTATTAATTTTTATTTCACATTAATAATTTTTTCAGTCTCACTAGGATACTTCACTATGCGATCTTTAGATCGCAGATATAATGCTTTGGTATACTTCGTATACCAGAGCATTATTGCCTGTCAGTATAGAACGGACAGGCACCTATTAGGACATGCCTCTGGCACGTCATAATAGGTATATAGCCGGGGCAGGCCTGGGGACCTTTGTTAGAGCCGCGACTACAATGGCACCCCATCGGATGCCCGCAATTGCATTTGCGGGCCGCCAATGGGTGACAGGGGGAGCTCACTCCCTCTGTAAACTCAAGTGCAGTGGTCGCTAATGACCGCGGCATTTGAGGGGTTAAACGGCCGCGATCAAAGTAAACTTCGATCGCTACCGTTGGAGCAGGAGCCCGGCTGTCATCAGACAGCCGAGCCCCGGCTCCAGGCAGGACGTTGATTAGGCCGCAGTGAAAAGGCGGCGGCCTAGTATAAAGCCCATTAATGACCGACGTGAAAAGCCGTGTCGGCGGATATTAAGGGGTTAATGTAGATAAGCAATGTGTTGTTTTTTTTAAAAAAAAAAACGTTTATCTTTGACAAAGTTATGAGCATTTTAAGTGTCATGCAAATTTTTTCTTAACCCCTTAATGACCGGGCATGTTTGTACCTTAATGACCAAGCCAGATTTGTTAAATCTGGTATGTCTGACTTTATCAGAGAATAACTCTGTGAAAGTTTTGAATATCCAAGTAATTCTGACATTGTTTTTTCGTCACATGTTGTACTTTATTTTAGTGGTAAAAGTAGACTGATACGATTTGCGGAAATTAATTAAAAAATAGAAAAATGGAAGAAATTTTGTAAAAATTACCATTTTCCCCTATTTTTAACCGCAATATGTCACATGTACACACATACTGTACAATTTTTTTAATTAAATATATATTTCTATCTCTTTACTCTATTTTGGCAGCACTTTTGAAAAAATAAAATACATTTTCAGCAATTTAGAGGACTTACAAATTGAATAATAATTTTATACATTTTGAAGTACATTTTGTTTTCCTGCACCAAACCAGGTTTTCAGAGGCTCATAGGTCTCAGAGTGATGGAAACCCCCACAAATGACCCCATTTAGAAAACTAGACCCCTTAAGGTATTTACCTAAGAGTATAGTAAGTATTTTGACCCCACAGTTTTTTGCTAAATTTAATACATAGCAGGTGAAGAAAAAAAAAATTCACTTTTTTTCATAAAAGTATCAGTTTGAAGACCAATTTCTTTGTAAGGCGACCATGAGAATGAAGAAACACACCACAAAATCTATCACCCTGTTTCTCCTGTTTTCAAAAATACCAACATTGTGGCCCTAATGCGCTGCCTGAACACACGGCAGGACCCAAAAGGAAGGGAGCACCCGGAGGCTTTCAGGACTCATATTTTGCTTGAAAATGTTTTAGGCCCCACTGTACATTTGGAGAGGTTTTGAGCTGCCAGAACGATAGAAACTCCCCATAAACGACCCCATTTAGAAAACTAGACCCCTTAAGGTATTTATCTAGGGGTATAGTTAGCATTTTGACCACACAGGTTTTTTGCTAAATATATTGGAATTAGTCTGTAAAAATTAAAATGTACTTTTATTCTGAAACAACATAGAAATTTTTATTATTTACAAGGAATAACGAAGAAAATGCACCCCAACATTTGTAAAGCAATGTCTCCCGATTATGACAATACCCCATATGTGGTAATAAACTGCTGTTTGGACCCACAGCAGGGCTCAGAAGGGAAGGAGCGCCATTTGGATTTATGATTTTGCTGGAATGGTTTTCGGTGCCATGTTGCATTTGCAATGCACTGGAGGGACCAAAACAGTGGAAACCCACCAAAAGTGACCCCATTTTGGAAAAACCTTCAAGGAATTTTTCTAGGGGTATAGTGAGCATTTACACCCCACGGGTCTTTTGCAGAGTTTACTGGAATTAGGGCGCGAAAATTAATATCAACATTTTTTTCCACTAAAATGTTGCATTTTCTCATTTTCACAAGGGATAAAGGAGGAAAAAAACAACCATTTTTTATAAAGCAATTTCTCCCGAGTACGGAAATACCCCACATGGGGTCATACGTTTTTTCATTAGAAATTAATTAACCCTTTCAGGACGATCCATTTTTTGCCTTCTTATTTTAGATTTTCACTCCCCGCTTTCCAAGAGCCATAACTTCTTTATTTTTCCATCAATAGAGCGGTGTGAGGGCTTATTTGTTGCGGGACAATCTGTCGTTTTCATTGGTACTATTTTGGGGTACATGCGATTTTTTTTGATCACTTTTTATTCAATTTTTTTGCAATCCTGAGCAAAAAACAGGAATTCTGACACCGTTTTTTTAGGTTTTCTTTTTGCGGCGCTCACCGTACGCTATAAATGACATTTTTACTTTATTCTGTGAGTTGGTACGATTACGGTGATACCATATGTATATAGGTTTGGTCCTTTTTTTTAGCGTTTGCACAATAAAATGACTTATTTATAAAAAAAAAAAATTCTGTGTCGCCATATTCTGAGAGCCGTAATTTTTACATTTTTTAGTCAAAAAAGCTGTGTAAGGGCTTGTTTTTTGCGGGACGGATAGAAGTTTTTATTGGTACTATTTTCGGGTACATGCGACTTTTTGATCACTTTTTATTCTTTATTTAGGGAGCGGTGGTGACCAAAAAAATTGCGATTCTGTCGTAGTTTTTTATTGATTTTTTTTGGGGTGTTCATCGTGCGGGAAAAATAACATTATAGTTTTATAGTTGGGTTCGTTACGAACGCGGTGATACCAAATATGTGTACTTTTTTAACGTGTTCATTTTTTTTCTATAATAAAAGTCTTATTATAGGAAAAAAAGCATTTAGTGTTTATAGAACTTATAACTTTTATTTTTACACTTTTTTTAAAACATTTTTATTACTTTTTTTTACCTTTTTAACTTGTCCCACTAGGGGACACTTAGTCTTGCAGCTTTGATCGCTGCTAGAGTACATTACACTACACACGTAGTGTAATGTACTCTAACTGTCATTGTGACGTGACTGTCACACTGACAGGAAGCAGAGGAGGAACGGCCGGAGGCTGTTCCTCCGAGGCTTCCGTACATGGCAACCCGGAGGTCATTATCTGACCTCCGATTGCCGTGACAAGCATCGGTAGCCCCCACGATCACTTCGTGGGGGCTGCCGATGTGCTTCAAACCACTTAAATGCGGCGACGGCAATCCGTCGTCGCACTTAAGGGGTTAACTGCCGAAAGCAGCGGCGATGGTCCGCTGTCCGGCGAGACTGATGTCTCATCTGTCTAGGACAGCTGTCAGCGCGGGTCTGTCACTCTGTGTTTACACAGAGTGACAGTTTGAAATGCGGACGAAAATGAACGTCATGGTGCGGGAACTAGCAGCCGACCATGACGTTCATTTTCGTCCTTGGTCGTTAAGGGGTTAATGTCCAAGTGGACGTTTTTTTACTCTTCACAAAGTGGGCGTAGTAAAGAGAAGTGTATGACGCTGACCAATCAGCATCATACACTTCTCTTCATTCATGTCCAGCTTAAAGAGGCTCTGTCACCAGATTTTGCAGCCCCTATCTGCTATTGCAGCAGATAGGCGCTGCAATGTAGATTACAGTAACGTTTTTATTTTTAAAAAACGAGCATTTTTGGTCAAGTTATGACCATTTTCGTATTTATGCAAATGAGGCTTGCAAAAGTACAACTGGGCGTGTTGAAAAGTAAAAGTACAACTGGGCGTGTATTATGTGCGTACATCGGGGCGTGTTTACTACTATTACTAGCTGGGCGTTGTGTATAGAAGTATCATCCACTTCTCTTCACAACGCCCAGCTTCTGGCAGTGCAGCACTCTGACGTCACTCACAGGTCCTGCATCGTGTCGGCACCAGAGGCTACAGTTGATTCTGCAGCAGCATCAGCATTTGCAGGTAAGTAGCTACATCGACTTACCTGCAAACGCCGATGCTGCTGCAGAATCATCTGTAGCCTCTGGTGCCGACACGATGCAGGACCTGTGAGTGACGTCACAGTGCTGCACTGCCAGAAGCTGGGCGTTGTGAAGAGAAGTGGATGACACTTCTATACACAACGCCCAGCTAGTAAAAGTAGTAAACACGCCCCGATGTACGCACATAATACACGCCCAGTTGTACTTTTACTTTTCAACACGCCCAGTTGTACTTTTGCAAGCCTCATTTGCATAAATACGAAAATGGTCATAACTTGGCCAAAAATGCTCGTTTTTTAAAAATAAAAACGTTACTGTAATCTACATTGCAGCGCCTATCTGCTGCAATAGCAGATAGGGGTTGCAAAATCTGGTGACAGAGCCTCTTTAAGGGCAAAGCCACACGTGGCGGAATTGCTCTTGAATTCCGCTGCGGACACTCCGCAGCGTTAATCTGCAGCGGAGCCGTTTCTCCATTGCCTTCCACTTCTTTTTAGTAGGATTAGTTTAGACGAGGCTGAAAATTCCGCTGCGGAGCATAGGCTGCGGTGCGGAATTTGGTGTCCGCAGCATACAATGGATGTTGCGGACCAGTGGCGGACTGGTTGCGGACTCATTGCGGAAGTTCTCCATTGACTTCAATGGAGATTCTAAATTCGACAATGAAGTCCGCAGCTGTCATGCACATGTTATGTGTGCTGCGGATGCGTCTTGCATTTTGGACATGACATTTCTTCATTCTGGCTGGACCTATGTATTTCTAGGTCTACAGCCAGACTGAGGAAGTCAATGGGGCTCCCGTAATTACGGGAGCGTTGCTAGGAGACGTCAGTAAATAGTCACTGTCCAGGGTACTGAAAGAGTTAAGCGATCGGCAGTAACTGTTTCTGCACCCTGGACAGTGACTACCGATCCCAATATACAGCAACCTGTAAAAAAAAAAGAAGTTCATACTTACCGACAACTCCCTGCTTCTGTCTCCAGTCCGGCTTCCCAGGATGACGTTTCAGTCTAAGTGACGGCTGCAGCCAATCACAGGCTGCAGCGGTCACATGGACTGCCGCGTCATCCAGGGAGGTCGGGCTGGATGCCGAAAGAGGGACGCGTCACCAAGACAACGGCCGGTAAGTATGAAATTAGTTTACTTTCACTAGGGAAAGTGCTGTCCCTTCTCTCTATCCTGCACTGATAGAGAGAAGGGAAGCACTTTTACCGCAGTCCGCAGCAGCTAGTCCGGATCAATTTACTGCACATTTTGGGCAGATCCGCCGCAGAATCTGCAACGCAGATTCTGTGCGGCATTGATGCGCACAGTTGCGGAGGAAATCCGCCACGTGTGGGCATGCCCTAAAGGGAACCTGTCACCAGCATTTCACCTATTACACCAGCAATACCTGGTGGTAGTGGGTGAAAAATCATTTCTATATAACCTATAATTGTCTACTTAGTCGGCTCTGTAGATTTCGTATTATGTTTTCTAGTGTTCCCACACCGTATGCTAATGAGCAGAAAAGAGTCATATCTGAGTTTGAAAAAAGTCAAATCTTCATTTGAAAAGAGTCATAACTTCATTCCTCAAGTCTTTCCGAGTTTACCCCGCCTCCTTACTTTTGATTGACAGCTCCTCGCCGTCCACCAGGACACACAATCCCGCGCTTGTGCATTAATGTCCTCTTCTGGTGTGTGAGCACAAAGGGACTCCGGATTATTACGATAAAAGGCGCAAAATGTTTGCAGACCGTTATTTACAGTCGGAGGAGGAGTTTAGGAGAAGTGATAACGGTAAAGAACTTTTAATAGCGACGGCCAGTGAGGGATAAGTAAAGATTAATAGGTGAAATGCCTATGACAGGTTCCCTTTAATCCACAGCACAACGTGATCTCGCGAGATCACGCTGTGCTGTCACTTACTCCCGTAGTTCCTTCACAAGCGACGGGTGTATGACCAGACATCACCTCCAGCCTGGATCACGCGGGATCACGCTGTGCTGTGGATTAAGCTGGACATGAATGAAGTGTATGACGCTGATTGGTCAGCATCATACACTTCTCTTTACTACGCCCACTTGGTCAAGAGTAAAAGAAGGCCAACTTGGGCATTAAGAACAAATTTGCATAACACTTAAAATGCTCAAAACGTTGTAAAAAATAAACGTTTTTTAAAAAAAATCAACACATTACTTATCTACATTAAAGCGCCTGTTAGATTAGGTAGAAGATGGGGTAGTTATAAACTGGTGACAGAGCCTCTTTAACATTGAAATTGCAACATCAAGCAGGGCAAGCCATAAGGTTATGCAAATTGATGAAGTAGCAGGTTTCGCTAAAATCTGCAAATGATCACATTTTCAAGCACCTAGCTCCAATCTGTGGCATGTGGAAGGGGCATAAAAGCCACATTGAAAGCAAAGTTTTTTAGCCACATGAAACGTCAAAAATGAGATAAAGTGGTGTGGGATGATTGTGCGATGGCTCCTATTTGTCGATGTGCCAGTTATCGCCACTTGTTGCAAACTGAGCAGGACAGACTCCTTGAACTGATAGACCTTGGTTTATAACTCCGGCAGATTACTACGCGCCTAGGCCGAGATGTCAGGACTGTTCAACATTGCGTGTCCCAGAGGTTGGAAGAACAACAAACGGGAATGACAGTAAGAAGTGCACGAAGGCGAACCTCTGCACGGACGGATAGTCTGATTGGAAGAATGGCATGTTGAGATCCATTCTGTACTGGGAGTGAAAGTGGACGTCCTATCCCAAGCCTAGGGTGGCAACCAGTGTCGACACAAACCATCAGAAGGCGTTTATACAAAATTGGGCTACGAGCCAGACGTCCAGCTACAGGTGTTCCATTGACCACAAGCCAGCGCTCTCAAAGGCTATCATGGTGCACAGTAAGACAGCAATGGAGGTCTATCCTCTTCAGCGATGATTTTGTCTCGGATGCAATGATAGACAGAGAATGGTCTGGAGACCACGTGGGCAACGCCATGAAGAGGCCTTCACAAGGGAACATGACATCGGTCCTACTCCCGGGATTATGGTGTGGGGTTGCATAATGTATGGTAGCCGGACCCCTCTAGGCTTCATTTCAGGTACACTAACAGCTCGGGTTTACATTTATTTGGTTGTGGAACCAGTGGTATGGTCATTTCTCCAAAGTGTCCCAGAAGCCATTTGTCAAAAGGACTACACCAGGCCGCATGTTGCTTGTGCTACTGTGAGCAGCTTGCGTGGCCTAAACGTGCTAACATGGCCTATAGCGTCTCCAGAGTTGTCTCCCATCAAGAACATCTGGGATGTCATTGGTCGGCAATTGCAAAGGGAGCTGCCAGCAGTCCATTTTGATGATTTGTGTGCCCAAGTGCATTCAGCGTGGCATAACATTCCTCAGACAACCATTAATACATGGAGAATAAACACTGTGAGGTCATAGAAAGGGTTATTGCAAATAGTGATGTCACGGTACAGTTATTATAGTAAGTGTGTCACTATACAGGGATGATGCACAAAGTGATGTCACATAACAGGAATAACAAAAACAGTGATGTCACGGTACAGTTATTATAGTAAGTGTGTCACTATACAGGGATGATGCACAAAGTGATGTCACATAACAGGAATAACAAAAACAGTGATGTCACGGTACATGGATCATAAACGCTGAAGTCATAATAAAGGGATATTGCACACAGTGATGTTTCTGTATAGTTAATAATGTGCAGAGTGATGTCACAGAACCTGGATGGTGAAGTCACTGCTCTAAAGACTAAGTACAACAGTGATGTCACAGCACAGGGATAATAAACACTGCATCATAATGTACATGACATCACAATCCAGAGATAATAAACACTAGCATTCCCATGCCCACTAGTATTCAGACTACCCCTATAGTTACGTCCTTGAATAACTGTATCTTACCCAATTTAATAATATACAGAAGAAAGGTGGTAAATTGTAAGTTAATGTGTGCTTTCCCAGAGCTGCAGAAACCATTGTTAATGAGTAATATCCGTGCTGTCCCTTCACTAACCTATTAACTAACCCGCCATCTAATTACATTGAAAAAAAGAAACAATTATGAACTGCTGAACTACAAATCTCTCCCAGATTACATTTAAATTCTTCAGTTTGAGCCTCTAAAGCTCGGGCTCTGCGGCGACACAAGGCCGCCCCCCCCCCCTCTTCCCCCGCATTTTGCGGAAAAAGCATGAAGTTGCTAGCGATTTTCATTGTGATGGTCACAAAGTTACTTATGACTGTTATGCCGTGTGGTAATATTGTGGTGGTATTAGAATTCTCGTTTTGGATCCTATCACGGTTGGGACCAAAATTGCAATGTGTGAACAAGGCCTATCAGCAATTCAATAGAGAGTTTATCTATGACATTTTAGCAAAAGTACCACAGAAGTTGAGGTACATTTTCCATGAACTTATGGGATGTTTAACATCTTTATTTGTGTTTGGGATAGGGATATCTTCTAGTGCATCTTTCTTGTGAGTTACACATGGAGGCACACTCCATTGGACGCTGTATTACAAAGGCCTGCTTCTAGTGGAGGATATCACCCTAATACATAATAATGTTCATGTGTATCCGAAAAACGATGATCCAACCGCTAAGAAGATATATTAAGAAGCTTATGAGCACTCAATTTTGAATCGAAAAACAATAAAATTATATCATTCGGACAATCTCACTCCATGTTTTTGGTCTTTGTTTATAACGTTTTTTTTCCCAAAAGACGTATATTGTGGACAGGTGACCTGTTCATACACAGCGCTGTAATAATATATAACTGGCAGGAAAGAATTCTGACACAAATGCACTTACCTACTTTCATATGGGAAAAAACGTATTCCCAAAAAAGGAAAAAAAAAGGCATCTCAGAAACTCCGGGACTAATAAAAATAGCACGGCAAAAAAAACAAGGGTGGATTGTAGTCAGGGTGTTGGATACTTTGTAATGTAGAATTGTGATATACAAACAACCCTTATGTTTCTATCTTTTATTACCGCTGCGCTGTTTCCATGTCACACAGCTGTTCAGCACCCCGTACTTACCATTATCTACTGCCAGATTCAAAGATGGCCGCAGCGAGAAGGCGCCGGGAACCAAGGCTTCCATATAGATCACGTGGTTAAGATGACGTCACCTTTGCGCCGAGCAGTGAAGTGAGCGTGGACAGCACGTTGCCGGTGTGTAGGAGTGAGAGGTTAATGCAGCGCTATGTCCGAGACCCCGGTGCAGCCATGTGCAACGGCGAAGGAGCCGGGGAAAGCCGTGTCCCTGCCTCAGAAACGCTATTACCGGCAAAGAGCCCACTCCAACCCCATGGCTGATCACACCTTCCAGTAGTAAGTGTTCACTAGAGAGGAAATAGAAGTGTCTGTGTATAAACCTTCGTTAAACACACATAAAGGGGTACCCAAAACAAATCTACACCCTGATCTGTCATTGGCACAGATAAGCAGATAATTGCTGGGAGTCCTTCTAATGTCAGAAGCAGTGGGGGGCACAATGCTTGGTAACATGACTGAGCCCCTCATTACAGGCACCCCCTTTAAAGAGGCTCTGTCACCAGATTATCAAATCCCTATCTCCTATTGAATGTGATTGTCGCTGCAATGTAGATAACAGCAGTTTTTTTGTTTTTTTTAAAAAACTATCATTTTTGCCCAAGTTATGAGCAATTTAATATTTATGCAAATGAGCTTTTCAATGGACAACTGGGCGTGTTTTCTCGTTTTACCAACTGGGCGTGTATTGTGTTTTTACCAACTGGGCATTGTGAATAGAAGTGTATGACGCTGACAAATCAGCGTCATGCACTTCTCATCGCTCCCACCCAGCTTCTTTCACTGCAGACACAGCGTGACGTCACCCACAGGTCCTTCAACATTGTCGTCGGGCAGAGAAGATACATCGGCTCCAGCCGTCCGAGAGAGTAATATGCTCGTCTCTAGGGAGTTTGCTATTCTTACCTGCACATGGTGATGCTGCTGCAGATTCAACTGTACTCTCTCGGACGCCAGGAGCCGATGTGTCTTCTCTCTTCCAACACCAAGGTTGAAGGACCTGTGGGTGACCTCATCGTTCACACCCAGCTTCTTTCACTGCAGACACACAGCGTGACGTCACCCACAGGTCCTTCAACCTTGGCGTCGGAAGAGAGAAGACACATCGACTCCTGGCGTCCGAGAGAGTACAGTTGAATCTGCAGCAGCATCACCGTGTGCAGGTAAGCATAGTAAACTCCCTAGAGACGAGCATATTACCCTCTCGGATGGCTGGAGCCCATTTATCTTCTCTGTCCGACGCCAAGGTTGAAGGACCTGTGGGTGACGTCACGCTGTGTGTCTGCAGTGAAAGAAGCTGGGTGGGAACGATGAGAAGTGCATGACGCTGATTTGTCAGCGTCATACACTTCTATTCACAACGCCCAGTTGGTAAAAACAATACACGCCCAGTTGGTAAAAACACAATACACGCCCAGTTGGTAAAGTGAGAAAACACGCCCAGTTGTCCATTGAAAAGCTCATTTGCATAAATATAAAATTGCTCATAACTTGGGCAAAAATGATCGTTTTTTCAAAAAAAAATTTGCTGTTATCTACATTGCAGCGCCCATCACATTCAATAGGAGATAGGGATTTGATAATCTGGTGACAGAGCCTCTTTAATATCATAGTCACTGGCGCAGATCCGTTCCCCTGCAGCGTCCACTTTGCCATTCAGATAAGTGGACGGCCTGAGTCCTCCAGAGTGAGCGCCTCTGCTTGTTAGTGAGGTCCTGAGCAGTTTTGATGTCTCTTCTCTTATAAGTTTTTACATTGTTTTCCAGCCCTGTCAGACCAGAAGAGATGGATTGGTCAGAATATTATCCTGAATATTTTAAGCCTTTGCCATTGGACAATTCTCATGATGACCTAAAGGACTTGATGGAGGTGAAGAAGCAAGAGTATCGCGTTGAATTTGCGGACATTGGCTGCGGATATGGTGGATTGCTAGGTACAGTTCTAATTTACTTATTACATGAATTGCCGAAAGGTGAATCTTCACCTCTGGAGCTGCTTTAATATATTAGGGGATATACACATCAGTAATGCAGGAACAATTCGAATACTGTGGATTAGAGAAGAGCGCAGCATAGGGATATCTAACTGCCCAGGATATTCTCCAGTCATAAGTGTTTATTGGTGCCTTAAAGGGGTTGTCCCAGAATTAAAGGGGTTTTCCCACGAGGGACACTCGTGTCCTATCTACAGGATATGTCATAAATGCCACCTCTGGGACCCGCATCTATCTCTGGAATGGGGCTCCTAAACCCCGTTCCACCTCTTAGGGCTCCGGCAGATTTCCGACCATGAAGGAGAAAACGGCTACACAGTTTTCGTAGGCCCCATAGAACTGAATGGTAGTTACGGAAACAGCGTAGCTCGCATGCGACGCTGCTCCCGTAAATGCCATTCACTACTATGGGAGTTATGGAAATGGCGTTGCTCAGCAAGCTACACTGTTTTTGTAACTCCTGACCATAAAGTCAGCAATTGGCCTGGGGTCAGTGAGAGCAGAAGAAGCTAGAACGGGGTTTAGGGTTATAGAGATATGTGTGGGTCCCAGAGGAGGGACCTGCATCTATCTGACATTTATGGCCTATCCTGTGGATAGGTCATAAATGTCCCTCATGGGGAAAACCCCTTTAATACAAAAAAAAGTGCATCAGACATAATATAGCACATGGCAATCTCCTTACAAAGCTAGAACCAGCCCTGTGTTTTACATCGATCCAGAGATCTCCCCATTCATTTCTCCAATTGCGCAGCTAGATTATCTTTTGGGTGGCAGCTGAGGGGGCGTGTCCTTTCTTCTGCAGCTCCTCCCCTCCCTGTCATAGCTTGTATTAGCAGATCATTCTGTTTCACAGCCTCTGCCTCATCCCTAGGAGAAGCTTTACAAATGCCCCACATTACATGTCTTTTTAGAGGGAGAGCCCAGCCCTATATAACTGAGGAAGAGGGAGACCCTGCAGCTTACACAGTAAGAGGATGAGCAGGATAAGGGAGAACTTCACACTGTATGAATGCTCTCCTTATCTAAGCAAACTGCTGGCTCCTGTGTTTCTTACTGTGTGAGCCTCCATCCACACTACAAGCTGTGTTTCTGAACAAGCTTCTTCTTAAAGAGAACCTTTCACCTCCCAATACATGTGCAGCATGTAATGGGGAGGGCTGCACAAACCCTGGGGCACTTTACATTTTTTTTTCTACCTCCCTCCGTTATTTAAATATCGGTGCCGTTATATTTGGCGCCCGATATTTAAATAACCCCCTGAACTGTCAAGGGGGCGTGTTACTATGGCTGTGACACTGTCCAATCAGATATGGACAATGTTACAGAGCGAGAGAGAGAGCTAGAGCGCTACAGCTTTCAAGATCAGTCTTCTGCCAAACTGGCAGGGGGGCGTGTCACTGCTACGGACAGTGTAAGAGCTGTGGAGGGGAGAGGGCGCATGCGTGCTCTCATCTCTTCAGCTCTTGCGAGAGATCAGTCTTGTATTGTCTGGCGAACTGGCAAGGGGGCATGTCACTGCTACGGACAGTGTACGCACTCCCCAGCTCTTACACTGTCCGTAGCAGTGACACGCCCCCTTGCCAGTTCGTCAGAAAAAGTACAAGACTGATCCCTCACAAGATCTGAGAGCCCGCATGTGAGCTCTCCTCTCCACAGCTCTTACACTCTGTAGCAGTGACACACCCCCTTGCCAGTTCGGTAGACTGATCTTGAAAGCTAATGAGTGAGAGAGAGAGAGAGGGCGTCAAATATAACGGCACCGATATCTAAATAACGGAGGGAGGTAGAATTTTTTTTTTCAAGTGCCCCAGGGTTTGTGCAGTCCTCCCCATTACATGCTTCACATGTATGGGGAGGTGAAAGGTTTTCTTTAACTGACAAGGAGAGAAGACATATTCTTTTGGCTTCTGTCCGTTAGAGAATGGAACAGAGCATGTATGTCCTCCTTTATTCAGCTCCGTAAGAGGACGTGAACGTTACTATACAGATTGAACACCAGGGGGTGCTATTATAATGAAGTAAAGGAAATATCTTGCAAAAGGAGCGTTTTTATAACATGATTTAACATTAATTGTATGTTTACACGGCTTATTTTCGGCCGTGAAAAAGATGTGCAAGTCACTTCTTGGGACGTTTTTGGTGCCGCTTTTCATAGACTCTATTGAAAAGAGCTCCAAAAACGGCCGTAAAAAAACCGCGAGTGGCTTAAAAAAAAGTCTGAAAATCAGGAGCTGTTTTCCCTTGAAAACAGCTCCGTATTTTCAGACGTTTTAGAGTTGGCGTGTGAACATACCCTTAGAATTAATTTGTTTTGGAATTTGCCTTATATTTTAATAACCTTTAATACCTGTACTACTGTGTGCTGATGCCATCATGGCTGACCCTCTGTTTTCTGCAGGCATATTAAAGGGGTTGTTCAGGATTAGAAAAACATGGCTGCTTTTTTTTTCTGAAAACCGCACCACACCTGTCCATTTGTTGTCTGTTATTGCAGTTCCTGTCCATTGAAGTTAACTGGTTGCTGACACAGGACGAGAATGCTCGTCCTGAGTGGCGAGTACTTCACGCATTAGGACGAGCATTCTCGTCCTGTGTGACAGCCGTCTGTGCGCGCGATCGAGAGCGGGGCAACGGCTGTAATACACAGCCATGGCCCCGCTCTGACAGCGGAGAGGAGAGAAACATCTTCTCTCTGCCGTTAACCCTTTGAATGCCGCAATGAAAGCTGATCGCGGCATTCAAGGAGGGGGGACTGCACTTTGATCGCGTCACAGAAAATAACAGTGACGCGATCAAAGCCCATAACTTGTATGGCCAGACAGCCCAGGGTCCATTGAAGGACCCCAGGGCTGTCTGAACGTATTTCCTGTTGTTGGGGCATACTGAGGTATGCCCTAACAACTGCCTGTGTACAATCACTACACAGGCTAATGTACTGACATATAGATCTATGCCAGTACATTGCAGTTACAAAATAAAAATGATAAATCCCTTTAAGGGATTAAAAAAAAAAAAGTTAAATGAATGTAAAAAAAAATAATGATAAATTAATAAATAAAAAAAAATACACAAACACACATTTTTTATACTAAATAAACTTTTTTTAAAATATAAGTCCCAAAACAGGAAATAATAGACATATTTGGTATTGCCCCGACCGTAACAACCTGTACAACAAATGTATAAAATTATTTATGATCGGTGTATGGTGTAAAAAAAATAAATATTAAAACTGCTGCGGAACAGCTTTTTTTTTCTGCATTTTCGCCAAAATAAAAATGTATGGAAATTAAACGATAATGTATTTGTACCAAAAAATGGTACCAACATAAAGTACAACTCGTCCCACAAAAAACAAAGTCTCACAACTACGTCGTAGAAAAAAAGAGTTATGAACATCGGGATGCAAAGAGGGAAATCTAAAAAAATTGCTCTGTCCTCAAGGCCAAAATTGGCTGTGTCCTTAAGGGGTTAATCGGGCTGAGCTCTAATACCACACAGAACTTGTGGACAAGGTATGGTGCTGTTTTTGAATACATTTGCCATGTTTGTTTATTTTTTATTTTTTTTTATAAATCCTGGACAATCCTTTTACTAGGCAACTGTATTTTACTACAAAAGAGCAGTTGTGGGGAATATATACCATAACTTATAAAGGGACGTATTTGGGTAATGTATATCCGGGTGTTTCCATGACTTTAGATTTCATTAAATGGGGACTGTGCATGTCTGTCCTGTGACTTTTACACCTATGTCTAAGGCCGGATTCACACGTGTGTGTGTTTGGTGCGTGATATATGGACTGGATGTCGGCAGTATTTCCCAGACCGGATACGCTTCAAGGAGCTGGGCTGCTAGCGTCATAGGTATGTACGATGCTAGGAGTCCCTGCCTCGCTGCGGGAAAACTGTCCCATACTTTAATCATGCTTTCAGTACGGGACAGTTTTCCCGCAGCCAGGTAGGGACTCTTGGCGTCCTAGATAACTATGACGCTAGGAGCCCAGCTCCCCGAAGTGTGTACGGCCCAGGAAATACTGCCGACATACGGTCCGTATATGACGGACTGAACACGCTCGTGTGAATCCGGCCTTACTGACATGCTATAAATATCTGTTTTTGGAACACCTACAAATCATAACTCAGCCTGTGAAAATACTGGAGTAGATCATATTCTCAAAATTTCTTAAAATGCAATTCTGTTAAAGAGGCTCTGTCACCAGATTCTCAAATCCCTATCTCCTATTGCATGTGATCGGGGCTGCAATGTAGATAACTGTAACGTGTTGTTTGTTTTTTTTAAAAACTTTTTCATTTTTGGCCAAGTTATGAGCTATTTTATTTATATATATATATATATATATATATATTCAAATGAGCTTTGAAATGGACAACTGGGCGTGTTTTTTTTCGTATGTCCAACTTGGCGTGTATTGTGTTTTTAACTGGGCGTGTTTACTTGTTTTACTAACTGGGAGTTGTGAATAGAAGTGTATGATGCTGACGAATCAGTGACCAATCGGCATCATGCACTCCTCTCCATTCATAGTGTTCTTACTAGAACGATGTGCAGCCGAATACACAAGTGTCCTGATAATGAATACACATGACCTCCAGCCTGGACGTCATGTGTATTCAGAATCCTGACACTTCTGAATCTTTTCTGTGAGATTCCAGCAAGCCACGCGTAATCTCACGAGATTTCGTTTCCCTTGCTGGAAATCTCACCGAAAAGATTCAGAAGTGTCAGGATTCTGAATACACAACGTCCAGGCTGGAGGTCATGTGTATTCCTTATCAGGACACTTGTGTATGTGGCGGCACATCGTTCTAGTAATAACGCTATGTGCTGTGTAAATAAATGGAGAGGAGTGTATGATGCTGATTAGTGTCTGATTCGTCAGCATCATACACTTCTATTCACAACGCCCAGTTAGTAAAACAAGTAAACACGCCCAGTTAAAAACACAATACACGCCCAGTTGGACATACGAATAAAAACACGCCCACTTGTCCATTTCAAACCTCATTTGCATATATATAAAATGGCTCATAACTTGGCCAAAAATGAACGTTTTTAAAAAAAAAAAAAAACTTTTACTGTTCTCTACATTGCAGCGCCGATCACATGCAATAGGAGATAGGGATTTGAGAATCTGGTGACAGAGCCTCTTTAAGTTAATAACATAATTGCTAATTAGGTGTAATATTGATCTAAAAGTACAACAGACTTCATATTGTGGTTGCCCTGAGTGTCTTTCACAATGAAATTAGTTTATGGCAGTCGGGAGTCTGCAAATAAGGCACAGATTATAGACAAGGGGTCTCCAACTCGGCCGGGTAAATGGGCCGCACATAGAAAAAAATGTGAAGTTGAGGGGCTGCATTACTTTTAAATTTGATACAATACAAAAGTATTGTTAATCAAATAGTTATTCGAACTACTGTAATATTACTACATTACTATAACAATGCTACATTACTATGAGGGTATGTTCACACGCACTGTTTTCAGGCATATTTTGGGTCATTTACACCTCGAAAAACGCCTGAAAAAAACGGAAGCTGAATGCCTACAAACATACGGGGCGTCTTTTTACGCCTCTGTTTTAAAAAAACTAAGCGTAAAAAGAAGTAGCATGTCCCTTTTTGAGGCGTTTTTTGGAGCTGAATTTCCATTGAACACTATGAAAAACGCCCCAAAAAACGCCTGAAAAGAAGCCTCAAAAGAAGCTCCAAATTAAAAGAAGCTTCATTTGCAGCTTCAAAAAACGCCTGACTTTTTTGGTTAAGCGTGTAAACATACCCTGACACTTCATTACTATAACAATGCTACATTACTATAATTATACCGCTAGGTTTAAACTTAACGTTAATTTAAGAGTTTATTCCACGTGCAAGATTTGGCAGCCCCACTATAGATAGTGCCACAGTGCCCTCTGTAGATAGTGCCACGCGCGCTCTCTGCAGGAGGAGCCCCTGGCGTCACTGTCCATAGACAGTGACGTCAGGGGATCCTCCTGGACCAGAATGTGCTGTCAGGGGCCTCCCCAGAGCTGGAGTCCCAGAGCAGAACACTAGTATAGGCTCTGCCTGGGGTTCCAGCTCTGCTCCTGACATCACTGTCCATACATGGACAGTGATGTCAGGGGCAAGCCCAGAGCTGTAGTCCCGGGCAGAGCGCTACTATTTCTCTGCCTGGGACCCCAATTCTACTCCTGACATCACTGTCCATATATAGACAGTGATGTCAGGGGATTCCCCAGCCGGAGTCCCGGAGCAGAGCTGCTTCTAGCACTCTGCCTGGGACTCCAGGACTTCTCCTGACATCACTGTCCATATATAGACAGTGATGTCAGGGGATTCCCCAGCCGGAGTCCCGGAGCAGAGCTGCTTCTAGCACTCTGCCTGGGACTCAAGGACTTCTCCTGACATCACTGTCCATATATAGACAGTGATGTCAGGGGATTCCCCAGCCGGAGTCCCGGAGCAGAGCTGCTTCTAGCACTCTGCCTGGGACTCCAGTACTTCTCCTGACATCACTGTCCATATATGGACAGTGATGTCAGGGGCTTCCTCAGAGCAGGAGTCCCGGAGCAGAGCGCTAGTATAAGCTCTGCTCTGGGATGTCATGAATGAGCACAGGCGCACTCCTCCTTCGGCCAGCTCTCTCCTCTCCCGAAGGAGCTATGGTGCCGGAGATGACGGCCGCATGCTGGTTGTGTGTTTGAGACCCCTGTTGTAGACTGTCATAAAGCAAGCCTACTGTTGACAGCAAATTTTGGCAGCTGGAGCAATTCCATTTGTGATGCTGAGGGATCCCTGCACTAGTGAAAAGGCTGCCACTATCTTCAGCATCTGCACTGTGGAAGGACTACTTTACGTGCAGCTTAGGACAGGGATGCGATTTTGGGTATCATGTGGCTTCTGGGGGAGAAGGATTTACCTAGCGTACAGAGAGTGCACGCATCTTGTAGGATTGTGCTGTGTCCTGTCCACACTACAGAAATGCTGTGTAGAAACGGTTTTGGTCATAAGGTATTAGAAAATTCTGAAATAAAATTATTTTAAAGTTTAGTTTTTTGTTAATTAAGTGCATTCTACTACCATACTATGTAGGCTAAAAGACTTTGAAGAATAACCATTTTTTAGGCCCAACAGTAATGGATATTTTACTTCTGTGTTTACATATGACTGTTCAAGTGCCCATGTGCACATTCCTATAATTGCACGAGAACATTTTGTTTGGCCTGCTTTCTAATTGGCGGTTTTGTTTTTTTTTGTTTTTTTGTAATGTATGTTCATCAATAAATGATAGGTTTGTCTCTGTACTTGGCTTTCAGTTGAATTGTCCCCATTGTTCCCAAATTCACTAATGCTTGGACTGGAGATACGTGTAAAAGTTTCAGACTATGTGCAAGACCGGATCAAGTCCTTAAGAGCGTGCCACCCTGGCCAGTACCAGAATATTGCCTGCATCAGGAGTAACGCTATGAAATACTTGCCCAACTTCTTCAGGAAAGCACAGGTATCTTCTTCATCAGTCTTTTCATAAGATGAGCCTGTTTGGTTTGATACAACCAAGTAACTTTTGGTGCAGAGCTGCAATCAAAATTTTACAACTTCAGAGCGGAAATCTCCAAGCAATTCTTGCTGGCTCGTGATTTGAATTCTGGTTAGTGTCGTCTACTATAGGCACTACTGTAATCTCATGTAGGAGAAATTGTCCCGCTGGGATATTATGGGATATTCGATAATGCATTAGGGATGTGTCTGAAGAGAAGGCTGTCGAATTGTGAATACAGCTCAGGTTCAGATCTTTTATACATATTTTTTTCTTCTAGCTTAGTAAGATGTTCTTTCTGTTTCCGGACCCTCATTTTAAGAAGACGAAGCATAAATGGAGGATCATCAGTTCCACGCTATTGGCAGAATATGCTTATGTACTACGTGTTGGGGTAAGTCATACACTTAGCACAAGGGGGCTTGTATATAAAACCAGCGCTAAAGAATCATCCAGCCATGTCGCTGCTTTCATGACGGGCCAGTGGATGTTGCCCCCCCCCCCCCCCTCATATCCCTGATCGATCATGCAGGGGGTGTCTCCTTCAGATCTGTATGCTGACTGAGGCATGAAGTTGCAGTTTTTCTGTATGGTAAATGTAGCAGTCCCTTTTTGTGACTTTCTGTTTATGCAAGCACTTCTCCCTTTCCCTTAAAATCGTCATTTCCGTGTATTTGATGTAAAAACATTAAGGTTATTTCAATGTCTTAGGAAAGTTAGCAATGTTTGGGGATTTCCTGCTCCAGATTGTTTGCTGGCTGTGACTTTGATGTGGCAAGATATGGCTGCGTTTGTACTGCCTTCAGACATTACTCCATCCATTAACGAGACATATCACGTGTTCACGTGGAATAAAGGTAACTCGTTACGTAACACTTCATCTGTCATGAGTCATAATGTTGTGCTGGTTTGGTGTATGTTGCAGGGGCTGGTGTATACAATTACAGATGTGGAAGAAGTTCACGAGTGGATGGTGACGCACTTCACAGAACATCCTCTTTTTGAGAGGGTTTCAAAAGAACAACTGGTAAGATGGAGTCATGTCAGCATTGTACTGCACTCCTGTTGCTCATACGCCTCATTCATTTTTCTACTACCTTTTAATGGTGTAAAACAACATATACATTGAAGCAGTTTGCTTCTCTTAGCAGGGGGGTTTTGTCTAAAGTTCTGAAAAATATCCTACAAGGCCTAATTCACACTGGGAAATAATGCAACACAATCCCCACCACTACCACGTTGCAATATCGGCATATTGAAGCTGCTGCTCCGGCTTCTCTAAAACCTGGTTATCGCTGGGTAAAGCTGCATCTGCCCACGTGTAGTATTACATGGCGGCCATTCAGTTGACTGGCTATGCATGGATACACAGGAGAAGCTCTTACCGAGCACCTCTTTGCTCTTAGAGGGGGATTCTAAAATGGGGACCCCACACTGTCTATATAGAAGGGCATATGTACAGGGTTTGTCTTTGCCGTCAACCCCTTTAATACAATCTGCCGTCAGCAGCTGTATACTATATAGAATTATTGAAGATGGGTGAATCGTAACAAAAAAATGAGCATAGCTGTTTTTCACTTATTATGGAGCTGTATTTTCCCCGCTATAAGGTAGTTAAGGCTGAAATATGGATCCTTATTTCAGCCCCTGTTCTGATACGGCTGAAATGCAGATCTGTGATGCAAAATTGGCCTGTTGTCAAAACGGCATTTTGTAAAATGTTCCTAGAACTGGTTTTATGGAAAAGCGGGTTGTGAAACTGCACAGGAAAAAAAAAAAGCAAAAACAATAATAACACGTGAACACATCTTAATTGGGATGTCCATATTAAACCCTGGTGGAAGGTGTGGGTATCTGTCATTGTAATTCTACATTAAGGGAGCCTTTCAAACATTTCAGACCTTTTTCTTGTTGTATTTGCAGACCGATGATATCATAATCGATAAATTGGGCTCATCTACGGAAGAAGGGAAGAAAGTTAAGCGAAATAATGGCCAAAACTTCCTGGCTGTATTTCGACGTGTGGAAAACAGAACTTTCAGAAGTCCAGATTCCTAGCTGTGGTGTGGAAGTAGTTCATTCATCCTAAGCAGAGCCGGTAATTTATTGCCCGGCTGAACTATGAAGATTTTTAGGACTTAGGATTTTTAGAAGCTGATGGATGTGCCCCCACAACAGGATATGTTTTTGGGCATTAGGAACCTCCACCATATGCTGCTAGCCAGCTCTGACACACTTGTCTATATACAAACAAAAATTTGGTGACTTTTTTTTTTTTTATAGACTGGTGGTTTGCGGTAATCTGTAAATAGTAATTATAATTTCATTTACCGTTTCATCAACTGCATTAGTGAGCTCGTCATGGTCGTTCATTGAAGAACATTGCCACATGAATTTGTTTTTTATTTCCTTTTAAATTTGTGGATTTTTTACTATTTTTACCACTGTGATTTAAAGATAAGAAATTGAAAACCTCAATGTCACCAGCTGATACTTAAAAAGCGTATCACACAATGAACTTGGCTTGGATATCAGATGACTTTTATTACCCATAAACCGCATTCCTCATAGATGGACAGTATTCGGGGCAGTGTGCCGTCCGTGATCTAATTATGCAGAATGGTGGTTCCTGATCTCCACTTTTACCTGGCTGAAGAAATGACTTTGTACAGCTGGTATAACTATTGCTGGTGGTGAACTATAAAGCAATGTCAAAATACCTAAAACTTTATTTTTTGCTTCTGACCCAATGTCACGGTCTCCTAATTTTATTAAAGCAGTTGTGAAATGTAAATGTATCTTCTTTAGTAAGTTTAACTGCGTAAGGATTTCTTCAAAATATACTCCACTTTTTCTTTTCTTGTTTTAAAGAAGTTCTCTGCTTAAATTTTGTTTTCAGAAAATCTGATTGATACCGCGGCCTGAAATAGATTTATGGGGCTTGGTTGATTTATGTGACTTCTGTGTTCTCAGTACAGTACTAATTCCGAATTATGCTGAAAAGCTGATTTATATGAGCCAGTGCGGTTGATGGCAGGACCAGAGACTTAGCAGTCCAGATATTTGCTGCTGAATTACCCATATTTAAAAAAAAAAATAAAAAATATATATATATATATATATATATATCTGTGGCTAATGTATATTGTTTTTCCTCTACAAAAATACAGGTTTTACGCAATAGACAATGCAGAAAAATAAATTCATCCATACATATTCCATTACTCAGCACAAGGCCACATTGAAAAGGGCGTAATAACATTCTGTATAGTTAGTGATGTCTTCATCTGGGTTTTTACACGTTTGTTTTGCTGTACATATATGGTGCATTGTTTTTAGCAATTTCCTCATTCCATTTGAAGGGCCCCTTGCACGTTTGAAAAAGTATGTTATTGTGCATTCAACACACCAGGTGGAGTAGTTGCGGTGCATTAAAGACATGGACTATGCCCACAGGTCACGTTGGGTCCTCATCCTCGTCCACGTCGTCTTTCCATGTGCATGTGTAATAAAATAAGTTACGGTTTTCTCACTGTGCTGTTTACTTTTCCTGCCAGGTAATCACATTGACCAATTTTTTGAGGAATAGTTTACATAATATAGAGCGACTGAAGCGATGACTATCTTCCTTCACCCCTTCTGGGGTTTGTTATAGTGCAGAAGAGAATATGTACGATAAACATGGTATATTTACAAGTGTTGGATAAATAATGAATCGTGGCAGGTGGGCAAATGCTTTTTGATCAAAATGTGCACTAAGAACCTCCCTATTGTAAGTAGATTCAGCAGTAATGCATATTTATTTATATTTAGCGGTCTAGTGTTTGCGGTGTGCTGTCGCCATTTTTTTTGTCTGCTAATGACTACATAGTAGTCGTGACCATTGTTGTCCTGTACGTATGGTCAGGTTATGAAAGGTGGTCGAGTGAGCCCTTGGAAAAGTTGTATTCCCTAGGACACCTTATGGCTGTTGTATATAAATCAATAATTTGCACCAAAAAACTGCTAATCTTTGACCCCATTCCCGCTGTGGCCACTTTTGACCTTCCTGACAGAGCCTCACTTTTCAAATCTGATGTTTCACTTTGTGGTAATAACGTCGGATGCTTTTACCTATCCAAGCGATTCTGCGATAGTTGTCTCGTGACACATTGGACTTTATGTTACTGGCAAAATTTGCTCGATACATTCAGTATTTAATTGTAAAAAACACCAAAATGTATCTGCTTGTAAGACAGGCAGTTATACCACACAATTGTTGCCAATTAACATCCCCCATATGTCTTAGATTGCTATTGTGTTTTTAACATCCTTTTATTTTTCTAGGATGTTAGAAGGCTTTGATCTTTAGCAGCAATTTCTCACATTTTCAAGAAAATTTCAAAAGGCTATTTTTACAAGGGCCAGTTCAGTTGTGAAGTGGCTTTGAGGGCCTTATATATTAGAAACCACAGATAGGTAACTACATTTTAAAAACTGCACCCCTCAAAGTATTACAATTTTGTATTTACTAAGTTTCTTAATCCTTTAAATGTTTCACAGGAATTAAAGCAAAATGGAGGTGAAATGTACGAATATCTTCTTTTTTTTTTTTTTTCTTTCAGAAATTCAATTTTAATCCATATTTTTTTTTTCTGTAACACAGGTTTTACCAGAGAAACGCAACTCAATTTTTATTGCCCAGATTCTGCAGTTTTAGGAAATATCCCACGTGTGGCCCTAGTGTCCTTATACCCTGAAGCACCAGCCTTAGAAGCAAAGGAGCACCTAGTGATTTTTGGGGCCTCCTTTTTATTATATATTTTAGGCACCATGTCATGTTTGAAGAGATCTTTCGGTGCCAAGATAGTGTAAATCCCCCAAAAGTGATCCCATTTGGGAAACCTCACGGAATTTAGGGGTATAGTGAGCATTTTGACCTCACAGGTTTTTTGCAGAAATTAATGGAAGTAGGCATTGAAAATGAAAAGCTACATTTTTTTTTTTCAAAGAAATGGTAGGTTTAGCTAATTTATTTATTTTTTCTGTTTCCACAAGGGCTAGGAGAAAAAGAACCAGAACATCTGTAAAGAGCTTTCTCCCGAGCAAAACCATACCCCATATGTGGTCATAAACGGCTGTTTGGACACACGGTGGGGCTCAGAAGTGAAGGAGTGGCGTTTGGAGTTGTTTCTGGGTGCCATGTCACATAGGCAGAACCCCTGTAGTACTAGTTTAGTGGAAAAAAATGACTCCATTTGGGAAACTACACCTCCTTGAGGAATCATCCTAGGGGTATAGTGAGAATTTTGACCCCAAAGTTTTTTGCAGAATTAATTACAATTTAGCCGTGAAAATGAAAAATGTCTTATTTTTTTCTAATAAGATGTAGTTTGAGATCGTTTTTCATTTTTACAAAGCATAAAGAAGAAAAAGCACACCAACATCTGGGTAAAGTAACACCCCATATGTGGTTATAAACTGCTGTTTACATATGGGTGGTTCAGAAGAAAAGGAGTGTTTTTGACTTTTTGGAGCGTAGATTTTGCTGGAATGGTTTGCGGACGATGGATCGCATTCACAAAACCCCTGATGTACCAAAAAAGTAATCCCATTTTAGAAACTAAATGCCTTTAGGGGTGTAGTGAGAATTTAGACCCCCACGGGGGTTTTTCAGAAGTTAATACGCAGTGAATGATGTAAAGGGAAAATTTCAATTTTTCCACTGATATACTGTTCTACCACACAATATGTTGTGCCCAGCTTGTGCCACTGCACAATCTTACCCCACAAATTGTTAAGCGGGTTCTCCCAGGTATGGTAGTAACCCCTTACTTGTGGACCTAAACTGCTGTTTGGGCACACTGTAGGGCTAAGAAGGGAAGGAGCGCCGTTTGGAGCATGGATTTTGCTTGCTAGTAGTTTTGAGTATTATTGGTATTTCAGTTCATAATGTGGGGGCATATGTAATCTGTGCAGAGTACATCGGCATAATAAGAGGGTATAATAATGGGGTAAATAATAAAACTATCCATAGATGTGTGGTACACAGTGAAGCAATCCGAATGATGAACAGTATGCTTTCTTATCCCCCTTTTGTAACACTTTGCACCTTTTGGGGACTCTTCCTCCTTTGTAGTTTGGGAAATTTTGCTGGGAAAGTGTGGCGCTGGTATAACACGGGCGCCCCCGCTTCCAGCAGATGTGCTATGTTCCTTCCCTCCTTTATTTCCTAAATACTAGGGCCCTGAAACTGAAAGAATGTTCCCCTCCGGCCTGCACGTCGGGGTGTTTTTCATCACTGCGTTACTAGTGCCATAACTTTTTTTTATTTTTCGGTTGATGGAGCAGTGTGCGGGCTTGTCTTTCGCAAGACAAGCTGTAGATTTTATTGGTATCATTTTGGGACCCATACGACTTTTTGTTCACTCTGGAATACTGTTTTTTATTTATTTTTTCTTCGGTATTCACCTTGCGCCATTTACATAACTTTATTCTGTGGGTCGATACGATTGCGGCAATACCAAATTTATATCTGTGGGTTTTTTTTTATGTATTGCAGCTTTTGCACATTAAAACAACTTTTTTAAATATTGTTTTCGGTCGACATATTCTAAGAACCATAACTTTTTTTTGGGTGTTTTTTGTTTTTACGGCGTTCACCATGCAGGATAAATTATATTATAGTTTGGGTTGTTATGGATGTTTTATGTATAGTTTGTTTTTTTTCTTTTACGTTTTTTCCAATAATATAAGGCTTATTATGGGGGGAAGAAAGGCAGCTTATTTTTTTACTTGAAACTTGTGGGTTTTTTAAATATTTTTTTTGACAACATTTTTCTGAACCTTTTTTTTTTTTATTTTTTTTATTTGTCCCGCTAGGGGACTTGAAGGCCTGAGGCCCCGATCGCTATTCTTATACACTGCAATACATACGTAGTTCAGTGTATTAGAGCTGTCAGTTATTAACTGACAGCGAGCCAATGAGGACCCGCCCCGGTGGGTTCTCATCAGCTTCTGTTCAATGCAGACACAAATGCCATTATTTGGCCTCCGGTTTCCATAGCAACTCAGCGGTTGGGTTGCCGGTTAGGTAAAAACCTGTCAGATGCTGTGCTCCCAGAGCGCAGCATCTGAGGGGCTAATCGGCCGTATTGAAGAAGAGCTCCGGTTCTGGTCGTTACGGGAGGGTGTCAGCTGTAATACACAGCTGGCACTCGGCACTGATGGTGCGGGCTCAGCGCCAGAGCTCGCATCATCACCGTGACGTAACTGTACTGCTGTTTGTGGGAACCCCTTCCCAATTGCTCCGTGTGTGTGTGTGTGTATATATATATATATATATATATATATATATATCGGAAAGGGGTTAATAAACCTTGTTTTTCTGTTGATTCATGGCCTGCAGGTAAATGAAGGCCAAACATGCTCTGATATTTTTGTACAATCGAGTTGGTTATTTTTCTCAAGGAAAAATAGTTGCATCCATTTGCATCGCCCCATTCAGGGGAAATTCCAAGTCGATTGTTTTTAAACAATACAAGAGTTGTAAAAAATGTGTGTCTATGACTGTAGAACTCAGGCAGAATGTATTTGTCATCTAAATAGATACTGTAAAATGTTTGCTGGTGTTGAGTCAGTGTCTAGGGAGACCAGACCACAGGAAAGTTAAATGAGAGTTTACACATTCCATATAAGGGGTTACTTTCATAGTCCTACATTTTTTTGGGGGGTTTTGGTGGATTTGCAGATGGTCCTTTATATAGGGATGCATCGAAACTTCGACACTGTTTCGATACCGTGCACCTCCAAACTGTTCAATACCGTTATTTCATGTATTTCGATACTAAGCTGTGCGGCCGAACAGCTTAGCATTGTAACACATGAATGTATGAGAGCGGGGCTGCAGCTATGTGATAGACATTTCCCCGCTCCTGTGTCCTGACAAGTGCACGCCGTCAGGATGATACGATGCGGCCAGCGCTGCACTAATGAGCGGCGGCACTGAAGACCGAACAGGCCGGGCGCACTACAAAACACTCCCATGGTCTATGGTCAGTGGCTGAACCGCCGCTCATTAGTGCAGCGCCGGCTGCATCACCTCATGCTGACCGTGCGCGCACTTGTCAGGAGTGGGGAAATGGCTGTATTACACAGCCGCGGCCCCTCTCTAACGGCAGAAATATGAGAAACCTCTTATGTCTGCCGCTATTCCCCTGAATGCTGTGATCAAAGCTGACTGCAGCCTTCATGGGAAAATGAGAAGGGGGGGGATGCCACTTGGATCGCATCACAGGAATCCCTGTGACGCGATTGAGGGACATACCATATATGGCCAGACAGCCCAGGGTCCATTGACGGACCCCAGGGCTGTCTGACCATATTTCCTGTTGTTGGGACATACTTATGTATGTCCTAACAACTGCCTGTGTACTATCCGTACACAGGCTAATGTACTGGCATATAGATATATGCCAGTACATTAAAGCTTAAAAAGAAAAAAGTAAAACTATAAAGTAATATTAAATAAAAAAAAAAAAATACAGGTTAACACTGCACAGAGAGCGTTGTGCTGATATTGCTTAATGTACATTCACTTGTTTTCCAAAATGTATATCACTGCCTTAATGAACGATTAAAATTGATCTTTATTATAGTAATCAGTACTAAGAAATAGGCTAAAATAGCCAGAAAGAACTTTATAAGGTAAAAGCAGGTAAACCAGTAGGGAAACGCTAGTGGATACTGCAGTTGTCCATATGTATCTGCACTTGCGTAAACAATAGAAGTCCCTATACGTTATATTATAAACCTGGTGATCCCTGCCACTAGAGCTGTGTCCCAACACGTTTCAGCGCCCTCAGTTGTTAGTGCGAGTCATCAGGGGTCACAATGTTAGTTATGTGAATTAAAAACACAGGTAGGCCAGTTAGCACATGTAGCGTGCCATTAACATTCACCCGGCTTGTGCACGACACTAGTCAGCTGGTCGAACACGAGCCGAGCGAACGCCAGCCTAATATAGTCCTGAATCCCTCCCACCGTCTGGAGGCACGGTGCCCGACTGGCCAATCCCAAGCAGGCACGCGTGGGTGACGTCACCTGCCTGAGACCAGCCACAGATGGCGCAGCGAGACCGACGATGGGAGGAGATTAGAGCGTCCCTAGAAACCATGGATACAAGGCGGCAATGTAAACAACTGGCAAAGAAGAACTGGCACTGGATGGCTTATTGCACAAAGCAGCATTAGTGCAGTAATCGGAACCGTATAGTGTGTGGATATGTATGGCCAGATTAATAATGACCATTAGGGAATCACACAGATCCCCTAGTAATGTGTGGGCAATGACACGTAGGATAGAGGACATAGTAGACATGGAGGGGTACAGTGGGAGCCGCAGAATATATTAAATGGTCCGATTGAACATAGTCAAATCACATATATCACCACCGTGACATACATGTTGACTAAGTGATAGTAAATGGAGCACGAACAGGTCATGCAAAAGGGGGTACATTGGATAAACGAAATTCTAGCAAGTGGTGTGCACAGATGACATAGGGCCAAGATTGCAAATATTTGGAGATGTGTGACAGTTCAGGATGGGATTCGGCCAGAGATATGTTGTAAAACTAGGGTTATAAAAAGCAGTTAAAGGACAATTGCTCATTTAGGCCCTCAGGTTTCACCGTATGTATATGGAAAATCCATTGGGCCTCTTTTTGCAGAATCCTCTTGTCCAAATTACCCCCCCTAGCCGATGGTCGTATATGTTCAATCCCCTGAAATAAAATCACATTTGTATTGCCAGCGTGGCACTCCCATACATGTCTTGCTACCGGGGTATCCTCATTTCTGTGAATGTCCCCTATGTGGTCCCTGATCCTTCTCCTAAATTCCCTTGATGTCTTTCCAATATACTGCAACCCACAAGTACAAGATATAAGATAAACCACTCCTCTTGTTTTGCAATTAATGAATGATCTATTGGCAAACGTCCTCCCTGTAGTATGACTCTGAAAGGTCTTGCGGCATAGTATGGAATCACACGCCTTACAAGAGCCACATCTGAATGTGCCCTTGATATCAAGCGGTAACCACGATGTCGAGGAGGTGGGCTGCAGATGGCTATGCACCAGGCGGTCCCTTATATTTCTACCCCTCCTATATGTCACCAGAGGTCTCTCTCCCACCATGCTTCCGATATCGGGATCGGCTTTGAGAATACCCCAGTACGCTTGGAGTATCCTCATCACTTCCCAATTGGAGGAATCAAAGGTCCCTATGATTCGTATCTGCTCATCATTCGACCGCTTCCTAGGAGTAAGTAAGTCACTTCGGTTGTTATTTAGAGCATGTTGATATGATGATCTCAAGAATTTATGAGGGTACCCTCTCCGAAGAAATCTATTTTGTAGATCTGTAGCAGCTATTTTGAAGTCTGATAGTGGAGCAATTCCTGCGTACCCTTAGGTACTGCCCCTTGGGTATTCCCTTTCAAGGATCCAGGGTGCCAGCTCTCTCACCTAAGTAGACTATTAGTCGCTGTGCTCTTCCTAAATACACTAGTTTGGATGCATCCTTGTTCGGTCTTGAATATATTAATGTCAAGGAACGTTATTTTGTTACCATGGATCTCAGAGGTAAAGAAAAGCCCCATCTCATTAACGTTAAGGATGGCCACGAATTCATTGAACTGTTCCCTGGTTCCCGTCCAGAGAACCAGGACATCGTCAATGAATCTTAGCCACAAAAGAATCATAGATGTCCATCTATCCATGTCTTCACTGAACACAATCTTCCTCTCCCACCACCTCAGGTATAAGTTGGCATAGGAGGGGGCACAGGGGCAACCCATCGCCACCCCCCTGAGCTGCTGGTAGTATTTTCCATCAAACAGGAAGAAGTTGTGTTCAAGGACAAATCTGAGTAGGTCAACTACAAACTCATTATGAGCCTGAAACTGTAGTCCCCTTTCATTAAGGAAGTCCCCTACAGCCTGATTCATGGGGTATAGAGCTGTAGAGGGCCTCAACATCCAATGAGGCCAAGAGGACTCCCGCATCACATCTGATATCTTCAAGTCTACTTAATACATCCATAGTATCTCTCACATAGGATGGGAGAGTCAGCACCAGGGGTTTGAGGATTTGATCGATGTAGAAACAAGCATTTTGAGTCAGGTTGTCTACCCCTGACAAAATGGGGCGCCCCTTGAGGGGAGATGTGCCTTTATGTACCTTAGGTAAGCTATAAAATGTCGCATATTGTGGATGGTCGACAAGTATAAATTGTTCATCAGTATTGAGTAGGTTCAGAGATTTACCCTGGTTCACCAGTTGCTTGAGAATACTACCAAAAGTCCTCATTGGGTCACTCGGTAAAATACGATAGCAATCTGAATCTCTCAAAATACAATGACACATTGTTATATATTGCCTCCGATCCATCACCACAATATTGCCCCCCTTGTCAGAGGGCTTAATGACAATGGTCTCATCTTGTTCAAGTGCTTGTAGGGCAATCATCTCCTCTTTCGAGGTATTAAATTTAATTGAATCACAAGAGGCCATTTTCTTCAATTGATCAACCACTACCTCTAAAAATATGTAAATCGGTGTGTTATCGTTAACGGGTGCATTTCTTATTGATGGGAGCCGCAAATTCGTAAATGGTCCATCCCCCGTATTTCTCTGACCCTCTTGTAGTAATTGATCAAGTACTCTGAAATGTGGTAGATCTTCCTCTTGGATCCCTAATTCCAAACACTGTCCCCTGTCATGAGTTTTAATTTTTTTTTTCCATTTAAGCTTACGCACAAAGAGATTGAGATCCTTGACCCATGTGAATAGGTCAAATCTATTTGTGGGCACAAATGACAACCCCTTCTTCAAAATGCTGGTCTCTCCTGTAGTCAAAAGTCGTGATAAGAGATTCATGATCTGCAAATCATCCTCCTTGTGACTAAAAATTATGTTTCTTTCCGGTCTCGTAGGAGGTACTCTGAGATGGGATGATTCCTGTCTAAAAAACCCTCTCTGTTGGAGTTTTTGCCTCTACCTCTACCTCGTTGGTTCATGCGGGTGGGATATCTCCCCTGATATTGATTGCCCCTGAGCCTTCTATTAGGGGGTCTCGGATTATCTGAGTCCGTTTGCTCTTGTTCAGAGGAAGAGAGTTCCGTATCATGTTCCTGACCCATTACATTCTTAGTGCTGTAATCAAAGATTTTGCCCTCCTTAGCGTACTGTGGTATTCTCAAAACCGATCCCGATATCGGAAGCATGGTGGGGGAGAGACCTCTGGTGACATATAGGAGGGATAGAAATATAAGGGACCGCCTGGTGCATAGCCATCTGCAGCCCACCTCCTCGACAACGTGGTTACCGCTTGATATCAAGGGCACATTCAGATGTGGCTCTTGTAAGGCGTGTGATTCCATACTATGCCGCAAGACCTTTCAGAGTCATACTACAGGGAGGACGTTTGCCAATAGATCATTCATTAATTGCAAAACAAGAGGAGTGGTTTATCTTATATTTTGTACTTGTGGGTTGCAGTATATTGGAAAGACATCAAGGGAATTTAGGAGAAGGATCAGGGACCACATAGGGGACATTTGCAGAAATGAGGATACCCCGGTAGCAAGACATGTATGGGAGTGCTACGCTGGCAATACAAATGTGATTTTATTTCAGGGGATTGAACATATACGACCATCGGCTGGGGGGGGGGTGATTTGGACAAGAGGATTCTGCAAAAAGAGGCCCAATGGATTTTCCATATGCATACGGTGAAACCTGCGGGCCTAAATTAGCAATTGTCCTTTAACTGCTTTTTATAACCCTAGTTTTACAACATATCTCTGGCCGAATCCCATCCTGAACTGTCACACATCTCCAAATATTTGCAATCTTGGCCCTATGTCATCTGTGCACACCACTTGCTACAATTTCGTTACCCCCTTTTGCATGACCTGTTCGTGCTCCATTTACTATCACTTAGTAAACATGTATGTCACGGTGGTGATATATGTGATTTGACTATGTTCAATCAGACCATTTAATATATTCTGCGGCTCCCACTGTACCCCTCCATGTCTACTATGTCCTCTATCCTACGTGTCATTGCCCACACGTTACTAGGGGATCTGTGTGATTCCCTAATGGTCATTCTTAATCTGGCCATACATATCCACACAATATACGGTTCCGATTACTGCACTAATGCTGTTTAGTGCAATAAGCCATCCGGTGCCAGTTCTTCTATGCTAGTTGTTTACATGGCCGCCTTGTATCCCTGGTTTCTAGGGACGCTCTAATCTCCTCCCATCGTCGGTCTCGCTGCGCCGTCTGTGGTTGGTCTCAGGTGGGTGACGTCACCCACGCGTGCCTGCTTGGGATTGGCCAGTCGGGCGCCGTGCCTCCAGACGGTGGTAGGGATTCAGGACTATATTAGGCTGGCGTTCGCTCGACTCGTGTTCGACCAGCTGACTAGTGTCGTGCACGAGCCGGGTGAATGTTAATGGCACGCTACATGTGCTAAACGGCCTACCTGTGTTTTTAATTCAAATAACTAACATTTTGACCCCTGATGACGCGCACTAACAACTGAGGGCGGCTGAAACGCGTTGGGACACACCTATAGGGACACAGCTCTAGTGGCAGGGATCACCAGGTTTATAATATAACGTATAGGGACTTCTATTGTTTACGCAAGTGCAGATACATATGGACAACTGCAGTATCCACTAGCGTTTCCCTACTGGTTTACCTGCTTTTGCCTTATACAGTTCTTTTTGGCTATTTTAGCCTGTTTCTTAGTACTGATTACTATAATAAAGATACATTTTAATCGTTCATTAAGGCAGTGATATACATTTAAAAAAAAATACACACACATTTTTTACAATAAACATTAAAATAAGTCTCAGTACATAAAATCTACACATATTTGGTATTGGCGCAGCCGTAACAACCTGCACAACAATCATTTATGATGTGTATGCTGTAAAAAAAAACAAAAAATCCTGCTTTCTTTCACTTATTGTGAAGCATCCCATCATGTACCTTACACATTAACCCATTATGACTGAGAAACATGATGTGGTTAATTACTATTAATGTGCGGCACATTCAAAATTCACACCACGCACCTCACATCGGAAAATGGAAGAACTTTTTTCATTTTTTTTTATTACTGTTGGCAAAGTATAGTTTTGGTATCCAAATCGCAATGCTACACAAAGTATCGGCATCAAAGTCCAAATTCTGGTATCCTGACATCCCTAGTCCTTTATAATGGAGCAGTAGGCATTCTGTGTGCTGTCTGCAATGCTTCTAGAGTAGAATATGTCTGTTATATTAATTGATAAATATAACAGATGTATTTACTCCATAACAAAGCCCCCCACCCCTGTAGAATCTAGAGAAAAAAAAAATATACTAATTAACAGATTATTATTTCCCTATACTCATCCCTGGGAAGCAACAATAACATTTCAGTTCCATGTGGCATCAGTGTTCCCATTTTTTTTTTTCCATCGTTTCTTTAGCAACTGGTGCATGAAAAAACACGGACAGCACACAGATGTTGTCTGTGTGCTGTCCGTGGTTTTCACGCACCCGTTGAATTCAATGGGCGACGTGGTCTGCAAAAACGGATCAAAATAGGGCATGCAGTGAGTTTCACTCAATGGGCAAACACTGCTTGAAAAACCACGGACGTGTAAATAGCCCCATTGCATAGGTCCGTGTGCTGTCATTTCTTTGTAACAGACAGCACAAAGACGTATAATACACTCGTCTGAATAAAGGGGTTTTTACACTGGACGACTATCGGTCAGACAAGCGTTCATAGAATGCTTGTTGCCAATAATTGCCCTGTCTAAACGGGAACGAACAGCAGATGAAAGAGCAAAAGCCCGATCATCTGCTGGTCGTATCGTTTTAAAAAAAGTTAATAATAGTTGTCGGCAGCACATCTCCCTGTGTAAGCAGGGAGACACGCTGCCGACATGATAATGTCTGGGGACGAACGATCGGAGTAACGACTTTTCATCCCCAGCCATAGCTCCGCGTGACAGGAGCAAACGAGCGCCGACCAACGATGTCTCATTGATCGGCGCTCGCTGCAGTAGCTTCTTATCGGCTGGAGTAAAAGACCTTCAGGCCTTAACATGTTTTTCCGATGCCAATCACGTTGGAAGTGTATTTGTGATCCACAATCTCAAAATTAAAATTTTTCTACATAAAGTGCCCTTATTATGGCCTGACAAAATGGTTTAACTATTTGTATGCTGGAATTCATCTCTTAATAGGCATACTGAAAGAGATAGTGGAATCTGCATTTGTTACGCCACGCTTAACACAGGAATCACTTTCTACCAGTATATAGGGAGTTTGGGACATCCCCATAGGAGGTGTATTAAATCAGCAGATCTGTAATCACGTTTGGGGCAGTTAGTTGTTTCTCTCTTTTCAGTCCTGAATAAAATTTTTGCGGTATAATACAATCTCTGAAATGTAAACCAATGTGAGATATTCTAACTGGTGTTTAAAAGTAATACTAGTAATATTGCTGGAATTATTTTTCCAGCTTACTGATGAGATTTCCCCTTTATCCCTATACCACTTTTTTGGTCACTTTTATTACAAAAATATTCCAATATATTAGTTTTCAATAGACCATAAACCAGACGGCCTGTGCGTCTTATATGAAAATATCTAATTATACAGTCTCGGGGCAAATATAGCTATAATATTTTTTACTTTATTTGGGATGGTTCTCCGTGCAATAGATACAGGTGGTCAAACTACTTCTTAAAGCAAGAAATATTTCAAATAATTTCAAGAGTGAAAGTGGGCAGGTGTGAATCCGATGAGCTCCAGAATTTATGCTATGTTTACACTCTCACTTCTTTGAATCGTACTGCGACATCCTACTAGGAAGCTTTCAGCAGAGTGGAAAAAGCTGATGCAATGTACACTATGCATTGCCCCGGATACGTGTGTGTGTGTGTACTATCATAGAATGGGATATATGCGAAGTGTGGTGGCTTTGTAATGTGATCCGCTTAACAGATAGTGTTGGAATGGTGGAGATTGTATAACGCATAAGTAGGTAAAAGTTGAAAAGCATATACATAAGAGTGGAGCATCACATAGTGATCGTGGTATAAATAATTTTTTACAGGGAAGAATAATAGTTGAAATTGCAGGTCTGCAGGTCTCACATCTGAATATATGCACATAATCTTTAAACTTTTTACTTTTTGTATATTTTTAATTTTGTCCACATGAAGAGGAAGATGTAATAGGAAATAAGAATCGGGGTGATTGACCACTCCCTTGTTACGGGGCACTGCTAAGGAGGGAGAGCCTGGTGGGGCATTGAAAAACAGATGTACAGTCTCTTTCCTGCCTGCGCTCTATGTCCGACATGGTGATAAGAATGAGGGTATGTTCACACACAGTGTTATGAGGCACATTTCGGGGCGTTTACGCCTCGAAAAATGCCTGAAAAAACGGAAGCTGAACGCCTAAAAACATCTGCTTATTGAAATCAATTGGAAAAACAGCATTTAGTTCATAAGGGGCGTCTTTTTACGCCTGTTTTAAAAAAACGGAGAGTAAAAAGGCGCTCCATAAAAAGAAGTAGCATGTCACTTGAGGCGTTTTTTGGAGCTGATTTTCCATTGAACACTCTGGAAAAACGCCTCAAAAAACACCTCAAAAGAAGCTCCAAATTAAAAGAAGCTTCATTTTCAGCTTCAAAAACGCCTGAAAATCAGAGGCTTTTTCCCCTTGAAAACAGCTTTGTATTTTCAGACGTTTTTTGCTAAGCGTGTGAACCTACCCTACCACTTATAACTGTAGGGACTGGTCTTCCAGGCCACTAATGCTGAACTTGTTCAAGGGCCACAGCAGTCAGAAGAGAAGGAAGGATAGTCTAAATGCCCATGCATGTTGAGGCAGGAGTGGAAGAAGTTTTTCTCTTGCCACCTTCTTTGTTTTTCAGTGCTACCTATTTGTCCTTCTCCCCACCACAAGCTTGCAAAGTAAAACTTTAGGGTGAGGGAACTAAACGCTTGCCAGGTGAAGGAAAGCCTTTAGGCTATGTTCACACGGAGTATTTTGGGGGAGGAATATCTGCCTCAAAATTCCGTTTGGAACTTTGAGGCAGATATTCCTCTCCCTGCACGCCGATTTTCGCGGCAATTATCGCGCCGTTTTTCGCCCGCGGCCATTGAGCGCCGCGGGCATAAAACAGCGAGATATACGCTTTCTCCTGCCTCCCATTGAAGTCAATGGGAGGTCGGAGGCGGAAGCGCCCGAAGATAGGGCATGTCGCTTCTTTTTCCCGCGAGGCAGTTTTACTGCTCGCGGGAAAAAGACGCCGACGCCTCCCATTGAAATCAATGGGAGGCGTTCTCGGGCCGTTTCTGCCGAGTTTTGCGACGCGGTTTCCGCGTCAAAAAACTCGGCAAAATACCCCGTGTGAACATAGCCTTATACACCTCTGCTAAGAATGTAACTTTCCTGTAGCTGGTCTGGTCGTATACTGTTCTGGCTTAGGAAATGGTGGCATCCTCATTTTACTTGAAAGCCAGAAGAATATGACTATAAGGTTAATAATCTCTAACAAGATGCTCTAATCCAAGAAAATAGCTTCCATTGACTTTGTAATACTGATTTCTCCTATGTTAGGCGGTCCGTGATTACGGGCACAGATGGCCGCGCACAGTTGCCTGCATTTGCAGGTCGTGCTCCCATTATAAAGTATGGGAGCACAATCCAAAAAATATGACATGTCCTATTTTTTGTGGATCGTTTCTACAGCGGATCAAAATTACGGTCATGTGCCTTTATTACTTTTTTATTTTTTTATTTAAATAATGACTGTTATAGAACATGTGAATACAGAAATTTGTAAACTCCACCATCCAGAGGCATTTCTTAAAGGTGCTTGGCCTCAATGAGAAATCAGTACCGAGGTCTATACTGTTTATACAACTGACCTCTTTATAGTTTTATATCAAACTCGCAAAGACTTGAAATGGCATGTAATTAGTGTGTACTGTGTTTTTGTAGATTCTGTTTTTGTTTTCTTTAAAATTTATCACTGCTTGGGAAATGGGGGAATATATGATAAAGATTTTGTAATACTGTTTCCCATGTTAGATGAGTCACAATGTACTGATTTCAGCAACGTGTGGAACGTGAGCAGAATCCAACATTTCCTATTGGTTCTAAATGTAAATCAGTAAGCAACGAACTTGCCCTAGGACCTCCTGTTTCAGAAAAATTCTTAGCACGGGATACAGCAACAGGTAACAAGGCACAGGTAACAGCTGGAACAGGAAACATTAAGGGACCATTTGCAAAACAGACTTGGGATAACTAACAACGCTCAGGCAAGGATCAGAAGGGCTGGGGCCTTCTTATAGACCAGGAAATCATGGGCCGTTGATGATGATGATTTCCTGATGTGCGCGCGCTGGCCCTTTAAGGCCAGGCACGAGCGTGCGCGCGCACCCTACGGGCTCACAGCAGAACGGAGCGGATGTGAGCGCTGGCATCTCCTAGGAAGGAGATGGGGACCAGCGCTCACGGATCCATGGCTGCGGGCGTCGGGAGGTAGAGTACACCCGACGGCCCGTGGCCATGGACGCTACAGTATCCCCCCCCTCTTCTTGGGGCCAGAGCGAGAGAGGAATTTTTTAATAAGAGCAGGAGCACTGAGGTTCTCTTCTGGCTCCCAGGACCTCTCCTAAGGACCAAAACCTCTCTAGTCCACCAAATAGAAAGTCCTTCTACCCTTTTGCAGTCCAGGATCTCCCTCACCTCGAATATATCAGAAGAACCGCTGGGAGCAACTGTGGAACTAGAAGTATTGCTGTAGCGGTTCAGGACCACGGGTTTCAGGAGGGACACATGAAAGGAGTTGCGGATTCTGAGGGTATGAGGCAGCCACAGCTTATAGGAGACAGGGTTTATCTGTTGTAGAATCTCGAAAGGAGCAAGGAACCTGGGAGCAAAGTTGTTTGAGGGCACCTTCAAATGAATGTTCCAAGAGGACAGCCAGACTTTGGTACCCGGAAGATACTGAGGGCGGCTCTCTTCTCCTTGTATCTGCTATCTGCCATCTTAGAGAACCAGTCCACCACCACCCAGACAGTGTTACATCCTGCTGAGGGGGGAAGGTCTGTGACAAAGTCTATTGCAATGTGCTGCCAGGGGCCGTTGGGTACAGGCAGAGGTTGAAACAGGCCAGCAGGCTTGGAGTGAGTAACTTTGTTAGAAGCACACACCGTGCAAGATGAGACAAAGTCCAGAACATCTTTAGGTAGCGTGGGCCACCAGAAGTGACGAGCAATCAGGTCTCGGGTTTTACGGACACCAGCGTGCCCAGCTCGTTTAGAACTGTGTCCCCAGCGGAGAATTCTTCTCCTGTCTGCCAACCGAACAAAAGTCCTCAGCGGAGGGATGTCTCTAACCTGCAGAGGATTAGCAGTGACAATGCAGGACGGGTCTATGATAGTCTGAAGGGACTCCACCGTGTCTTCCATCTCAAATGATCTGGACAGGGCATCGGCCCTCACATTCTTGTCTGCGGGACGGTAGTGGAGCACAAACTGGAAACGGGTGAAGAACAGCGACCACCTGGCTTGACGGGGATTCAGTCGTTGAGTAGACTGAAGGTAGGTAAGGTTCTTGTGGTCGGTGAAGATCAGGTTGTGTTGAGCTGCGTCCTCTAGAAGATGTCTCCACTCTTCCAGAGTCAATTTGATGGCCAGTAGCTCCCGATCTCCAATAGAGTAATTGCGCTCAGCAGAAGAAAAAAGTTTAGAATAGTAGCCACATACTACTGCCTTTCCTTTGGAGCTCCTCTGGAACAGAGGTGCGCCAGCACCAACAGAGGAAGCGTCCACTTCCAGTGAGAACTGCCGAGATACGTCAGGATGATGGAGGATCGAAGCTGAAGTGAAGGCTCTCTTGAGGCTAATAAATGCGGACTCTGCCTCTGGAGTCCACACCGTGGTGTTCACACCCTTCTTGGTAAGGGTAGAGATGGGAGCCGTCAGAGATGAGAAGTTAGGAATAAATTGCCGGTAGAAATTGGCGAATCCCAGGAACCGCTGTGTGGCCCTTAGGCCTTGAGGACGTGGCGACTCCAGGACAGCTCTCACTTTCTCAGGATCCATTTTGAGACCTTTATCCGAGATGATGTAGCCCAGGAAGTGCAGAGAACTCCTCTCAAAGACACACTTCTCCAGCTTGTCGTATAAACGATTGTCCCTTAATCGTAGTAGAACTTGACGGACATGCCTCTGATGAGTCGTCGAATCTGGGGAGAAAATCAAAATATCATCGAGATAAACAACAACACAGACATAGAGGAGATCTCGGAAGATATCATTAACAAACTCCTGAAACACTGCGGGAGCGTTACACAGTCCGAAGGGCATCACTAGGTATTCGTAGTGCCCGTCCCGGGTGTTAAATGCCGTTTTCCACTCGTCACCCCAGCGAATCCGGAATAGGTTATAAGCCCCCTGCAAGTCTAGCTTAGAAAATTTTTTGGCTCCCCGTATGCAATGAAACAGCTCGGATATAAGTGGCAACGGGTATTTGTTGACCGTGATCTGGTTGAGACCACGGTAGTCAATGGAGGGTCGAAGGGATCCGTCCTTTTTAACGAAGAAGAATCCAGCCCAGGCTGGGGAGGAAGACTTTCGTATGAAACTCCTCTCCTTTAAGGCCGGGCACGAGCGTGAGCGCACACCCTACGGGACACAGCAGAACGGAGTGGAAGTGAGTGCTGGCGTCTACTAGGAAGGAGATGGGGACCAGCGCTCACGGATCCATGGCTGCGGTCGTAGGGAGGTGAGTACACCCGACGGCCCATGGCCATGGACGCTACACAGTCAACTGTGTAGACAGACTGTAAGGGCCGGTGCACGTCACCGTCGGGTTCAGTTTGGGGTTTCCGTCCATCCATTCCGTCAGAGGAACAGATGAACGGAAATCCGAATGGAAACTACAGCTTCTGTTTGCATTACCATTGATTCCAATGGTAATGCTTCCTTTGCAGTTGGTTTCCGTTTGTTTCCGTTCCGTAAAGTTTCAGTTTTCTTAACAGAACAATAGTGTAGTCGACTACACTATTGTTTCCGTGAAAAAAAACATGATGAAAATGTATGGGGACGAACGATCGCTCGCCCCCATACATACCGATCATTGGTCCTTATGAAAGGAGCAAACAAGCACTGATCGACGAGCTGGCTCGTTGATCGGCGCTTGTTTTCACTTCCCATATCGGACCATGTACAATGCGCGTAAGAGATAAAGAGCACTTGTAAGGTCACTTTAAAACGTCAGTATTTTGCTTCAGTATTTGTAAGATGACATCAGAGGGGGATTCAAAACACGGAAGATGTACAAAACATTCCATTACACTTTTTCTCTGTGTAGGATCAACTACTGGTTTTGGCTTCCAAATACTAAAGCAAAATACAGCAGTGTGAAACTGACCTGAGATTGAATTCACACCTGCGTTGTGAATTACGATTTTCTGTTCTGTCGTAGGAGTATAAAAACAGAATTCAAGCTGAGACGGATCCGATTGACTGATAATGGGGTCTATCTGGTTCCGTCACAGTGTCTGTCATTCTGAAAGAAAAGATAGCATTGCATGCTGCACTAGTTTTTTACGTCAAAACTGACAGAATATGCGTTGGTGCCTCCAACTCGGATGTGAACAGAGTGTAAAACATACATTGTTTTCAATTGCTTAAAAAAAACTTCTTACAGTATATATACAGGTACATTTTAAATGCCATATGGTTGATGAATCTAGTTTAGTGGTTGAGCTTCCTACCAACTGTGCAGAATCATATTCACATTAGTGCCATCACTAGATGTTGCAACTCATACTTTATAGTCATTTTAGTCTTTGCAATGTCATAAATCCGTTACACCATTCATTCATTCATTCATTCAATCTTTAATGTATGCATATATTGAAAATGATTCTCATTTGCTGATTAGAATCCTGGTCAAAATGTTATCATTGGGGAAAATTGTTGAGATTTTTTTGTAACAGTAATATTTATTGGGTTTTTGTTTTAAAGGGAATAGCATGGTTGCTCAAGAAGCACAATAAGAACAATCAGAGAAAAATAAAGTTAAAGGGGTTTACCCATCAGGGACATTTATGGCATATCCACAGGATATGTCATAAATGTCAGATAGATGCGGGTCCCACCTATCTCTAGTACGGGGTCCCCTAAACCCCATTCTACCTCTCTGTGCTCTGGTTGAAGTGTGTGATTCCCGACCATGAAGAAGAAAACAGCAGAGCTCGCTGAGCTACGCTGTTTCCATAAGTCCCACAGTAGTGAATGGCAGTTACGGAAACAGTGTAGCATGCGAGCTACGCTCTTTTCTTCTTCATGGTCGGGAATCACACGCGTCAGCCGGAACACAGAGAGGTAGAACGGGATTTAGGGGACCCCGTACTAGAGATAGGTGCGGGTTCCAGAGGTGGGACCCGCATCTATCTGACATTTCCATTCAGATGAATTAAACTGATTTTCAGTTGCAGAGTTTTATGTAAAAATATCTGTAGCGTATGAATCCACCCTGAGGGTGCTTCTGAGAAGAGTTGAGTGGGGTGGATGTAGGAATATGAGACATAATAGGCATAAGACCTGGGATGTAGGTGACTCATCACGTAATAGTTCAAATGGGAATATAAGTGGGACAGAAATTCTTTGAACAAAGTGTGGAATGTGCAAGTAACAAGAATGCATTGAGCTTTATTATCTATTTCATTTATAAGAAAATTAGCTATTTAATACACCCAATCCCCTTCTTGTAGAACACTTGGTATATGCTATTGAAAGTAACTGGGAGAGAAAGGGATTGGTACTCCACGGCAACCGGAGCTCCAACACCGGATTAAGACTATGTAAAAAATTCTAAATGAACTGCTAATTTCTTTTAAAAAAATTGAAATGGGAGATGCAATTAAAACACCGTTGTAGATGGGCTCAGTATATAAAAGCAGTTATAGAGATCTAAGATGCGCTTATCAAAGAAAACTCTGATTCATATACTGCTACACGACACCTACATTGACATTCCTTGACTACGCATTTTCATTTTAAGGTACTACTAATATAATAAAAATTATATTCTGGAAGTGGGGAGTGTGCTCAATTATGAGGAAAGTCTGAGTAGATTAAGGGGATATGAGGTCATTATACATGATACAACTGTATTAATCGGTCGGCCTTGTTTCCACAGTGCAGATTTGCTGCAGATTTTGTATGTATTTTTTTTTGCCAAAACCAGGAAAGCTCTTATAAATCTGCTTTCCAAGAATCCTATTCTGGTTTTGCCTTAAAATCTGCAGCAAATCTGCACTGTGGGAACATACCCTTCCTGTTTAAAATGTTGTGGTTCACTCCATAATCTCAGTGAAGAAAATTAAGTCATCACTTTTGAATAAAAGAAATTAAAGAAAAAGTTAGGTAATTTTTTTTTTTACACTTGCTAATTGCTTGTATTAAAAATTATCTTTTTATCAAAGGTAAAATTCATGTTTACTGGCCACTACCAATTTGGGAATATAGGCAAACATAAAGTGGGGTCTCTGACTCTGTAAAGGTGGTACCCGCTCTGGCAGACCCGATGCATTCATACATTATGGACGGCTGTTTATCTGAATTGCCTCCATGTAATGCTACTTTTCCCCAGCAGTGGAAAAGAGGGGGCAGAAACAGCTTTCCCCAGGAATAACAGATTATCCCAACTTCCAAGTGACCCAGGATCCGGATCTTTTTTTTAAAAACGGGTTGACGTGGTGAGACAAACCCTTTAATCCCAGACCAGATCTTTGCTTGTGAAAATAATTCTTTATTGCATAAACCGTAAAATTCTGTAAAGCACTCTCATAAAACTGGAATTAGGAGACACTCCAGATAAAACTTGAAGTGATCTTCTGACAAGAGTTGGAGTCTCCATGGGGACAACTATGGATCGGTGCAATGATGGGACATGAGTTAGTTGCATTTCGAAACATGGTCCTCTTTTGACTTTAATCTTGGAGTTCTTTGGATATATTTCCTTGCATCTTGACAGGTCTTCTCATTCAAAATAATGGGACTGTAATGCTTATTAATGTACAGATACACCGTAAGAGACAACAGAACATGTGCACAAATACAATAAGTATAATGCAAGTGTCATAAATAAGTGCACAGTAGGTATCATTAATGGATGTGCAAGCCACACTCAGAACCGATAGAAAACCCATAACAAAAATGAGTTCCAAAGTAACCTTACATATTAAAATAGAATATTTATTAGTATGCAAAATCAATAGAAGCAACAACAGTGATGAGTACCACAAGAAAAATGGGCGACATCATGGGAGCACTCTGCATATATAGAGTGGTATTAAGAAAGCAAAGGGAGTCAGAGAAATCACAAGGTATCAATTGTACAAGCCCAATAATAATACATAATAATACAAGAGAAGTTAGGTGGAAAGTTAACGTTTCTACTCCAGTTTTCTGGCGTAGGAATTTTACAAATGGCACAAGAGTTGCAGAAAATGTGTTTCCCCTGCTTTTGCCACTTTTCAAAAGGGTGAGCAGAGCTTAGCAGAAGGGGGCGTGGTCACAGCGGCCCGAAGCATTTCCTAGAATTTACGCCAGAAACTGGCGGAAATCTGCGCTAGCTCCTGACTGGCGTAGATTTCATTAGTGTCGCACGGACAGCCGAAGATGCAACAAATTTAATAAAGAGGCTCTGTCACCAGATTATAAGTGCCCTATCTCCTACCTAATCTGATAGGCGCTGTAATGTATGTAGAGAAGTATTCGGCACACAGACAAATATGATTCAAAACTTCTTTCGTTTTATTTGTATTGTATTCAAATGCCATGGGCGGAGTGCAACGTTTTGAGCGCCAAAAACGAGCGGTAAGCCGCGATACGAACAGCAGTGCTCATCAACAGGATACATCCACGCCAACAGGGTTCCAGTGCCTGACGAAGGTCTTTTTGGACCGAAACGTTGCACTCCGCCCATGGCATTTGAATACAATACAAATAAAACGAAAGAAGTTTTGAATCATATTTGTCTGTGTGCCGAATACTTCTCTACATACGATTGGGTTGGGACCCTATTCGTGCACCTCCTATAGGTCTTGTGCACTCTGAACCAATACCGAACAGGCGCTGTAATGTAGATAACAGTTTTTGTTGTTTATTTTTTACCAAGTTATGATGATTTTTAGTTTTATGATAATTTGTTCTAAATGCCCAACTGGGCGTTTTTTTTTTACATTTAACCAAGTGGGAGTTGTAAAGAGAAGTGTATGGCGCTGACCAATCAGCGTCATACACTTCTCTTCATTCATGTCCAGCTGTAGTCACAGCACAGAGTGATCTCACTAGATCACGCTGTGCTGTCACTTACTCCCACAGTAACATTACCGGAGTGTCGGGAGAATCACCAGACATCGCCTCCTGTCGATAAATTTGCGGAAAAATTTCTGACTTTTCTCCTCACTCTTAACGAGAATTATTAATAATATTCATTAAGTGAATAATGTTAAAAAGGTGCAAATGAATCAAATAAAACTGCCAGTCTTAGTTAAAGGGGTTTTCCACCTTCTGACAACTGATGAACTATCCAACGGATAGGTCATTAGTAAATGATCTGTGGGGGTCCGACACCCGGGCACCGCATAGATCAGCGGGTCCGGTGCCTCCGTGCACCGGACGTACATGCCGGAAGCACTTAGCACCTGCCACGGAATAGCGGCCGAGCTGCCGCTATGCTATGTACGGAGCCAACTTTTCCGGGCTCCATACATAGCATTATGTGCCATAACATCCGGTGACTGCAGGCCACTGGAGTGGCTTATCGGTGCAGGGTCCTAGTGTCGGACCCGCACCCATGATATACTGATGACCTATCCGGTGTATAGGCCATCAGTTGTCAGAAGGTGGACAACCCCTTTAATGTGAGGTATTCACTTTTCTTTCTTGAGTACTTTCCCCCCACCTTTCACGAAATCAAATCGAAAAAATTATTGGTCAGGAGAAAATTTGAACTATGCTGTCAGGGGTGTTTCTTTTTTACCCTATCTTATATTTCATTAGTGTTTATTTTTCTAAATATAAGGTTTAGGTCAAATAATATGTGACTACTTAAAACAGATGTATTCTAAATATTCTTAAAAATCCCCATGATTATATGTTTTCTGGAATAATGTAAATATTTCTCAAATTACAATTATGGGAAACATCCACTTCAAGTACAGTCACTTTATGTTTACTTTTCCGGTAAATCACAGTCAGGGAAAGTTCACATGTAGCATAAATACTGCGCATTTTCCGCAACAGATTTTGCTGTGGAAAATCTGCAGCATAGTACAGTAGCAGCAGAGTGGATGAGATTTGAACAAATCTCATCCACACGCTGTGTAAATGATGAGCGTAAAAACTGCTTAGAAATTGACCTGCAGTGCATTTTTTTAATCCATCGCACGTAAATAGTATTTGCGTAATCGCTGCCTTTGTTTTGTGGGTTTTCCCCATTTGATTCAATGGGGAGGTAAAACCCGCAACTAATAGCAGATGTTGCCTTTTTTTTGCAGTAGAAAACCTGCGATTCCACCACAAAAAAAGCAACTAAAAAAAATCATATATTTACCCAGAATTCTGTGCTTCATCCAGGCCGGCCTCCTGGGATGACGTTTCATCCCATGTGACCACTGCAGCCAATCACAGTCTGTAGCGGTCACATGGGATAAAACACCCCAGGAGGCAGATCTGCAGGATGTCAAAGGGTAAGTATGTGTTTTTTTTTTCTTTTTAAAAGTGCAGTTTTCCGCAGCAGACATTCTGGACGAAAAATTGCACCACAATTTGGTGCAGTTTTTCGGCCGTAATTCCCTGCGGGATATGTCATAAATGTCTGGGACCCGCACCTATCTCTAGAACGGGGCCCCCTAAATCCCGTTCTAGATTTTGGTGCTAATGCTGTCTCCTGGCCACTTCCTGACTTTATGGTTGGGAGTTACGCAAACAGCATGCTAAGCTGCTTCTGTAACTGCCATTCACTAGTATAGGAGTTACGAAAACAGCGTAGCTCAGCGAGCTACACTGTTTCCGTAACTCCCGACCATAAAGTCAGGAAGTGGCCAGGAGACAGCGTTAGCACCAAAAGCCTGAACGGGGTTTAGAGGGCCCCGTTCTAGAGACAGGTATGGATCCTAGATGTGGGACCCGCATCTATCTGACATTTATGACATATCCTGTGGATATATCATAAATGTCCTTCATGGGAAAACCCCTTTAAACTTGCGTTTTTAGTGGCGTTTTTGTAGTCCTATAGAGAAGCCTATGGGAATAATGGCTGAATAAACACCCAGAGCTTGCTGCATTTGTAAAAAAAACACCACTGACCTCAAAATTGCCTCAAAAACGGCACAAACCAAAACGCAGTTGTGTGTAGTGCACTTGATATTTCACGATAGACTTTAACCCCTTCTCGCTCCTTGATGTACTATTCTGTCAAACCTCTGTCCCTATCTACTTGTACGACCCGACATAAAAAACGGCGCACAACTGGGCGGCGTTCCCTATACGGGAAGTCTATAAGGCGGAGTCAGGCAGGCAGGGTCAAACAGGGAGAGTGCGGAAAAAACAAAAGTCAGGAGTCCAGCCGAGGTCAGGTCACAAGAAGTTAAAAAGCAAGTCGCTCACGGGAGTCTGAAACAAGGGAAAGCACCAGGCAAGGAAACTCTAATTACAGACAAAGGCCAACTATCCCAGGCTGAACTAAATAAGGAGAGAGCGGGAGCTCAGGAACACAGGCTTTGATTGGCCTGACGCTCCTGAGCTCCTATTGGCTGCAGACTGTCTCAGTCTGCCAGGCCGGGCGACGCCCGAACGAGTAACTCTCGATGTCCTGGAGACAGAGGGAGCCGCAGGCAGAGAGTACGTGACACAGACTATCACAGCTCAATATGCAGGGACCGATCGCGGTGGTCCCCGCTGATTAACCCCTTAGAAGCCACGTTCAATAGGGATCGCAGGCTCTAAGGGGCTACAACATTATCGGCGACCCCGCAACGCAATCGTGGGCTGCCGATGGTTGCTATGGCAACCGGAGGCCTAACAATGGAGTGGCAGGACCCACTAGGCTTGCTGTCAGTGAGTAACTGACAGCACTAATACACTGCACTATGCATGTATGGCATAGCGATCAGTGATTCCTGCCTTCAAGTCCCCTAGTGGGACAAAAAAAAAGTTTAATAAATATAAAAAAATTAGGGTTTTAAATTAATAAAAGTAAGTTTTCCTTAACCCCTTAACGCTCCAGGACATACTATTATGTCATGGTAAGTGCATCGTTCGCGCTCCATGACATAATAGTATGTCATGGAGTAAACACGGCGCCGTTCGCGCGGGGCGCGTGCATGAGCTGTGATAGCTGCTGTTTCCGACAGCAGACTATCACTGCTCAATGTGCCGGGACCGATCGCGGTGGTCCCCGCAGATTTAACCCCTCAGAAGCCGCGTTCAATAGCGATCGCGGCTTCTTAGGGGTTAATCCGCCATCGCCGGCCTGCTACACGATAGCGGCCGGCGATGGTGACTATGGCAACCGGACACCAAAAAATGGCGTCCGGCTATGCCATAGACGGAAGCCTAGTGGGTCCTGACAACGTCAGGACCCACTATGCTTGCTGTCAGTGAGTAGCTGACAGCTCTAATACACTGCACTACGCATGTAGTGCAGTGTATTAGAATAGCGATCAGAGCCTCCTGCCCTCATGTCCCCTAGTGGGACAAAGTAATAAAGTAAAGAAAAAGTTAAAAAAAGTTGTGTAAAAATAAGAAAATAAAAGTTTTAAAAGTAATAAAAGTAAAAATCCCCCTTTTTCCCTTGTCAGTCTTTATTATTAAAATAAATAAATAAATAAACAAATAAACTATACATAATTGGTATCGCCGCGTCCGTAACGGCCTGAACTACAAAATTATTTCATTATTTATCCCGCGCGGTGAACGCCGTAAAAAAAAAAAATAATAAACCGCACCACAATCACAATTGTTTGGTCACTTCACCTCCCAAAAAATGGAATAAAAAGAGATCAAAAAGTCGCATGTACCGAAAAATGGTCCTGATCGAAACTACAGTTCGTTACGCAAAAAATAAGTCCTCGCACGGCTTTTTTGAAGGAAAAATAAAAACGTTTTGGCTCTTAGAATAAGGTAACACAAAAAGTGAATGATTGTTTACAAAACGTATTTTATTGTGCAAACGCCATAAGACATAAAAAAACTATAAACATCTGGTATCGCCGTAATCGTATCGCCACGCAGAATAAAGTGAATGTGTCATTTATAGCGCACGGTGAACGCTGTGAAAAAAATAGAACAAAAAAACAATAGTAGAATTGCGGTTTTTTAGTCACCGCGCCACCTAAAAATAGAATAAAAACTGATCAAAAAGCCGCATGCACCCCAAGAAAACTACAATGAATTCCTCAAGGGGTCTAGTTTCCAAATTGGGGTCACTTTTGGGGGTTTTCCACTGTTTTGGCACCACAAGACCTCTTCAAACCGGACATGGTGCCTAATAAAAAAGAGGGCTCAAAATCCGCTAGGTGCTCCTTTGCTTCGGAGGCCGATGCTTCAGTCCATTACCGCCCGAGGGCCACATGTGGGATATTTCTCTAAACTGCAGAATCCGGGCAATACGTATTAAGTTGCGTTTCTCTGATAAATCCTTTTGTGTTATAAAAAAAATGGTATAAAGAGGATTTTCTGACAAAAAAAAAAAAAGTAAATTTCACCTCTACTTTGCTCTAAATTTCTGTGAAACACCTAAAGGGTTCATAAACTTTCTAAATGCTGTTGTGAATACTTTGAGGGGTCTAGTTTCTAAAATGGGGTATTTGATAGGGGTTTCTAATATATGGGCTCCTCAAAGCAACTTCAGAACTGAACTGTAACCTAAAAAAATAAATAAATGAGGCAATACTTCGCTTCTTACATTATACTGATAATGAGACGTGCCCACCCCGAGATGACCCCAGTTTTGACCGTTTGTATAAACGGAGACCCCTATTAGACCGTTTCAGTGCCCGGTTTTCCCAAGCATACACCCCCGAGACGTGTATTTCTATTGATGAGTCCCTGGTACATTTTAAAGCGAGGGTTCAATTCCGCCAGTACCTGCCGGGTAAGAGGGCAAGGTATGGCGTGAAGATGTATAAGCTGTGAGAGTGCATCAGGGTATACCTACAGGTTTAGGATATATGAAGGAAAGGCCACCCCCAAACCAGACTGCATCCTGGACTACAATAGGTACATGGGAGGGATGGACTTGTCAGATCAAGTCCTGAAGCCCTACAGCGCCATGCGGTGTGGTATAAGAAGCTGGCCGGGCACATCATACAGATGGCATTGTACAATGCGTACATGCTACGTCGATGTGCAGGACAGAGGGGAACTTTCCTGGAATTTCAAGATCTAATCTTTAGGGACCAGGAAGGGGGGGCACCCAGTACTTCTGGAAGCGAGGCCACACGCATCGTACCAGGGCAACACTTTCCAAGAGAAGTTCCCCAAACCGGTGGAAAGGGAAAGAGTCAAAAGAGGTGCAGAGTCTGCTATAAGAGGGGGATAAGGAAGAACACAATATACCAATGTGACACGTGTCCCGAAAAACCAGGGCTCTGTATAAAAGATTGTTTTAAAATGTATCATACATCCCTTGATTTTTAATTTACCCTGATGCACTCCGCACAGCTTACCCCCCTCATCTTTCCCTTCTGAGCCCTGCTGTGTGCCCAGGCAGCAGATAACAGCCACATGTAGGGTATTGCCGTACCCAGGAGAACCCACATTACAATTTAAGGGGTGTATATCTCCGGTGGCGCATGCTGGGCACACTATATCGGACACTGACATGCCATATATATATATAAAATTGCAAATCTCACTCTGCACCATCTGCTGCGCATTATCTTTTACACAGTACCTGTGGGGTCAAAATGCTCACTACACCTCTAGATGAATGTCTTAAGAGGTGTAGTTTTTAAAATGGGGTCACTTCTCGGGGGTTTCAACTGTACTGGTACCTCAGGGGCTTCTGCATACATGACTTAGCACCAGAAAAGCTCCAGTAGGTCAAATGGTGGTCCTTTCCTTCTGAGCCCTCCCATGGGCCCAAACGGCAGTTTATCACCACAAATGGGGTATTGCCGCACTAAGGACAAATTGGGCAACAAAATGGGGTATGTTGTTCCTTGTGAAAATAAGAAATTTTGATAAAAAATGACATCTTATTGGAAAAAATATCATTTTTTTCATTTCACAGCCCAATTCAAATAGGTGCTGTAAAAAAACTGTGCGGTCAAAATGGTCACAGCAACCATAAATGAATTCCTTGAGGGGTGTAGTTTCCAAAATGGGGTCACTTCTGGTGGGTTTCCATTGCTTTGATACCTCTGGGGCTCTGTAAATGCGACATGGCACCCGAAAACCAATCCAGCAAAATCTGGACTCCAACAAACACATAGCGCTCCTTTCCTTCTGAGCCCTCCCATGGGCCCAAATGGCAGTTTATCACCACAAATGGGGTATTGCTGCACTAAGGACAAATTGGGCAACAAAATGGGGTATGTTGTTCCCTGTGAAAATAAGAAATTTTGATCAAAAATTACATCTTATTGGAAAAAATATCTTTTTTTTCATTTCACAGCCCAATTCAAATAGGTGCTGTGAAAAAAACTGTGCGGTCAAAATGATAACAAAAACCATAAATGAATTCCTTGAGGGGTGTAGTTTCCAAAATGGGGTCACTTCTGGTGGGTTTCCATTGCTTTGATACCTCTGGGGCTCTGCAAATGCGACATGGCACCCGAAAACCAATCCAGCAAAATCTGGACTCCAACAAACACATAGCGCTCCTTTCCTTCTGAGCCCTCCCATGGGCCCAAACGGCAGTTTATCACCACAAATGGGGTATTGCCGCACTAAGGACAAATTGGGCAACAAAATGGGGTATGTTGTTCCCTGTGAAAATAAGAAATTTTGATCAAAAATTACATCTTATTGGAAAAAATATCATTTTTTTCATTTCACAGCCCAATTCAAATAGGTGCTGTGAAAAAACTGTGCGGTCAAAATGATAACAAAAACCATAAATTAATTCCTTGAGGGGTGTAATTTCCAAAATGGGGTCACTTCTGGTGGGTTTCCATTGTTTTGATACCTCAACACCTCTTCAAACCTGGCATGCTGCCTAAAATATATTCTAATAAAAAAGAGGCCTTAAAATGCACTAGGTGCTTCTTTGCTTCTAGGGCTTGTGTTTTAGTCCACGAGCGCACTAGAGCCACATGTGGGACATTTATAAAAACTGCAGAATTTGGACAATACATATTTAGTAGTGTTTATCTGGTAAAACCTTCTGTGTTACAGAAAAAAATTTAATAAATTTGAAATTCAGCAGAAAAAATGAAATTTGCAAATTTAATTTCCACTTTGCTTTAATTCCTGTGAAATGCCTGAAGGGTTAAAAAACTTTCTATATGCTGTTTTGAATACTTTGAGGGGTCTAGTTTTTAAAATGGGGTGTTTTATGGGGGTTTCTAATACATAGGCCCCTCAAATCCACTTCAGAACTGAACCGGTACCTTCAAAAAAAGGCTTTTGAAATTTTCTTAAGAATATGAGAAATTGCTGTTTATGTTCTAAACGTTGTAACGTCCAAGAAGAATAAAATAATGTTCAAAAAACGATGCCAATCTTAAGTAGACATATGGGAAATGTGAACTAGTAACTATTGTGGGTGGTATAACCGTCTGTTTTTCAAGCAGATGCATTTAAATTCTGAAAAATGCTATTTTTTGTAAATTTTCTCTAAATTTTGCAATTTTTCACAAATAAAGACTGAATATATCGACCAAATTTTACCACGAACATGAAGCCCAAAGTGTCACGAGAAAACAATCTCAGAATCGCTTGGATAGGTTTAAGCATTCCGACGTTATTACCACATAAAGTGAAATATGTCAGATTTGAAAAATGGGCTCTGAGCCTTAAGGCCCAAACTAGGCTGCGTCCTTAAGGGGTTAACAAGTCCTTTATTATTAAAAATAAATAAACTTTACATAATTATTATCGCCACGTTCGTGACGGCCTGAACTATAGAAGTATTTGGTTATTTATCCCACATGGTGAACGCCGTAAAAAAATAATAATAAACCATACCAGAATCGCTATTTTTTGGTCACTTCACCTCCCAAAAAATTTCATAAAAATAAATAAAAAAGAAGCATGTATCCAAAAATTATACTAATGAGAACTACAATTCGTTACGCAAAAAACAAGTCCTCACATGGCTTTCTTGATGAAAAAAATTAAAAAGTTATGGCTCTTAGAATATGGCAACACAAAAAGTAAATTACTTTTTAAAAAAAGTATTTTATTGTGCAAACGCCATAAAACATTAAAAAAACTATATACATTTGTTATCGCCGTAAACGTATCGACCCGCACAATAAAGTGAATATGTCATTTATAGCGCACGGTGAATAAAAAACTATAGTAGAATTGCTGTTTTTTTAGTCACCACGCCTCTTAAAAAATAGAATAAAAACTGATCAAAAAGTTGCATGTACCCCAAATTCGTACCAATGAAAACTACAGATTGCCCAGCAAAAAATAAGCCCACACGCAGCTCCGGTGGAAAAAAAATATGGCAACACAAAAGGTGCAGAATGTGTTCCAAAAGAGGATAAAATCTGGCACCATTTATCGGTGCGACACTGGCCACATATCTGCGGATTATTATTTGTTTACCACATTATTATACCCTCTTATTAGTTTATATATACCCTGATATACTCATCACGGATTACATATACCCTGATGTACTACGCACAGCTTACATATACCCTGATGTACTCCGCACAGCTTACATATACCATGATGTACTCCTCACAGTTTACATATACCCTGATGTACTCCTCAAAGCTTACATATACTGTACCCGGATGTACTTCTCACAGATTACATATACCCTGATGTACTCCGCACAGCTTACATATACCCTGATGTACTCCGCGCAGCTTACATATACCATGATGTACTCCTCACAGTTTACATATACCCTGATGTACTCCTCAAAGCTTACATATACTGTACCCGGATGTACTCCTCACAGATTACATATACCATGATCTACTCCTCACAGCTTACATATACCCTAATGTACTCCGCACAGCTTACATATACCATCATATACTCCTCACAGCTTACATATACCCTGATATACTCCTCACAGATTACATATACCATGTAAAGCCCCAAACAGAACTACTACCAAGCAAAATCTACACTCCAAAATTCAAGTGGGACTCCCTCCCTTCTGAGCCTTACAACGTGCCCAAACAGTAGGTTACATCCACGTATATGGCATCGCCACACCCAGGAGAACCCACTTAACAATTATGAGATATTTGTCTTCAGTGGCACAAGCTGGGTATAACAAATTGTGCACCAAAATGGCATATCAATGGAAAATCTAATTTTCTAGTAAAAAACACCTTTTGGGTCAAAATACTCACTGCACCCCTTAATAAATGCCTTAAGCGGTGTAGTTTCCAAAATGGGGTCACTTCTGGTGGGTTTCCATTGCTCTGATTCCTCTGGGGCTCTGAAAATGCGACGTGGCACCCGAAAACCAATCCAGCAAAATCTGGACTCCAAAGAACACATAGCGCTCCTTCCCTTCTTAGCACTCCCATGGGCCCAAACGGCAGTTTATCACCACAAATGGGGTATTGCCGCACTCAGGACAAATTGGGCAATAAAATGGGGTATTTTATTCCTAGTGAAAATAAGAAATTTTGAGCCAAAACGACATCTTATTGGAAAAAATTACATGTTTTTTATTCCACAGCCCAATTCAAATAGGTTCCGTGAAAAAACTGTGGGGTCAAAACACCCATAAATTAATTTCTTGAGGGGTGTAGTTTCCAAAATGGATTCTTTTTGGGGTGTTTTCTATGTTTTGGCACCACAAGACTTTTTCATGCCTGACATGGTGCCTAAAATATATTCTACTAAAAAGATGCCCCAAAATCCACTAGGTGCTCCTTTGCTTCTGAGGCCTGTGTTTTAGTCCAGACGCACACTATGGCCACATGTGGGATATTTCTAAAAACTGCAGAATCTCGGCAATAAATATTTAGATGTGTTTCTCTGGTAAAACCTGAAATGAATTAAAATTGCATTTCTGCGAGGAAAATTAAATTTGCAAATTTCACCTCCACTTTGCTTTAATTCCTGTGAAACACCTAAAGGGTTAAGAAACTTCCTAAATGCTGTTTTGAATACTTTGAGGGGTTCAGTGTATAAAATGGGGTGTTTATGGGGTATCTAATAGATAGGCCCCTCAAAGCCACTTCAGAGCTGAACTGGTACCTAAAAAAACGGCATTTGGAAATTTTCTTGAAAATATGAGAAATTGCTACTTATGTTCTAAGCCTTGTAACGTCCTAGAAAAATAAATGAATGCTTAAAAAACTATGCCAACATAAAGTAGACATATGGGAAATGTTAATTACTAACTATTGCGTGTGGTATAACTATCTGTCTTACAAGCAGATACATTTAAATTCAGAAAACTGTAATTTTTTCCAAATTTTCTGTCAATTTTGCTATTTTTCACAAATAAACACTGAATGTATCGACCAAATTTTACCACTAACAAAAAGTACAATATGTCACGAGAAAACTCGTGTATCGCTTGGATTAATAAAGGCATTCCAAAGTTATTACCACATAAATTGACACATAAAAAACACAGCAAAACGATAGATGTGAATCTAGCCTTATAATTATGACTTTCTGGTCCCTGAATATCATTGTACTTTTAACCCCTACTCGCACGAGTAAGTAACTATACGTCGTCGCGGGAGGTTACTTCCCACACGAGGACGTATAGTTACTGAGTTGTTTCCGGTGCGCACTGTCGGCAACAGTGTGCGGGAAGCGGGAGGTCAGCTGTCGCCAACAGCTGACACTCCACTCTTGCCAGCCAGCGGTCCTTTGCCGTCTCCGAATTTTAGGGGTTTCTAGCATATCAGCAGACCTTGGTCCGAAATCGGGGGTTTGCCGATAGTTAGCATGGCAAACGGAAGCCAAACAATGGCTTCCGTGTCTGCCATGGACGGAAGCCCATCAGGACCAACCTTCGGCTGGTCCTGATCGGCTTCCTGTCAGAGTGACAGGAAGTCACTGTCGGTCCCGATGCACACTGTCGGCGACAAGGTGTGCATCGGGAACTGGGAGGTCAGCTGACACTCCAGTGTTGCCGATCAGCGGCTCATCGCTGCTGATTTCGGCAATTAACCCGATAAATATGGTGCTCGATTGCGATCGCCACATTTAGGGGGTTTGTAGCATATCAGCAGCCCCCATGCAATTGTGGGGGCTGCTGATGCTTGTGATAGCATCCGGAGCCCAGACAACGGCCTCCGAGTCTGCCATGTATGGAAACTCGTAGACTTACTATCCGAGTGACTATGACGTCACACTGACAGTTGGAATACTTTACACTACCTAGGTAGTGTGATGTATTCTAGCAGCGATCAGAGCTGCAGGTAAAAAAAATAAAGTGTAAAAAGTAAAAAAAAGTTAAGAAAAATGTTTTATAAAAGTGTAAAAATAAAAGTTTTTGTTTTCCTACAAAATGAAAACGTTAAAAAAAGTACACATATTTGGTATCACCGTGTTCGGAACGACCCAAACTATGAAACTATAATGTTATTTTTTCCGCACGATGAACGCCGCAAACAAAATAAATGGATAACTATGTCAGCATCGCTATTTTTTGGTCACCACCCCTCTCAAGATATAGAAAAAAAAATGATCAAAAAGTCGCATTTACCCCAAAATAGTACCAATAAAAACTACAACCCGTCCTGCAAAAAACAAGACCTCCCACAGCTTTTTTGACGAAAAAATTTAAAAGTTACGGCTCAGAATAGGGTGTCTCAGAAAATAAATTATTTTATAGAAACGTAATTTTATTGTGCAAACGCTGTACAACTTAAAAAAAACTATACACATATGGTATTGCCGTAATTGTACCCACCCACAGAATAAAGTAAAACGTAATTTATTGCGCACGGTGAACACTGTAGGAAATAAAGAATTTAAAGCGCCAAAATTGCTGTTCTTTGGTCAGCTTAGCTCTAAAAAAGATCCTGTGTCATCAAAATGCTCACTATACCACTAGAAAAATTCCATGAGGGGTGTCGTTTCCAAAATAGTGTCACTTTTGGGGGGTTTCCACTGTTTTGGTCCCTCCGGGGCATTGCAAACCCGACATGCCACTGAAAACCAATCCAGCAAAATCTGCGCTACAAAATCCAAAAGGCGCTCCTTCCCTCCTGAGCCCTGCTGTGGTTCCAAACATCAGTTTATGACCACATATGGGGTATTGCCGTAATAGGGAGAAATTGCTTTACAAATGTTGGTGTGCTTTTTCTCTTTTATTCCTTGTAAAAATGAAAAAAATCTATGTTTCCACAGAAAAAAAGGTGATTTTCATCTTCACAGACTAATTCCACTAAATTCTTCAAAAAAACTGTGGGGTCAAAATGCTAACTATACCCATAGAAAAATGTCTTGAGCGGTGTAGTTTCCAAAATGGGGTCACTTTTGGGGGATTTCGACTGTTTAGGTACCACGAGACCTCTTCAAACCTGACATGGTGCCTAAAATATATTCCTAAAAAAAGGAGGCCCCAAAATCCACTAGGTGCTCCTTTGCTTCTGAGGCCAGTGCTTCAGTCCATTACGACACTAGGGTCACATGTTGGATATTTCTAAAAACTGCAGAATCTGGGCAATAAATATTGAGTTGCGTATCTCTGGTAAAACCTTCTGTGTTACAGATGAATTTCGGCAAAAAAAATGAAATTTGTAAATTTCACCTCTACATTGCCTTAATTCCTGTGAAACGCCTAAGGGTATGTTCACACGGCGGGGGTCCGTAACGGCTGAAATTACGGGGATGTTTCAGCCTGAAAACATCCCTGTAATTTCAGCCGTACCGGCATGTGCAGGCGCTTGAACGCCGCGTCAATTACGGCCGTAATTAGCGCTGCTATTCATTGGAGTCAATGAATAGCGGCTCCAATTACGGCCAAAGAAGTGACAGGTCACTTCTTCTACGCGGGCGTCAATTTACGCGCCGTCATTTGACAGCGGCGCGTAAATATACGCCTCGTGTGAACAGACAAACGTCTGCCCATTGCTTTCAATGGGCAGATGTTTGTCAGCGCTATTGAGGCGCTATTTTCAGACGTAATTCGGGGCAAAAACGCCCGAATTACGTCCGTAAATAGGCCGTGTGAACATACCCTAAAGGGTTCAAATACTTTCTGAATGTGGTTTTGAATACTTTGAGGGGTGCAGTTTTCAAAATGGGGTGATTTATGGGGACTTTCTAATATAGAAGGCTCTCAAAGCCACTTCAGAACTGTACTGGTCCCTGAAAAAATAGCCTTTTGAAACTTTCTTGAAAATATGAGAAATTGCTGCTAAAGTTCTAAGTCTTGTAACATCCTAGAAGGACGTGAAAAAAACGATTCAAACATAAAGTAGACATATGGGGGATGTTAACTAGTAACTATTGTGTGTGGTATTACTATCTGTTTTACAAGCAAATACATTTAAATTTTGAAAACTGCAAAGGCCAAAACAGGCTGTGTCCTAAAGGGGTTAACAAATGACCCACAATGTTATGCCTGATATGCAGGAGAGATTCCATTCAGATTTATACACCATTTAGGGTCTTGGTGTAAACCCCTAGGCTGGGTTCCCACATAGCGTAAATGCTGTGGAATTCCCACAACGGAATTCTTTGTGGAAATCCTGCAGCATTTACAGTAGAAGCAAAGTGTATGAGGGGGAGAAAACGCAGCGAAAACGTTTATAAATTGACCTGCGGTGAGGATTTTAATCACGCAGCATGTCAAATTTTGCTGTGTTTTCGTTGCTTTTCTGTAACGGGTTTTCCCCATTAAATTCAATGGGGGTGTAAAACCCATAACAAATAGTCAAGTGTTGCGGCTTTTGTGGCGGAATCACAGCGATTCCCCTGCAAAAATCGCAAGTTGAAAAAACAATAAAATTCTCAAACGTACCCAAAACTCTGTGCTCCTGCGTCTAGCCCAGCCTCTAGGGATGACATTTCATCCCATGTGATTGCTGCAGCCAATCACAGGCTGCAGTGATCACATGGAATGAAACGTCATACCTGGAGGCCGGGCTTCAGGAATTCAGAGGGACACATCGCCATGGTTACAGCCTGGGTAAGTATGAACATACATTTTCTAGCGCTGTTTTCCGCAGCGTAAATTCTGCCCGAATTTTCGAATGGAATGGGCTTCAGGTTCTAGGTCGGATCCGCTGTGTACTTTTACGGAGCGTATTCAACCCATTGGAACCCCACCTAAGGCTAGCATCGCTCACAGTGTTTTGCTGCATTTTTATGCCGTTTTTCATGGCGTGTTTGTGAGCGTTTTGTGGTGCTTTTATTAGTGCATCCGGATGTTAAATTAAAGTCTATAGTAAAATATAAAATGCACTACACACTACTGTGATTTGGTTTTTGATGCAATTTTGTGGTCAGTGGCGTTTTTTACCAAATCCAGCATGCTCTGGTTTTTTTCAGGCTTTTTTTTCCTATAGGCTACACTATAAGATTTCACAAACACCAAAAAAATACAAAATGACACCAAAAAAAGCCACTAAAAACGCCTTAAAACAAGATGTTACATTTTAATAACGCTAGCATTTGAAGACGCGTTTTTTTTATGGAGTTTAAATTGGCAGACATTTTCTGTGTGTGAAGGAGGTCTTGTCACCTGCTATTGTATTTTTTGTGAAGGTAACAAAGTGAGGAACTTATATTATATCATGTTTTGATTTTGTATTTATACAACATTATCACCAGTATGAAGACATTAAGTCATATTCTTTCTAGGAAAATTGCTCTTGGCAAGTTACGGGGCCCCTGTCTCATTAGTCCTCAGACATTGTACTCTGTAATGCTTCTGGACTGTTGCGTCAGAGCTTGTTTGAACACATGCCGTGCAGAGAGGCAGCATTCCTTTCCATGTCATAACCAGGGGGATTTAAATACTCAAGTTGTCAGCATGCAGGTGCATCAAATATCCGTCTTGTATGAGCATCTGTGTCTTGTCTATCATAACAATGGTGTGGATACTGATAAATGATTATATCAATCTACACTAATTCCATTCAGTTTTTTGTTTAAGCAAAATGGGATCATCCTGAAGTAAGTAACATAACATTCCTGAGGTTCCCTCAGCTGACTTGAAAAACCAACACTTTGAAACTTCCTTGAGCCATTAAATGGGATGTCCTACTACAATTCCTTTTTTTTTCTTTACAATCATACGGGTAATAAAAGTAAGTTAGATGAGGATGCGACCTCTGAGGGCCCCCACCGTTGGCAAGAACAAGGGTCCTTGTATATATATTGGGCTGCCCACCAGAGCGGGTGAAGTTGACTTTTGTCGGGGTGCCTGGGAGTCATGAGGGCTGGACTCTCCAGACCACTTCCTAGTGATCATGGCTTGATCACAGCTGCAGGGTAATTTCTATCACCCAGATAGTGATAGATGCAACAGGGACCCCACCTAACGTGTCATTTATAATACTGGTGTCTTCTTATGTGGCAGAGTGGTCTTTGGGCCCCCTCAGGCACCAGGGCCCGGGTGCGACTGCTACCTCTGTACCCCTTAGGCCGGATTCACACGAGCGTGTGCGTTTTGCGCGCGCAAAAGTTATTTAACAGCTCCGTGTGTCAGGCCCGTATGATGCGCGGCTGCGTGATTTTCACGCAGCCACCATTATTATGACACTGGATGTTTGTGAACAGAAAAGCACGTGGTTTACATTCATAGTTTTACAGCTGTTGCGCGAATCAAGTGCTTCCGTGTGGTGCGCGTGATTTTCACGCACACATTGACTTCAATGGGTGTGTGATGCGCGAAATACGCTTAAAGAACGGACATGTCGTGAGTTTTACGCAGCGGACTTACGCTGCGTAAAAATCACGGAACTGTCTGCACGGCCCCATAGACTAATATAGGTCCGTGCGACGCGCGTGAAAATCATGCGCGTTGCACGGACGTATTTTACGTTCGTCTGAATAAGCCCTTAGGCTGGATTCACACGAGCATGTACGGTCCGTAAAGGACGGAACGTATTTCGGCCGCAAGTCCCGGACCGAACACACTGCAGGGAATCGGGCTCCCAGCATCATAGTTATGTACGACGCTAGGAGTCCCTGCCTCGCTGCGGGACAACTGTCTCGTACTGTAATCGTGTTTTCAGTACGGGACAGTAGTTCCATGGAGCGTCGTACATAACTATGATGCTAGGAGCCCGGCTCCCTGCAGTGTGTTCGGTCCGGGACTTGCGGCCGAAATACGTTCCGTCCTTTACGGACCGAACATGCTCGTGTGAATCCAGCCTTAGGGTATGTTCACACGGCCAAATTTCAGACGTATACGAGGCGTATTATGCCTCGTTTTACGTCTGAAAATATGGCTACAATACGTCGGCAAACATCTGCCCATTCATTTGAATGGGTTTGCCGACGTACTGTGCAGACGACCTGTTATTTACGAGTCGTCGTTTGACAGCTGTCAAACGACGACCCGTAAATTTACTGCCTCGGCAAAGAAGTGCAGGGCACTTCTTTGCCACGTAATTTGAGCCGTTCTTCATTGAAATCAATGAAGCACGGCTCAAGGTTTACGAGCGTCTGAGACGCCTCGTAAATTACGAGGAGGAGCTTTTACGTGTGAAACGAGGCAGCTGTTAAACAGTCTGTCTTTTCACACGTAACTGCCTCTCAGCGTGTGAACATACCCTAATAGCTAAGCCCTTGCTATCACCTGCCTCAGCTGGTCACATTCAGGTTTGTGTCAGAGGCAGCACTGGAGCCTAGGGAGGTGAGTAACACACAATACACAAGTAACACATAACCCCTTCGCTACCCAAGACCACCTAGGCCATCAATGTAATTTAAAAAAAATAATCCCTTTAGACTGCCAGGGATATAATAATTAGTTTTTTTGTCAGAGGGCCTATAAATTCTAAGCTAACACTAAGCTAAAAATATAACAATATAACACTAGCAGACTTAGGCCTAATTCACACGAACGTGTGCGTTTTGCTCCCGTAAAAAATGCAGCGTTATGCACGCGTTGCAGTTCCGTGTGTCTTCAGTGTTTGGTGTGCGTCTGCGTTATTTTTGCGCGTATGGCATCCTTATGTCATGCGATTTTGACGTTTACAAAATCAAATGAAGGAGGAGGTTTTCTTTTTCTCATCATTTCTTGAGCAACTGTTGCGCGAGTCACGCACAGCACATGGATGTGCGTCCGTGTGTTGTCCGTGATTTTCACACACCCATTGACTTCAATGGGTGCATGATGCGCAAAAAACTCTCAAGTATAGGACATGCAGTGAGTTTCATGCAGCGGACACACACTGCATGAATAACATGGAATGTCTGAATGGCCCCATTGACTTACATAGGTCCGTGCGACGTGCGTGTGATTTTCACGCGTGTATCACAGACGTGAAATACGCTCGTGTAAATAAGTCCTTAAAGGGAACTGTTAATACTCAGTTTGGCTTTGTTCAACAACTATATAGAGCCACCTCTCAGAAGGATCCCTGTATTTTTTCCAGATTCTATTAGCGAGTGGGAGCTTTGATCATTCCCGGCCTAAGGCCGGATTTACACGAGCGTGTGCGTTTTGCTCGCGCAAAAAACACTGCGTTTTGCGTGCGCAAAAGGTACTTAACAGCTCCGTATGTCAGCCGAGTATGATGCGTGGCTGCGTGATTTTCGCGCAGCCACCATCATTATGACACTCTGTATGTTTGTAAACAGAAAAGCACGTGGTGCTTTTCTGTTTTCATTCATACTTTTTACTGCTGTTGCGCGAATAACGCGCGTCACACGGAAGTGCTTCCGTGTGCTGCGCGTGATTTTCACGCACCCATTGACTTCAATGGGTGCGGGATGCGCGAACGACGCACAAATATAGGACATGTCGTGAGTTTTACGCAGCGGCCACACGCTGCGTGAAACTCACGGACAGTCTGCACGGCCCCATAGACTAACATAGGTCCGTGCGAGGCGCGTGAAAATCACGCGCGTTGCACGGACATATTATACGTTCGTCTGAATAAGCCATAAAAGTGTGATCACCAGCTTCCATTCTTAGAAGGTTCCACCCAAACAAGATCTTACTGTTTCTTAAATAGATTAGGTGAACACTGGGTTTACTCAAATTTTCTTATGCTAATCTCATTGATGGTTGGGAGTCTTTGGGAAGACTGTTAGCAAGTATTGGTCATTACTTTATTTGCATGCCCTCTAGGTGAAAAACAACAAATCCTGAAACTAGTGTACAGCAAGAACTAAGCAAAAAAGTAACAACATTTCCATAAAGTTTTCATATTTTGTTTATAAATTACCAGTTGTGTCCATTGCACTATACCAAATGCTTAATAAAGACCCATTCATGGGTTGAAACTTTGCAAGTGTTTTTATGGTTGGTGAATAAATCAAATACACTTCTTTGGATTATCTTGAGTGCTGCAAGTTCCTTTCTTCGATTGCATATTAATTGTCTCCCTTGGACCCGGGATTCTTTACTGCCATGTTTAGGGAGTTGTCCTTTCACACTGAAGAATTTTTTGTGGCTGTGCTGCTGTTTTCCTGAATATATACATTGCACTATACCTTCACTTTGAGGCATGTGCTATCATACGGGATTCACTGTGTTCAGCGCGTGTTTTTTTGATGAGCTCCAAGTCCATATGTATTTTCGGCTTGAACAATGGTGTTCTTTGGAGCTCAATGGAAATATTTATTAAACACACCCTGAAAGGGTGTTGGATATAGTAATGGTCAAGTAATGTATGTATTACATCCCATTAACTGCACCTAGAAATACCAATGAATAATATTTTAATATGATTATAAATTTCCACTTGGGTGTGGGACACTCATGATGTACTGTCAAAAATCTGAGCCACTGACAGGAAGGGAGTTGTGTCCCATGGTGAAACTGAATATCTGCATATCCCAAACCATTAATCCTTGTTGATGCATTTGACAGGTAGGCCTAAGGTAAGTACTGTACATATTGTGTGTAATACCGTCTTGCTGGTTCGCAGGATTATTCGTGTATTGTGAATTTGTGTCATTATTAGACCATTAAATTAGAGAGAGAATAAAGTCACCCACAAAAACATCTGTTGAAATGTGTGGTATAGGGGAGATTAGAAGTATTCTGGTTTTGGTTTACAGTAACAATGATGTCTCACATTAGCAATCCCCATCACTACGATGAGTCAGACATCTTTTTGTCAGCAATGATCAAAAAGTAAAGTCCCCTCTCCAATTTAGCAAAGAAAAGAGCTGAGTAATAACTGTGAAGCAATTTAATTGTCTAAGATTAAATCCAGTTCAATTATTAATTGAATATAGAATTAACTATGACAATTGTACAGACATTACAAGTACTTTATAGTGTAACCAGATATATTTTCTGTAGAAATAGAGACTCATGCTGTAGTGGGGAAAATGCCTTTTAGGTCATTTGGATACAGCACAATGTTAGGGCCTGTTCACATCAGCGTTGGCTTTCCGTTCAGGGGTTCCGTCGGAGGTTTCGGTTGTGTGAACCCCTCAAAGGAAAGTCAAACGGAAACCTTAGCTTCCGTTTGCATCACCATTGATATCAATGGTGACGGAAACATTGCTAATGGTTTCCGTTTGTCACCATTCCGGCAGGTTTCCATTTTTTTCAATGGAATTAATAGCGCAGTCGACTGTATATTATTTCCATCCCCTTATACAAGCTCTAAGGCTGTGTTTACACATCGTGGCAAAACCGCACCGTTTTGCTGCAATTCTGCGAAAATTGCAGCAAAAATCACAAATTGAATACAATGTGTGATCACAGCCTAATCCTAATGAATAATCTCAATTCTCTAAACCTAACCTAATGCATTAACTAATACTGGTTGTTTTAGTGGAACTAATTGGAAATGAACGTTTATGAAAATGTCATTTCTGACTGACAGAAAACGTTTCCATGTATCAGAAAGTATTAGACATTCCTCTCTAGTGATAATCGTTATCACAATGACTGTAGCATATAATGGGTATCACCATAGAAGCGGTCAGCGGATTTTAAGCTAAAGATTGAGAAAGTATAAAATGTAGAAACTTTATTGATGTTTGTATGTGGTGCAAGTGCTTGGTGTGACTTTTTTTATGCTGCTAGTAAACGTCCAGGTCGCAGAGTCAAAAATGACCTAATTAGGGGCAGAGGGGTGATTAGATTAGCTACTGCTCATCTGTTCACTCCTTTTCTGAAAAAAAGCCATATTTGACAATCAGACTGCAAGTATGCTCTCTGATTGACAGGGGGGGGGTGATAATATGAATCAAAGTTTATGTTACTCCTCCCTCTTGGGCTATCCACAGCCATACAGGGACAGAAGGAGGATGACATTTTTGTCTCCCTGTATGCTGCCTTGCACATCCCCCGCTGCCCCCCATCTATCACACGGGCTGTAGTGAGAGCTGCAAGTATATACTCTCTTCACTCTACTCTAGCTCCGGCTTGATTGCAATTCAGGTCTTGTTTGAAAGCATTTTGTCTTTAAGGGTATGTGCACACAATAACTGCATTTACGTCTGAAATTACAGAGCTGTTTTCAGGAGAAAACAGCTCCGTAATATCAGGCGTAATTGCATGTACTGGCGTTTTGCGAGGCGTCTTTTACGGACGTAACTTGGAGCTGTTCTTCATTGAAGTAAATGAAAAACGGCTCCAATTACATCCCAAGAAGTGTCCTGCACTTCTTTGATGAGTGTAATGACGGGGTAGGGAGACAGACAGGTGAGCCCTAATCTACCCGCCACTCAGTCCCTGCCTACTTGCAACGGCCCGTCCTAGGTGACGGCGTACAACTGGGCGACGGTCCCTACTCTCACTATGTGCACGACAGACAGACAGAAAAGGGTACAAAGAAGCTAAGGGAAAAGGGGCAGATGCCCACGGCAACACCGTGAGCTACAAGAGAAGTGAATGAGCCGAGTCAAACCTGGAGTGTATGAGGTACCAAACGCAGAGCAAGAGAGTAGTCAATAAAGCCAGGGTCGTTATGAAGCAGAGGACAAATAGGACAAGCAGCAGCAAAGAAACAAGCAGAATCACAGGCAAAGGAGGAAGCAGGAAATGAAGGTATAAATAGACAGAGGGCGGGAGCTAGCTCCGTCTGGCCAGGCTGTGATAGGCTCTCCCACTCCTCAGCCTCCCAGCCTGAGTGGTGGAAGAAGGAGTCACTCTATCAGACTTAGGAGCAGGTGCAGACTGACTAAACCACGGGCGTCGACACAGAAGCTGTGTCTGGCAGATCCTTTACAGTACCCCCCTTTTATGAGGGGCCACTGGACCCTTTCTAGGTGGACCTGGCTTATTGGGGAACCGAAGATGGAACCTCCTCAGGCCCGTATCCCCTCCAATGGACCAGGTACTGGAGGGAGCCTTGGACCATCCTGCTGTCCACAATCTTGGCCACCTCGAATTCTACCCCTTCAGGGGTGAGAACAGGGACAGGAGGTTTCCTCGAGGGAGCCAATGACGGGGAGCAGCGTTTCAGGAGGGAGGCATGAAACACGTCGTGTATTTGAAAAGACGGGGGTAACTCCAGTCGGAAGGAGAAAGGGTTAAGGACTTCAATGACCTTGTACGGCCCTATATACCGGGGAGCACATTTTTTGGACGGGACTTTAAGGCGCAAATTTTTAGAAGACAGCCACACCAGATCCCCGACCACATACAAGGGATTAGCAGAACATCTTCTATCTGCCTGAGTCTTTTGTCAGAGATGAAACACCTTAAATATTGTTCTAGAGACTGATTAGTCCTCTCAGTCTGGCCATTAGTTTCAGGATGGAAGGCTGAGGAGAAGGACAGATCATTCTCCAACTTCTTACAGAAGGCTCTCCAAAACAATGAAACAAATTGTACCCCTCTGTCAGAAACAATATTGACAGGAACCCCATGGAGACGCAGGATGTGTTTGACAAACAAGGTAGCTAACGTCTTAGCATTGGGTAGTTTCTTGAGAGGCACAAAGTGGCACATTTTACTGAAGCGGTCTACTACAACCCACACCACCGACTTGCCTTGAGATGGAGGCAGATCGGTGATAAAATCCATGGAGATATGGGTCCAAGGTCTCTGGGGAATGGGCAAAGAACATAGTAAGCCCGCTGGTCGGGACCTGGGAGTCTTGGACCTAGCACAAATTTCACAAGCGGCGATGTAGGCCTTAACGTCTTTAAGCAACCCAGGGCACCAATAGTTTCTGGCAATGAGGTGCTTGGTACCCAGGATGACTGGATGGCCAGATAGTGCAGAGTCATGATTCTCCCTGAGTACCCTTAGCCGGAATTGCAGGGGAACAAACAGCTTGTTCTCAGGAAGGTTCCCGGGAGCTGAACCTTGATCAGCCGCAATTTCGGAGACTAGATCAGAATCAACAGAGGAAATTATTATACCTGGGGGCAGAACACAAGCAGGATCTTCCTCCGAAGGAGGGCTGGCCATGAAGCTACGTGACAGTGCATCAGCTTTAATATTTTTAGACCCAGCCCTATAGGTGACCAAAATGTTGAATCTAGTAAAAATAACGCCGATCAAGCTTGTCTCGGGTTTAGCCTCCGGGCAGATTCTAGGAAAACCAGATTCTTGTGGTCGGTAAGGACCGTTACCTGGTGCCTAGCCCCCTCCAGGAAGTGGCGCCACTCTTCAAATGCCCATTTAATGGCTAAGAGTTTGCGGTTGCCAATGTCATAGTTACTCTCAGTGGAAGAGAACTTCCTGGAGAAGTAGGCACAGGGACGGAGATGGGTGAGGGACCTGGTACCCTGGGACAAGACAGCACCCACTCCCACCTCGGAGGCGTCAACCTCCACGATGAATGGCTCCATTTGGTTAGGCTGAATCAGCACTGGGGCCCAGATAAAGCACTTCTTAAGGACCTCAAAAGCCTGGACCGCCTCAGGAGGCCAGTGGAGGAGATCAGCACCTTTGCGAGTGAGATCCGTAAGAGGCTTAGCGATGACCGAGAAGTTAGCAATAAATCTCCTGTAATAATTAGCAAACCCCAGGAAGCACTGTAACGCCTTCAGGGAGGCAGGTTGGACCCATTCAGTCACAGCCTGAACCTTGGCAGGGTCCATGCGGAATTCATGAGGAGTGAGGATTTTACCCAAAAATGGTATCTCCTGCACCCCAAACACACATTTTTCGGTTTTAGCAAACAGTTTGTTTTCCCGAAGGGCCTGGAGCACCTTCCTGACATGCTCAATGTGGGAGGACCAGTCCTTGGAAAACACCAGTATGTCATCAAGGTACACTACAAGAAATACCCCCAGGTAGTCTCTTAAAATCTCATTTATGAAATTCTGGAAGACCGCGGGAGCATTACACAACCCAAAGGGCATGATGAAGTATTCGAAATGACCTTCGGGCGTGTTAAACGCAGTCTTCCACTCATCCCCCTCTTTGATGCGGATAAGGTTATAAGCCCCCCGTAGATCAAACTTAGAGAACCATTGGGCCCCCTGAACCTGATTGAAGAGATCAGGAATCAAAGGAAGGGGATACTGGTTCCTTACAGTGACGTTATTCAAGTTCCGGTAGTCGATGCACGGCCTAAGACCACCATCCTTCTTCCCTACGAAGAAGAAGCCAGCACCTACCGGAGAAGTAGAGGGGCGAATGTAACCCTTGGCCAGGCATTCCTGGATATACTCCCTCATGGCTTCACGTTCGGGACAAGAGAGATTAAATATCCTACCCTTAGGTAGCTTAGCCCCTGGTACCAAATCGATTGCGCAATCGTACTCTCTATGAGGTGTTAACACTGCGGAGGCCTCTTTAGAGAAAACATCAGCGAAGTCCTGAACAAACTCAGGTAGAGTGTTCACCTCCACAGGGAGAGAAATAAAATTAACAGAAAAACATGACGTCATGCATTCATTACCCCATTTGGTAAGATCCCCAGTGTTCCAGTTAAATGTGGGATTCTGAATCTTGCAACTGATTAACTTTTTATCCGTAAGCTGAAATAATTTACATCTCTTGCTTTTATACCATTGTAAGATGTTCCAGACAACATCGACCCCTCTGAATATATTACTGTTTTTCATCATTATGTTACTATGTATATCGCAATATCCACAACTAAATTAATATATTCTGGATGACTGCTTACCTGTCCTCTTTCCATTCATACTCCCTTCTCCTTCCTCAAACACGTCTCTTCATTTGTTAGATTAAAAAATTCAATAAAAACAGTTAAAAAAAACTCAAAAAAAAACCCAAAACAGTTAAATATATCAGTTGATAGATATTTATTTATATCCAACACAAAAACATGCGTTCTATTGTGTACTCCGTCTACGTCACAAACTGCTTCTAAAATACTGCAGGCTAAAACTCTTAGGGTATGTTCACACGACAGCGTCCGTAAAGGCTGAAATTACGGGGATGTTTTCAGGAGGAAACATCCCCGTAATTTCAGCCGTAACGGCATGTGCAGGCGCTTGAACGCCGCGTCCATTACGGACGTAATTGGCGCTGCTATTCATTGGAGTCAATGAATAACGGCTCCAATTACGCCCCAAGAAGTGACAGGTCACTTCTTTGACGCGGGCGTCTATTTACGCGCCGTCATTTGACAGCGGCGTGTAAATATATGCCTCGTGTGAACAGACAAACGTCTGCCAATTGCTTTCAATGGGCAGATGTTTGTCAACGCTATTGAGGCGCATTTTTCGGACGTAATTCGAGACAAAAACACCCGAATTACGTCCGTAATTAGTGTGTGTGAACATACTCTTACATTCTGTACTCATTTTACATACTGTGTAGCCACAAGCAGTTTTTAAAAAAAAAAGATTTGTTTATTCAAAATCTGACATTTTCTCTGAAAGTTAGAAGGAATTCATCCAAATTAATAATTTTCCTGAATCACACAATTACTGCAAAACCATTGATCCATTGATCACTCATAATTCTCTGCACTTAAAAAAAACATACCTAATTATCTTTATTTATGTATGAAGATATAAAATATTCAGGACAAAATTATCAGTATTTTCATTTGTTGGTAGGATGGAATATTTATTTTTCCCTCCTCTCCATGTTTTGTACATTTATGGCTCTATATCATTTATTAAAGTGATTACATTTCTCCATGTCTCTAATTAAATCAAGGGGAATACACTAGGATTTTTTTTATAAATATTGTTTTAGTGAAAAAGTAAATATTTCATATGACATATTGGTGATATTATTTTATTATATATAGTTTATGAATTAGTTATTGGTAACTTATTTTTTCTATTTGGTTTGTATTAGACATTTGGCCAAAAAAACACATATCTCGTCTCATCCTTTTTTTTTTTCTTTTTAACAATGGGAGTCAATAGGCTACATGTGCAACCAAACGCCATACATGCATTCATCTATACAGGGCCATACACTCGGCGTATAACAGGAGATTTTCTTGGCTAATACGTAGAACGAGTACTGCAAACAGTGCGAACAGAGCCTTAGGCCTTATTCACATGAACGTGTCCAATTTGAACCCGCAAAATACGGCCGTTTTTCTTGCATTTGACTGTCCATGGCGCGTCATTGTGGTTTACGTGTGGTATCTGTTTTTCTTGTCCGTGTTTATCCTCTGCAAGCACTTCCTGGTTTTACTTTTTCTTTCTATGCATATCTTTACAAACTGATGCGTTTCGAGTTTAACGCAATTGACACAAGCTCTGTGAAAAAACATGGAAATGTGAATAGCCCCATTGGATTGCATTGGTCAGTGCGCTGTCCGTTATTTAAACGTGAAATACGCTCGTGTGAATAAGGCCTTAGTATTATGTTATATGAAATCTAAAAATATGTAGCATAACAGCATTATCCCATTAAAAAGAGACTAACACTAGTCTGGGAGATTGAGGTTTTGGAAAATATGTCATGTAAACTCAGATGAGATGGATTGAATTGTAAAGTGCTGCAGAATGTGCTGCCACTATATAAATAAAGATTAGAATTATTAATTATTATTATTACTATTACTAGAATTATTATAATCACTTTATACATCACATCAGAGGGAAGTTTCTTCTATGTGAAATAGCTATAGGCAAAAGCTTTTTAGAAAAAACTGCTTCACTGCCAAAGCAAAATGTTTCATTTTAACAGAATGCTAACATTGACAAATGGTTTCTTTCTAAGAATCCAACTCTTGTGGAATGGTCCAGTCATGCTCCACATAACACAACACGTGGTCAGATGTTTAACTATTAATCCCGTTACAATAAGCAGGAATGTTCACTACTTTACTACAAGTTACCTTTTCACCTCCATTAATGTGGAGTCTCCTTCACGATTCAATGTAATATTTAGTATTGTCTTGTGTGCCCCTGGCCTGTCAACAGGAATACATTACTGTAGTAAAGTATCGTAAACGTAGATTGTTCGTTTTGGGAATGGTTGTGCATGCTTTTATAATTTGTATCCCCTATTTCTCCCTCTTTGTGTCTTGCAGGCCCGGACTGACCATCGGTTGTTCACAGAAGGCGCGCTCTAAGCAAAACTGTAGAAGGGCTGGTCTCTTGTACAAATACAAATAAATACACCCAAAGTAGCGATAAAGAGACATAAATCTGCTAGGGATAAAAGGAAGAGAGCCTAGCCGTGACTCCTGACCTGTCTGCTCAAAGTATTTGTAGGTTAACATCTCTGAAGCTGACTGACGCCCTCAGCTCAAGGGCAATTTTCACACCTACAAACAACTGATAAATAGACACAAACTAATTGATTCTACACAAATCAAATTACTGTAGGTCAGAATTTTCCAAAAGTTTTGGATTCCCGCGCATTCTGACATTTTTGGGGTTTCTGTCACACAAATTGTGGTAAATTGGTAACAGTCGGCGAGTGCCGGCTGCCATTTTACAGATTAGAAAAAATGTCACATGAGCTTAGGAGGGCTTTCCCATAATGCCTTGCAGATAGCCTTCCCAAAATGCAATGCGGTTATTCCTCCCTCTACTCGTATATTTTACTGTCACTTTGACATTACATGATGGCATGGCATTAAAGAGCTTGAAAGGGGTTGGATTTTACTTGGATAGAGACCTAGAAGACATAAAAGAGTTAGACACAAATTTTTAAGGGCAATCGGGGGACTTTCAAGTCACAATAAATTTATTTGGACTGAATCGAACTAGAAATATATTTTGGGAAATTCGCACTTCTCTAGTGATAAGGTTAGAAACTTCTCCCTTCATTTAAAATGTTCTGCCTTTTGACAATAGAGAGAGTAGTCAGAAATCATGTAGTATTCCTTCAAAGCTAAAATATTGTAAAAGCAAATAGTGTAAACAGTGCGTAAATCTAGTTATACAGTAAAGGAAATAAGTATTTGATCCCTTGCTGATTTTGTAAGTTTGCCCACTGTCAAAGACATGAACAGTCTAGAATTTTTAGGCTAGGTTAATTTTACTAGTGAGAGATAGATTATATATAAAAAAAAAAAAGAAAATCACTTAGTCAAAATTATATATATTTATTTGCATGGTGCACAGAGAAATAAGTATTTGATCCCATACCAACCATTAAGAGTTCAGCCTCCTCCAGACCAGTTACACGCTCCAAATCAACTTGGTGCCTGCATTAAAGACAGCTGTCTTATATGGTCACCTGTATAAAAGACTCCTGTCCACAGACTTAATTAATCAGTCTGACTCTAACCTCTACAACATGGGCAAGACCAAAGAGCTTTCTAAGAATGTCAGGGACAGGATCATAGACCTGCACAAGGCTGGAATGGGCTACAAAACCATAAGTAAGATGCTGGGTGACAAGGAGACAACTGTTGGTGCAATAGTAAGAAAATGGAAGACATACAAAATGATTGTCAATCGACATCGATCTGGGGCTCCATGCAAAATCTCACCTTGTGTGTATCCTTGATCCTGAGGAAGGTGAGAGCTCAGCCGAAAACTACACGGGGGGGAACTTGTTAATGATCTCAAGGCAGCTGGGACCACAGTCACCAAGAAAACCATTGGTAACACATTACGCCGTAATGGATTAAAATCCTGCAGTGCCCGCAAGGTCTCCCTGCTCAAGAAGGCACATGTACAGGCCCGTCTGAAGTTTGCAAATGAACATCTGGATGATTCTGAGAGTGATTGGGAGAAGGTGCTGTGGTCAGATGAGACTAAAATTGAGCTCTTTGGCATTAACTCTACTCGCCGTGTTTGGAGGAAGAGAAATGCTGCCTATGACCCAAAGAACACCGTCCCCACTGTCAAGCATGGAGGTGGAAACATTATGTTTTGGGGGTGTTTCTCTGCTAAGGGCACAGGACTACTTCACCGCATCAATGGGAGAATGGATGGAGCCATGTACCGTCAAATCCTGAGTGACAACCTCCTTCCCTCCACCAGGACATTAAAAATGGCTCGTGGCTGGGTCTTCCAGCACGACAATGACCCGAAACATACAGCCAAGGCAACAAAGGAGTGGCTCAAAAAGAAGCACATTAAAGTCATGGAGTGGCCTAGCCAGTCTCCAGACCTTAATCCCATCGAAAACGTATGGAGGGAGCTGAAGATCCGAGTTGCCAAGCGACAGCCTTGAACTCTTAATGATTTACAGATGATCTGCAAAGAGGAGTGGGCCAAAATTCCATCTAACATGTGTGCAAACCTCATCATCAACCACACAAAACGTCTGACTGCTGTGCTTGCCAACAAGGGTTTTGCCACCAAGTATTAAGTCTTGTTTGCCAAAGGGATCAAATACTTATTTCTCTGTGCACAATGCAAATAAATATATATAATTTTGACAATGTGATTTTCTTTTTTTTTTTTTTATATATAATCTCTCTCACTGGTAAAATTAACCTTGCCTAAAAATTCTAGACTGTTCATATCTTTGACAGTGGGCAAACTTACAAAATCAGCAAGGGATCAAATACTTATTTCCTTCACTGTATATTCCAGTCTTTAGCCATGTGTGTTCCTATCATGCATAGCTGATGACACAGGAGTGGACACCAACAGCAGAGGACCCCTGTACATGTACAGCATATAGGTGCCTTGATTTCCAACTACTAATTTTACAGTACATATGTTATTTCCATGCTTGAGCTTGCCGGAATAAAATAAATTGTGATGTCATAGTATATAACCTGACTAAAACACACTTGTGATGTCTCAGCAGATTACCTGATGAAAACGCAGTTGTGATGTCACCGTAGATTACTTGTCAAAAAAACAGTTGTGATGTCACAGTAGATTACATGACGGAAATACAGTTGTGATAAGACAGCAGATTTCCTGACTGGAGCCTACCTTTGATGTCACAGCAGCTTAGAGAGTTGTGATGTCAAAGCTACTTACCTGACTGAAACACTGCTATCAGGCCCGACGTAAGGGGGTGGCAAACTGGGCAATTGCCAAGGGCCCCAATTCTTCAGGGCCTCCTGCCCACTATAGCAGCCCTAGTGGCTGCTACAGGGCCCATGTCGCCTGGCACATAACATTTATGGGCCGGCAGCACCGGCCCCCTCATGCTGGTGGTGTTGCTTGCATCGGGATGGGCCCCGGTGATTGGAACTGCCCCATTCAATTGTATTTGCGTCCTGTGATGACACCACTTAATCACGCTGGCCTACGCAAGGGTCCTGTCAGGAGGCTGTGGAGCACTCCGTCTGTCGCGGGAACGGGGCTAGGTAAGTACAATTGTTGTTGTTTGGAGGGGCTGTGTGGCACTTTCTAAAACGGGGACTTTGTGGCACTATATACAAGGGGAGGGCCATGTGGCACTATTTACAAGGGGGGGTTGTGTGGCACTATACAAGAAGGGAGGGATGGGTGGGACTATACAGGGGGGCTGTGTGGCACTATTTACAAGGGGGCTATGTGTGGCACTATCTACAAGGAGGCTATGTGTGGCGCTATCTACAGCGGGCTGTTTGTGGAGCGATCCACAGGGGGCTGTGTGTGGCTCTATCTACAGGGGACACTGGTACTATCTACAGGGGGCACAAAGACATTATTACTGTGTGGGGGCACAGAGGGGGCATGGTTACTGAGGGGGTAAAGATCAGCACTCCTTGTGGAATGTAAAAATAACCAGCGGAAAAACTGAGCAACATAAAATGGGGACGGACGCTTTATGTAATCTGTCTACTTTATGTTGCACAGTTTTTCCGGTGGCTACTGTAAATAAAGGAGATTTATTTTTACGTTCCACAAGGAGTGCTAATCTTTTCCTCCTGAATATTGTTCCTGGGGCGTGGATATCGCTGTCTACTTTGTGCACCTGGGAGGGTGACATTTCTACTTTTATTTCACTTTTATTGTGTCGGGTACTGAGGGATCATTATTACCATCTAAAGGAACTGTGAATTACAAGTTTGTTTAGATGATGGGGTATAGGTGGGGAGGATGCTGGAAAAATGAGAAACCAACATGTCTGTGTGTCCAGTACTGCAGAGACGAGTCTTGGCTGGAATAAGTCGTCACAGTGGTCTGAGCTGGATGGAGAAAAAAGGGAAAATGAACGACTCTGATCATAGAAACTTCACCTGTGAGTCACTGGATATAAATGTGCTGTAATCGCTTATATGGTCTGCAGAGCTCCTGAGTATAACTAGCATCTCTCCCTATATGGTGGTAATATTATATGGTGTGCAGAGCTCCTGTGTATAACTGGCATCTACCACTATATAGTCACTATATGGTGGTAATGTTAGTCTTTGTATAGTGGTTTTTATTCAGTAACAGTATGGGGGGATTATTCAGTCACTATATGGTTATGGTGGGGTGGTATTATTCAGTAACAGTATGGGGGTATTATTCAGTCACTATGTGGTTATGGTGTGGCGGTATTATTCAGTAACAGTATGGGTGTATTATTCAGTCACTATGTGGTTATGGTGTGGCAGTGTTATTCAGTATCAGTATGGGTTTATTATTCAGTCACTATGTGGTTATGGTGTGGCGGTATTATCTGGAACTTATATTGTGTTATTATTGGTAATATTAGTCTTATAATAGTGAGTCGTGTTCAGTAACAGTATGCAGGTAACATTTAATCTGGTATAGTGGTATCATTTAATATAAGACAAAAAATAGGCAGCACTCCGTTCAGGTAGAGGTGAAAAAAAAGGGTACTTTTATTGTCCCATAAACAGTGGCAACGTTTCAGCTCCTTCCACTGGAGCCTTTCTCAAGCCAATCATTATCATTTAATAACTATATATATATATATATATAGATAATTTTTTGTGTGAGAGGAGGGTCATATGCTTTGGGGCTTGCAACACTGCTAGAAACCAGCGCTGCAGTTCTCTGCACATCGCCCTCTGAATATTATTAATTATTATTTAATATTTGCATATATCTTAGCGCCCGCAAAGTGCTGCTGTAGCTTTGTGTTTGCTTGCATTGGAGTCACAGCAAACAAATATTATTGATACAGTAATTGAGGATTTGGGGCCCCACTTATAACTTTGCCCACACTTTGTCTAAAACCGGCCCTTACTCCTATGACATTACAGTCACTTATCTGACTAAAACTAGCTGTGATGTTACAGCATGTTACCGCTCTGAAACCTACTTGTGAGGTCACAACAGCTTGCCCCATAGAAACACAAATGTGATGTCACAGCTGCTTGCCTGACAGAAACACACTTGTGATGTCACAACAGATCACCTGACTGAAACCCACTTGTTGCGTCACACAAGCTTACCTAATAAAAAGTCACTTGTGAAGTCACATCAGCTCTCCTGACAGGAACACAGCTGTGAACAGTGAAATCACAGCAGCTTACTTCATTATAACCCACTTGTGATGTATACCCATCAACAACGGAGTGCCCTTGTGCAAGAACTGTATATGGGCTCCTTGATTTCCAACTTCTAATTTGATGACAGTAGGGAACTAGCTATAGACCACCTCATTCATGGAAATCCCTCACTGGTGTATCAATCACCAGTAATTGTGAGACATGAATGGAAAGGAGCGTAGCCTCTTATTATGTGATCTAGTAGGCAGTAGGAACCACTATTATATTTTTATGGAAGCAGTGGGCCTCCTTGTCTGCAGGGGCCCCTGTGCAGCTTCACAGGTTACATATATGGTATGTCCACCCTGTAATGACAGGTTGTCACCGCACACTTTGGAGCTACAATTATTATTTATTTGTCATCTGTGGAGTCCAGGCTCTGAGAACCACTTAGGCTAATAAATAAGAAACCCGTTCCCATCAGGACGCAGACGGGTCAAAGAATGCTGCAGAAGGAGTGTGCATTAAATAGTGATAGCCCCTCCCACTAGTCTTGAGGGGAGTGGCGGACTAAGTGCTCAAAGGTGTGCGATAAATGAGTGTCAGTGTAGTGCTAGGGTGTGAATGGATGGTAAAAAATAAATATGTATGTATGAAAGTGTCAGAACTGTGTAATAATGTAATAAAAATAAATAAATAAATGAATGTGATGAATAGGGGTCAGTGCTGTGAATAGTACATGGGGTGTCAGTACTATGTGTAATACGTGGAGGGATAATGTGCTGGTCGTCAGGCATGGCGTATCTTGCCGAATAACAGCCTATTTGTAACGCCGCTAGTGTTAGCTAAAGCGGGCTGCTCTGCATTCCAAACCAAACGCCAGCACATCATGCCCTCCCAGCATATAAGACCCGGCTGCGTCCTGAAAAAAAGTATAGTATACGTAGTAAGAAATATCCATGAAACATGGGGTATTAGTTGTTATTTTGGCCAAAATACGCAAAGCTCGCAACCCAACGTCAAGGGTCCCCAGTGCCTTGCGAGTCCCTAACCAGAACTTTTCGTTCCTAATTTAAAAACACAAACAGAAAAAATGGGACATAAAGATCATCAAAACCACAAAAAAGGCCATACTCACTAGGTAGGTGGGTGGGTAAAAACCCGTTCCCATCAGGACGCAGACGGGTCAAAGAATGCTGCAGAAGGAGTGTGCATTAAATAGTGATAGCCCCTCCCACTAGTCTTGAGGGGAGTGGCGGACTAAGTGCTCAAAGGTGTGCGATAAATGAGTGTCAGTGTAGTGCTAGGGTGTGAATGGATGGTAAAAAATAAATATGTATGTATGAAAGTGTCAGAACTGTGTAATAATGTAATAAAAAAAAGTTCTGGTTAGGGACTCGCAAGGCACTGGGGACCCTTGACGTTGGGTTGCGAGCTTTGCGTATTTTGGCCAAAATAACAACTAATACCCCATGTTTCATGGATATTTCTTACTACGTATACTATACTTTTTTTCAGGACGCAGCCGGGTCTTATATGCTGGGAGGGCATGATGTGCTGGCGTTTGGTTTGGAATGCAGAGCAGCCCGCTTTAGCTAACACTAGCGGCGTTACAAATAGGCTGTTATTCGGCAAGATACGCCATGCCTGACGACCAGCACATTATCCCTCCACGTATTACACATAGTACTGACACCCCATGTACTATTCACAGCACTGACCCCTATTCATCACATTTATTTATTTATTTATTTTTATTACATTATTACACAGTTCTGACACTTTCATACATACATATTTATTTTTTACCATCCATTCACACCCTAGCACTACACTGACACTCATTTATCGCACACCTTTGAGCACTTAGTCCGCCACTCCCCTCAAGACTAGTGGGAGGGGCTATCACTATTTAATGCACACTCCTTCTGCAGCATTCTTTGACCCGTCTGCGTCCTGATGGGAACGGGTTTTTACCCACCCACCTACCTAGTGAGTATGGCCTTTTCTGTGGTTTTGATGATCTTTATGTCCCATTTTTTCTGTTTGTGTTTTTAAATTAGGAACGAAAAGTTCTGGTTAGGGACTCGCAAGGCACTGGGGACCCTTGACGTTGGGTTGCGAGCTTTGCGTATTTTTGCCAAAATAACAACTAATACCCCATGTTTCATGGATATTTCTTACTACGTATACTATACTTTTTTTCAGGACGCAGCCGGGTCTTATATGCTGGGAGGGCATGATGTGCTGGCGTTTGGTTTGGAATGCAGAGCAGCCCGCTTTAGCTAACACTAGCGGCGTTACAAATAGGCTGTTATTCGGCAAGATACGCCATGCCTGACGACCAGCACATTATCCCTCCACGTATTACACATAGTACTGACACCCCATGTACTATTCACAGCACTGACCCCTATTCATCACATTTATTTATTTATTTATTTTTATTACATTATTACACAGTTCTGACACTTTCATACATACATATTTATTTTTTACCATCCATTCACACCCTAGCACTACACTGACACTCATTTATCGCACACCTTTGAGCACTTAGTCCGCCACTCCCCTCAAGACTAGTGGGAGGGGCTATCACTATTTAATGCACACTCCTTCTGCAGCATTCTTTGACCCGTCTGCGTCCTGATGGGAACGGGTTTTTACCCACCCACCTACCTAGTGAGTATGGCCTTTTTTGTGGTTTTGATGATCTTTATGTCCCATTTTTTCTGTTTGTGTTTTTAAATTAGGAACGAAAAGTTCTGGTTAGGGACTCGCAAGGCACTGGGGACCCTTGACGTTGGGTTGCGAGCTTTGCGTATTTTGGCCAAAATAACAACTAATACCCCATGTTTCATGGATATTTCTTACTACGTATACTATACTTTTTTTCAGGACGCAGCCGGGTCTTATATGCTGGGAGGGCATGATGTGCTGGCGTTTGGTTTGGAATGCAGAGCAGCCCGCTTTAGCTAACACTAGCGGCGTTACAAATAGGCTGTTATTCGGCAAGATACGCCATGCCTGACGACCAGCACATTATCCCTCCACGTATTACACATAGTACTGACACCCCATGTACTATTCACAGCACTGACCCCTATTCATCACATTTATTTATTTATTTATTTTTATTACATTATTACACAGTTCTGACACTTTCATACATACATATTTATTTTTTACCATCCATTCACACCCTAGCACTACACTGACACTCATTTATCGCACACCTTTGAGCACTTAGTCCGCCACTCCCCTCAAGACTAGTGGGAGGGGCTATCACTATTTAATGCACACTCCTTCTGCAGCATTCTTTGACCCGTCTGCGTCCTGATGGGAACGGGTTTTTACCCACCCACCTACCTAGTGAGTATGGCCTTTTTTGTGGTTTTGATGATCTTTATGTCCCATTTTTTCTGTTTGTGTTTTTAAATTAGGAACGAAAAGTTCTGGTTAGGGACTCGCAAGGCACTGGGGACCCTTGACGTTGGGTTGCGAGCTTTGCGTATTTTGGCCAAAATAACAACTAATACCCCATGTTTCATGGATATTTCTTACTACGTATACTATACTTTTTTTCAGGACGCAGCCGGGTCTTATATGCTGGGAGGGCATGATGTGCTGGCGTTTGGTTTGGAATGCAGAGCAGCCCGCTTTAGCTAACACTAGCGGCGTTACAAATAGGCTGTTATTCGGCAAGATACGCCATGCCTGACGACCAGCACATTATCCCTCCACGTATTACACATAGTACTGACACCCCATGTACTATTCACAGCACTGACCCCTATTCATCACATTTATTTATTTATTTATTTTTATTACATTATTACACAGTTCTGACACTTTCATACATACATATTTATTTTTTACCATCCATTCACACCCTAGCACTACACTGACACTCATTTATCGCACACCTTTGAGCACTTAGTCCGCCACTCCCCTCAAGACTAGTGGGAGGGGCTATCACTATTTAATGCACACTCCTTCTGCAGCATTCTTTGACCCGTCTGCGTCCTGATGGGAACGGGTTTTTACCCACCCACCTACCTAGTGAGTATGGCCTTTTTTGTGGTTTTGATGATCTTTATGTCCCATTTTTTCTGTTTGTGTTTTTAAATTAGGAACGAAAAGTTCTGGTTAGGGACTCGCAAGGCACTGGGGACCCTTGACGTTGGGTTGCGAGCTTTGCGTATTTTGGCCAAAATAACAACTAATACCCCATGTTTCATGGATATTTCTTACTACGTATACTATACTTTTTTTCAGGACGCAGCCGGGTCTTATATGCTGGGAGGGCATGATGTGCTGGCGTTTGGTTTGGAATGCAGAGCAGCCCGCTTTAGCTAACACTAGCGGCGTTACAAATAGGCTGTTATTCGGCAAGATACGCCATGCCTGACGACCAGCACATTATCCCTCCACGTATTACACATAGTACTGACACCCCATGTACTATTCACAGCACTGACCCCTATTCATCACATTTATTTATTTATTTATTTTTATTACATTATTACACAGTTCTGACACTTTCATACATACATATTTATTTTTTACCATCCATTCACACCCTAGCACTACACTGACACTCATTTATCGCACACCTTTGAGCACTTAGTCCGCCACTCCCCTCAAGACTAGTGGGAGGGGCTATCACTATTTAATGCACACTCCTTCTGCAGCATTCTTTGACCCGTCTGCGTCCTGATGGGAACGGGTTTTTACCCACCCACCTACCTAGTGAGTATGGCCTTTTTTGTGGTTTTGATGATCTTTATGTCCCATTTTTTCTGTTTGTGTTTTTAAATTAGGAACGAAAAGTTCTGGTTAGGGACTCGCAAGGCACTGGGGACCCTTGACGTTGGGTTGCGAGCTTTGCGTATTTTGGCCAAAATAACAACTAATACCCCATGTTTCATGGATATTTCTTACTACGTATACTATACTTTTTTTCAGGACGCAGCCGGGTCTTATATGCTGGGAGGGCATGATGTGCTGGCGTTTGGTTTGGAATGCAGAGCAGCCCGCTTTAGCTAACACTAGCGGCGTTACAAATAGGCTGTTATTCGGCAAGATACGCCATGCCTGACGACCAGCACATTATCCCTCCACGTATTACACATAGTACTGACACCCCATGTACTATTCACAGCACTGACCCCTATTCATCACATTTATTTATTTATTTATTTTTATTACATTATTACACAGTTCTGACACTTTCATACATACATATTTATTTTTTACCATCCATTCACACCCTAGCACTACACTGACACTCATTTATCGCACACCTTTGAGCACTTAGTCCGCCACTCCCCTCAAGACTAGTGGGAGGGGCTATCACTATTTAATGCACACTCCTTCTGCAGCATTCTTTGACCCGTCTGCGTCCTGATGGGAACGGGTTTTTACCCACCCACCTACCTAGTGAGTATGGCCTTTTTTGTGGTTTTGATGATCTTTATGTCCCATTTTTTCTGTTTGTGTTAATAAATAAGAAAGTTTGTGTTTGTGATCAGTGGTGGTCTCCGCACATAGACCCCGACAATCACAAATTTTCGCATGTCTCTATGATATGTCCTAAGTTGTTTGCAGTGAGAGCTAGAGTTTAAGTGTATAGGAATTTTCTTAAGGCTAGGTTCACACGTACCATAATTGCTACATATTTTCTGCCCGGCTTTACTGACGAAAAATCCACAGCATATTACAGTAGCAGCAAAGAGGGTGACAATTTAAAAATGTCGTCCAATTGCTGCAGATCATTTCCGTGCAAAAATTGAACTGCGGTGCAGATTTCTTAATCCGCAGCATGTAAATTTATGCTACAGAATGGTTGCATATTTATTGCAGACTCTTACCTTTGAGTTCAATGGGGAAGTGGAATTCTGCAACAAATAGCAAGTGTTGCAATTCTTGCTGCGAAAAAGCTGTGAATTCGCAGCAAAAATTACAAGTAAGAAGTTTTACTAAAATTTAAAAGAAAAGTCCATACTCACCTCCATTGTCGTTCCCATAGCGACGCCCAGGGCCGCCATCAGGGCAGTACTAGTAGTACTCCCGTCAGGGGACAGGCCACATGGATGAAGAAAAAGGGCCCGCTGGGCTGTCGTCACTCCCCCTCTCAGACTGTCGCCCCCCTCGCAACGCTCGCGGGCCCCCCTAGCAACGCTTGCGCCCCCCCAAGCAACGGTCGTGGCCCCCACTGCATACCTGTGGTAGTTTCACGAACTGGACGGGGAAGATGCAGCATGTGCAGAAGCTCCGTGTGGAGATCCCGCCCCCAGCCAGCTCCTCTACACAGCCGACCGGACCTGCAGACTGGTGAGTGTTTCCCCTTCTGCTTCCCATTTCTCCTGACCCCATTTGTAGAATGTATAAAGTATGTTAAAATGTTTTTTTTGTTTTCCTAGCGGTTTTTTTTCCGTGATTTTCACAATCGCGGCAAAAAAGGCACAGTTTTGAAGCGATTTAATAAAAATCGAGGCAAAACTGCGTGGTTTGTGCCGCGATTACGAAAATTGCATAAAAAAGGATACAAAATATGAAGAAATAGTGCTGTTAGGCTATGTTGTCGCAGTGCGGTCAAATCAAATTTTTGCAAAAATTGTGGCAAAAAAATGGGATTTGACCGCACTGTGTAACTAGACTAAGGCCTTATTCAGACAGCCATGTTTGGTCCGTGATATACGGATCGTGTATCGGCCGTATTTCCCAGGCTGAGCACAATTAATGGAGTTGGACTCCTAGCATCACAGTTATCAATGCTGCTAGGAGTCCCTGCCTCTTGGCGGGAATACTGCCCCATACTGTAATGATGCTTTCAGTACGGGACCGGGGACAGTATTCTCACGGGAAGGGAGAGACTCCTATGAATATAGATAACTGTGATGATAGGAACCTGGCTCCCTGACCTGTGGTCGGTCCGGGAAATACGGCCGATACATGGTCCGTATATCACAGACCGGACAGTGAAGTCTGATTAAGGCCACTTACTTGTCTCCTGTTTTTGGTGCGGATTGCGCACTGAAAATTCACTACAAATGACAAAATAAGGCGATATTCAGACCAACGTGAAATCAGACGTTGAAATCAGACGTGAAGAACAGCCGTTTTTCACAGCCGATTTGCACCTGTGCGGGACCCGTTTTTACAGATCCCTCATAGACTAGAGTCTATTGAGGGATCCGTGAAAACGCACAAAAATAGGACATGTCCAAGTTTTTTACAGGCCCCTCACATGGTCCGTTACAACGACCATTTGAATAACCCTATAGAAATACATGCAGCCGTGTGACGGCCATTAAAAGTCCTTCACGCCGATGATTAACACGTTAGTCTGAATAAGCCCTAACTCATGTGAATGGGATATGTCAAAATCTCATGCACGTGCAGCAGAAAAAAAATCTGCATGGAATTTAAGACGTGTTGCTGATTTATAACCTCTTAACGCAATATCACGTAACTGTACATGATAAGGGTTAGGTATGTATGGGAAGTACACAGCAGGTGACAACTGTGTTACGCAGCAAACACCTCACTGCAATCATCACTTTGATTCCGCCCGTTTAACACCTTAAATGCTGCAGTGAATTGCGACCGCTGCATCTAAAGTGTTAGAATCAGGGTTCACCAAACAAGCCATCGCGGCAAAAAATGGCGTAATCGCTGTTTTTTGCCCATTTCACCCTACAAATAATTTTTTTTCATTTTCCCAGTACATTATGCGGTACAATAAATGGTGCCATGAAAACTACAACTTGTCTCGCAAAAAACAAGCCCCCATATGGCTATATTGACGGAAAAATAAAAAAATTATAGCATTTGGAAGGTGTAGAGGAAAAAACAGAAGTGAAAATCCGAAAAATGGCTGAGGAGGGAAGGGGATAAATCAGCTGCATGCCTATTAGGCTATATTCACACGCTTAGGCCCCATGCACACGAAGTTGCTTTTGCGGTCGCAATTTTGCTGTGTTTTTTACGCCCATTTTTGGAGCTATTTTTCTAGAGTCAATGAAAAACGGCTCCAGAAACGTCTGAAGAAGTGACATGCACTTCTTTTTCGTGGCCGTTTTTTACGCGGCCGTTTTTTGGCCGTCGGAACAGAACGCCGTTTTTCCCATTTCCCATGGGCATATGTCTATGGGGCAGTGCAGACAGTTGCGTGATTTTTACGCAGCGTGAGTCCGCTGCGAAAAAGTCACGACATGTCCGTTCTTTGGGCGAATTTCGCGCATCACGCACCCATTGAAGTCAGTGGCTCCGTGAAAAAATCACGTGCACCCCACGGAAGCACTTCCGTGGGACGAGCGTGATTCGCGCAACAGCAGTGAAAAGGATGAATGAAAACAGAAAAGCACCACGTGCTTTTCTGTTTACAAACATCCAAACGGAGTGTCATAATGATGGCGGCTGCGCAAAAGGCACGCAGCCGCGCATCATACGGGGCTGACACAAGGAGCTGTCAAGTGCCTTTTGCGCGCGCAAAATGCTGCATTTTTTGCGCGCGCAAAACGCACACGCTCGTGTGAATCCGGCCTTAGGTTGTATTTCTTATTGCCTAAGATTGGTATTCCTGTTTTTGTATTATTGTATTTTATTATTGTATGATCATATGATCTTGACTGTGTTTTTGAAAAATCCAATAAAAATATGTTATTAAAAAAAATAAAAAATTGCAGGTAATTCCGCAGGTAAAATCTGCACCTAAGGGGAGATACAGACGGACGTTGCGTTTTTGCACGCGCAAACAACGCAGCGTTTTGCGCGCGCAAAAAACATTTGACAGCTGCGTGTGTCATCCGTGTATGATGCGCGGCTGTGTGATTTTCGCGCAGTCGCCATCATAGAGATGAGGCTAGTCGACGCCCGTCACTGTCCAAGGTGCTGAAAGAGCTAACTGATCGGCAGTAACTCTTTCAGCACCCTCGACAGTGAATGCCGAACACAATATACAGCAACCTGTTAAAAAAAAAGAAAAAGTTCGTACTTACCGAGATCTGCCCTCCCGGCCGTTGCCTTGGTGATGCGTCCTTGGTGACGCGCCTCTCTTGACATCGGGCCCCACCTCCCTGGATGTCGCGGCAGTCCATGTGACCGCTGCAGCCTGTGCTTGGCCTGTGATTGGCTGCAGCTGTCATTTGGACTGAATTGTCATCCCTGGAGGTCAGACTGGAGGAAGAAGCCGGGAGTTATCGGCAAGTCAGAACTTCGTTTTTTTTTACAGGTTCATGTTTATTGGGATCGGTAGTCACTGTCCATGGTGCTGAAACAGCTTAACTCTTTCAGCACCCTGGACAGTGACTATGTCCTGACGTCGCGTACCGGACATTTTTTTGCCGGGTTCGGCCAAAACGAGTTCGGCCGAACCCGGTGAAGTTCGGTTCGCTTGTCCGGGTTCGCTCATCTAAAAAGACACTCCGTTTGGATGTTCGGAAACAGAAAAGCACATGGTGCTTTTCTGTTTACATTCATCCTGTTTCAGTCGGTTCGCACGGAAGTGCTTCCGTGCAACCTGCGTCGTTTTCACGCACCCATTGACTTCAATGGGTGCGTGATGCGCGAAATACGCAGAGTTATTGAACCTGTCTCGCTTTTTGCGCAGCTGACAAACGCTGCGCAAAAAGCACGGACTGTCTGTACTGCCCCATAGACTTGTATTGGTCTGTGCGTGGCGCGTGAAAACCACGCGGCCCGCACGGACCGAATACACGCTCGTGTGAATCCCCCCTAAGGGCAGATACAGACGAATGTTGCGTATTTGCGCGCGCAAACAACGCGGCGTTTTGCGCGCGCAAAAAACATTTGACAGCTGCGTGTGTCAGTCATCCGTGTATGATGCGCGGCTGCGTGATTTTCGCGCAGCCGCCATCATAGAGATGAGGCTAGTCGACGCCCGTCACTGTCCAAGGTGCTGAAAGAGCTAACTCTTTCAGCACCCTCGACAGTGAATGCCGAACACAATATCGAAAAACCTGTTGAAAAAAAAGAAAAAGTTCGTACTTACCGAGAACTTCCCGGCCGTTGCCTTGGTGATGCGTCCTTGGTGACGCGTCCTTGGTGACGCGCCTCTCGACATCGGGCCCCACCTCCCTGGATGACGCGCCAGTCCATGTGACCGCTGCAGCCTGTGCTTGGCCTGTGATTGGCTGGAGCTGTCACTTGGACTGAATTGTCATCCCGGGAGGTCAGACTGGAGGAAGAAGCCGGGAGTTATCGGTAAGTCAGAACTTTGTTTTTTTTTCTACAGGTTCATGTATATTGGGATCGGAAGTCACTGTCCATGGTGCTGAAACAGTTTAACTCTTTCAGCACCATGGACAGTGACTATCTCCTGACGTCGCGTACCGATAATTTTTTTGCCGGGTTCGGCCAAAACGAGTTCGGCCGAACCCGGTGAAGTTCGGTTCGCTTGTCCGGCTTCGCTCATCGCAAAGACACTCCGTTTGGATGTTCGGAAACAGAAAAGCACGTGGTGCTTTTCTGTTTACATTCATCCTTTTGACAGCTGGTGCGCTGTTTCAGTCGGTTCGCACTGAAGTGCTTCCGTGCGACCTCCGTGGTTTTCACGCACCCATTGACTTCAATGGGTGCGTGATGCGCGAAATACGCAGAGTTATTGAACCTGTCGCGCTTTTTGCGCAGCAGACAAACGCTGCGCAAAAAGCACGGACTGTCTGTACTGCCCCATAGACTTGTATTGGTCCATGCGTGCCGCGTGAAAACCACGCGGCCCGCACGGACCGAATACACGCTCGTGTGAATCCCCCCTAATAGTACGTTTTTTTATACGTTTTTAGGTGCGGTTTTTACATTTTGATGCGGAAATAGGTGCAGGTTTTATGCTTCAGATTTTTTATTTTTTTTAAACTAGTCAGAAACAATTCCAAGGGGAAACGGAAGATAAATTGACATGCAGCATATTTTCAAACACGCACCGCAGGTAAATTTTTGTGCAGAAAATGCGTCAAAAGGATGAATGAAAACAGAAAAGCACCACGTGCTTTTCTGTTTACAAACATCCAAACGGAGTGTCATTATGATGGCGGCTGCGCAAAAAGCATGCAGCCGCGCATCATATGCTGCTGAAAGAGACAAATGTGCCGGAGCACACTAAAACCCAATTTCCCAACTACTAACTGATTAGTGATAATAAAATATAACTTTTATTAATTTGCTATTAAGATGTCCATGAGGGACACACAATGAACACAAACGGTTAAAAATTATAGCCGATGTCAGTTAGCACACGCTCTGTATAAACTCTGCCCGCACTGTTGCAGGGTAGAGTATAAAGTGGAGAGAGTCTGAATGTATTAGAACAGCAGCTGCAGACTGCTGAACCCACGTGGATTCAACGATTTAGCGTGCTATAAATGCCAATGAGACCGCGGCCCGAGTTACTATAGTAACTTTTTATTGATGTGGTGCGGGGGGCCTCGGGCCCCCCTGGCTTCGGGGTTCGGTCACAATTGCGACTGCTGCGACTCCTATAGCTATGCCACTGGTGAATGTGTCCCTCCCAGTAATACATTCTTGATGTGAGTTTTGCGTCTCCAGGATGCTGCTGCCTTCATTAACTCTCGTGTGTCAGCACAGCTTCATTTCATACTGCTTTCTCCTTTTACAGCGCATTTAGAAACTCTTCTCCCTTGTGCTGGCAGACACTGATGCTAAGTAGTGCGTGTTTTGCACCTAATCTCTCACTACACAGTCTGTCTTGTCTCCTCTCCTCCCTATCTACACTTGGATTTGGAACAGCCTGTGTGATCTGCCCTCTTTGAAAACTTGGGTGCTTTTCTCCCTCTAAGCACATTGATCTGTTATGTACACCATCCTCACCCTCCCTGCTGATCTCTAAAGGTCTATCTATATGAGTTGATTTTTGTAATCGAGCCAAAAGCGCACCATTTTTGTAGAAACCAATTTAGTTTTGCCGTGATTAAAAAAAACAAAAAACTACTTATGTAAATATACCATGACACTGAGAAAAGGGAGGGGGAGAGCAGCGAGACCTGACGCAGCCAGGACCAGTGTGCCGTGGGATCTATGTCAGAAGCAGCATGACAACAAGCTAAGTGAAGAAGTAACCCGGACTCCACAGAAACCAAATAGTAGGAAATTTTTTTCATATTCAAAGTTTTAATCAACACTAATAAGAAAGTTGCTTAATTTTGCATTAAGGAAGCAAATGAGCAATGAAAAAAATTCAGTTCAAAGGTGTCTCTATGTTTTTAGCCTTTAACTTTTACAAATACAATTTGGTTGGTGTGGCCATCATCACTGTTGACCATCCCTTGCCCAAATTATTTGTGGAAAAACCTCTCATGCTTTGGAACAGATAGTGAAATCTACACCTCCCATCAGCTTGTGCAACCTATATAGCCTCACAAATGAATGCTATATTACCCCATAAAGACACTGCACAATGATAAATTTACTGTCAGCATTTTTGTAAAAGAAGGATTAGTGTAGCAGAAGGACTTGTATCACGCCACTAAAATTCATAAAATATTGTTTGGTTTCTTTGGTCACGACTTAAAAGGCCTCAGTAATTGCGTAATGACGTGTTTATATGATAAGATAATAATAAGCCTCTACACAAACCACTTGTAGTATTAGAGCAATTAGTTTTCTGGCTACTTGTAAAAACAGTTGTTGGAGTGGATGAGTAATTTGTTCAGAGTGGATAAATAGAGAAAAATGTATATATATATATATATATATATATATATATATATATATATATATAATGGATAGGATAATATAAACAAACATCCCCCACAGCTGGGTCCCCCGAAACTATCGCTCAGTAATTGAATAGTAAAAAATGAAATGGTGAATTAGGGAAAAGTTAGTTAGAAAAGTTGCGAATATTTTTTGCAATCTTGTCTTAGGCCCTGTTCCATGAGCATTAGTGTCTGACCATTAGTGTCCATCTGGTTTCCGTTGCTCTTTAACTACAAGAATAGCGTTACAATCCTGACAGACCCCATTTTAAGGGAAAGGGATCCATCAGGATCTGTAACACAACTGATCTTCGATAACTATCATGGTCCTGGTAAGGCTGGGTTCACACGAGCACATTAACGTCCGTAATGGACGGACATATTTCGGGCGGAAGTCCCGGACCGAACTCAGTGCAGGGAGCCGGGCTCCTAGCATCATAGTTATGTACGATGCTAGGAGTCCCTGCCTCTCTGTGGAAATACTGTCCCGTACTGAAAACATGATTACAGTACGGGACAGTTGTCCTGCAGAGAGGCAGGGACTCCTAGCATCGTACATAACTATGATGCTAGGAGCCCGGCTCCCTGCACTGAGTTCGGTCCGGGACTTCCGGCCGAAATACGTCCGTCCATTACGGACGTTAATGTGCTCGTGTGAACCCAGCCTCATAATGAAAGCCATGATGCCAGTGTGAACAGAGCCTAATATCTCAAATGCTTTTCTGTTTCCGCTTCCATTTCATCCATCCCCAAGATCATGTTCACACAGCAGTATTTGGTCGTATTTTGCAACAGTATTTGGAAGCCAAAACCAGGAATAAAAAATAAACAGAGAAAAGTATAATCTAAAGATTTGCACTTCTTCCGTGTTTTGGAACCACTCCTTCGGAAGCAGAACACCTCCAAACATCTGCCCATTGATTTCAATGGGAAAAACGGCGCTCTGTTCTGACAGGCCATTTTTTTACGCGGCCGTATTTTCAGACGTTTTTGAGTTTGTGTGTGAACATACCCTAAGACTGTTTTCATACATCATGATTAATTTGCTTTTTTTGCAGCAATTCTGTGATTTTGCAAAATTTGCCGCAAAGAACGGGATTTGACCGCAACGTGTGAACATAGCCTTAGGAATAAAGTTCATTGTCTTGATGGCCATTGAACTTGAGCATTGTTTCTGAGTGCTGTAATCATTGAGGAAAATCATGCTCTTGCCAAAATCCAAGAGTGAAAGGTTGTGATCTTTTACCTATGCTGTTTAATAGTTAATCTCTGCTTGTATACATTACTTGCTGGAACATAAGGTGGAGTTTGTAAAGTTGCCAGACATATCAACCTGTACAAATACACATTTACATAAGCGGCATACTTGTCCATAATTGACCTGTATTCTGCTCTACGTATCGCAGTTTTTGTGTTTTTACTGCATTTAACTATAGAATAAAGTCATCAGATTGACCTTTAGCAACCATCTTTCACGTCCATGTTGAGATATTTTATTCCTGTAATCTTTACAGAACTGCTTTCATTCAGACACACTGGTTCCTATGCACTATGCATGAGGTAAACTTTGAGCTCTGAAAATTTTGTAGTTTAGGGCCTGTTCACATCAGCGTTCGGTTTCCGTTCATGGGTTCCGTCAGACCTTTCCGTCGGAGGAACCCATCAATAGAAAGGCAATCGAAAACCATAGCTTCCATTTGCATTACCATTGATTTCAATGGTAATGCTTCCGTTGCTAATGGTTTCCCTTTGTCTCTGTTCCGTAAGGTTTCAGTTTTTTTGGTGGAAACAATACTGCGCTATTGATTTCGTCAAAAAAACTGAAAACTTACGGAACAGAGACAAACGTAAACCATTAGCAACGAAAGCATTACCATTAAAATCAATGGCGCCGCAGTCTAGTCTAGTTATTTGATTGTTCGGTGCCAATCGGAGCCCCAACTGGTACCTGCCCCGTGCAAATAAGACATTTGGACTATGGAGGCTGTACATCTATTTCATTATTGTGTATCTTCACACTTGCAAGAAAAAGTAATTAAACCCTTTGGAATGACCTGGATTTCTGCATTAATTACTAATAAAATGTGGTCTGAATGTTATGCAAGTCACAATTACGCTGGTTTCACACACAGCGTAGTGCTGCATTTTTATGTGTTTTTTCATGTACAAAATAAAACGAAATTACAAAAAGCCAAAAAAAAACGCCACGAAAAACACCATGAGGGTATGTTCACACAGGGCGGATACGCTGCGTATAAGCACACAGTGTAGCTGCCCTGGTCGCCGCAGAGAATTCCGGCCGGAAAAAATGCACAAATTGTGGTGCAGTTTTTCAGTTTGAACTTACGTAGCTATGGCGATGCGTACTTCTGTCGTCCTGCAAGCCGGCCACCCTGGGATGATGTTTCATCCCATATGACCGCTGCAGACTGTGATTGGCTGCAGCGGTCACATGTCATGAAACGTCATCCAAGGAGGCTGGCCTGGATGAAGAAGCACACAATTCTGGGTAAGTGCAAGATTTATTTTTTCTGAGTTGCGATTCTTGCAATGGAATCTCAGCTTTTCCGCCACATAAATCGCAACATCTGCTATTTGTTGTGGGCTTTAGCTCCCTACTGAATTTAATAAAATGCTAATATTGCGGGTTCGAAATTTTAGTAACATACACGTAATGATAATCATTAACATTCTTCCTTTCTGGTTTGGACAGCTTTAGGATATGTTTTTTTTTCCAGATTTTACGATGGAATCGCAGCTTTTCCGCCGTAAAAATCCCAAAATCTGCTATTTGTTGCGGGTTTTACCTCCCATTGAATTCAAATGGGAAAACCCGCACCAAAAAAGCAGTGATTACGCAAATACAATTAACATGCTGCGGATTAAAAAACTGCACCGCAGGTAAATTTCTGAGCGCTTTTTCCGCTCATCATTTACGCAACGTGTGGATAAGATTTGTTTAAATCTCATCCACTTTGCTGCTACTGTATTATGCGGCGGATTTTCTGCAAAGAGATCCGTTGCGGAAAACCCGCAGTATTTACGCTACGTGTGAACTTACCCTAAAAAATGGATGTTACATTTTAATAACGCTGGCACTTTTGGAAGCGTTATTTTCATGCAGTTTAAAACACCAGAAAATATCCATGTGTGAAGGAACCCTAATTACAATCTAACTACAATATAATGCCGTATTCACACGAGCGCGTGCGCAAAAGGCACTTAACAGCTCCGTGTGTCATGATCATATGGTACGCGGCTGCGTGCTTTTCGCGCAGCCGCCATCATTATGACACTGTTTGTATGTTTGTAAACAGAAAAGCACGTGGTGCTTTTCTGTTTTCATACTTTTCACTGCTGTTGCGCGAATCACGCGCGTCCCACGGAAGTGCTTCCATGTGCCATGCGTGGTTTTCACGCACCCATTGACTTCAATGGGTGCGTGATGCGCGAAATACACACAAGGAACGGACATGTCGTGAGTTTTACGCAGCGTTAAAATCACGGACTGTCTGCACGGCCCCATAGACTAATATAGGTCCGTGCGAGGCGCGTAAATATCACGCGCGTTGCACGGACGTATATCACGTGCGTCTGAATAAGCCCTAACAGCTGTACTGATCATCTCTGTTATTGCGCACATTGAGTTATTGTTATTGAGCACCTTGTCAACGTCGTCTTTACATGTGCTTGTGTAATAAAATAAGTTAAGTTTTTTTTAATGTACTATTTACTGTTCCTGTCAGTGCCAGGTAATCACATTGGGCATTTTTTTGAGGAATAGTTGACATAATATAGAGCAAATGAAGCGATGACTATCTTCCATCCCCCCTGCTGGGGTTTGTTAGGTTATGTTCACACAACGTTTTTTGTAAGCAGAAAAATCTGCTTTAAAATACCTCCTGGAATTTCGAGTCAGATTTTTACCTGCCTGCACTTTCATTGCAGTGTTTTTTACGGCGTATTTCGGCCGAGTGTTACGCTGCGAAAACCGCTTTCTCTGCCTCCCATTGGTGTCAATGGGATGTCAGAGATGGAAATTGTAATGTCGGGGTAGGGAAACAGACAAGTGAGCCCTAATCTACCCGCCACTCAGTCCCTGCCTACTTGCAACGACCCGCCCTAGGCGACGGGGTATAACTGGGCGACAGTCCCTACACTCAATAGGTGCACGACAGACAAACAGACAAGGGTACAAAGAAGCCAGGGAAATTAGGGAAGTTGCCCACGGGAACACCGTGAGCAACAAGCGAGGTGAACGAGCCGAGTCAAACCAGGAGATGAGCGAGGTACAAAAACGCAGAGCAGAAGAGTGGTCAGAAAAGCCAAGGTCAATCACAAGCAGAGGATCAGTAGTTCAAGAAGCTGCAGCAGGGCCAGGAAACAAACAGAGAAGAATCACAAGCAAAGGAGGAACAGGAAAGGCAGGTATAAATAGACAGAGGGCGGGAGCTAGCTCCGTCTGGCCAGGCTGTGATAGGCTCTCCCACTCCTAAGCCTGCCATCCTGGGTGGTAGAAGATGGAGTCCGTCTCACAGACATAGAAGCAGGTGCAGACTGATTACCTATGGGCGTCGACACAGAAGTTGTGTCTGGCAGATCCTTTACAGTACCCCCCCTTTTATGAGGGGCCACCGGACCCTTTCTAGGTGGACCTGGCTTATTGGGGAAACAAAGGTGGTACCTCCTGAGCAATACCCCAGCGTGAACATCCCGGGCAGGTACCCAAGTCCTCTCCTCAGGCCCGTATCCCCTCCAATGGACCAGGTACTGGAGGGAGCCTTGGACCATCCTGCTGTCCACAATCTTGGCCACCTCGAATTCTACCCCCTCAGGGGTGAGAACAGGGACCGGAGGTTTCCTCGAGGGAGCCAAGGACGGGGAGCAGCATTTAAGGAGGGAGGCATGAAACACGTCGTGTACTCGAAAAGACGGGGGCAACTCCAGTCGAAAGGAGACCGGGTTAAGGACTTCAATGACCTTGTATGGCCATATAAACCGGGGAACAAACTTCTTGGACGGGACTTTAAGGCGCAAATTCTTTGACGATAGCCACACCAGTTCCCCGACCACAAACAAAGGGTTAGCAGAACGTCTTCTATCTGCCTGAGTTTTTTGTATGCTCTGGGACTCCTCTAAGTTCTTCTGAACCTGGGCCCAGACTGTTCACAGTTCCCGATGAACGACATCTACCTCGGGATTGTTGGAACTACCAGGTGAAACGGAGGAGAACCGTGGATTAAACCCAAAATTACAGAAAAAGGGGGAGACCCCTGACGAGTTACTGACCCGGTTATTAAGGGAAAATTCGGCGAGGGGAATGAATGAGACCCAATCATATTGACAGTCAGAGATAAAACACCTTAAATATTGTTCTAGAGACTGATTAGTCCTCTTAGTTTGGCCATTAGTTTCAGGATGGAAGGCAGAGGAGAAGGACAGATCAATCTCCAACTTTTTACAGAAGGCTCTCCAAAACAAAGAAACAAATTGTACCCCTCTGTCAGAAACAATATTGACAGGGACCCCATGGAGACGCAGGATGTGTTTGACAAACAAGGTAGCTAACGTCTTAGCTTTGGGTAGTTTCTTGAGGGGCACAAAGTGTCACATCTTACTGAAGCGGTCTACTACAACCCACACCACCGACTTGCCTTGAGATGGAGGCAAATCAGTGATGAAATCCATGGAGATATGGGTCCAAGGTCTCTGGGGAATGGGCAAAGAACATAGTAAGCCCGCTGGACGGGACCTGGGAGTCTTGGACCTAGCACAAACTTCACAAGCGGCGACGCAGGCCTTAACGTCTTTGAGCAACCCAGGCCACCAATAGTTTCTGGCAATGAGGTGCTTGGTACCCAGGATGCCTGGATGGCCAGATAGTGCAGAGTCATGATTTTCCCTAAGTACCCTTAGCCGGAATTGCAGGGGAACAGACAGCTTGTTCTCAGGAAGGTTCCCGGGAGCTGAACCTTGATCAGCCGCAATTTCAGAGGCTAAATCAGAATCAATAGAGGGAATGATTATACCTGGAGGCAAAACACAAGCAGGATCTTCCTCCGAAGGAGGGCTGGCCATGAAGCTATGCGACAGTGCATCAGCCTTAATATTTTTAGACCCAGCCCTATAGGTGACCAAAAAGTTGAATCTGGTAAAAAATAACGCCCATCGAGCTTGTCTCGGGTTTAGCCTCCGGGCAGATTCTAGGAAAACCAGATTCTTGTGGTCGGTAAGGACCGTTACCTGGTGCCTAGCCCCCTCCAGGAAGTGGCTCCACTCTTCAAATGCCCATTTAATGGCGCCACTCTTCAAATGCCCATTTAATGGCTAAGAGTGCGCGGTTGCCAATATCATAGTTACTCTCAGTGGGCGAAAACTTCCTGGAGAAGTAGGCCCGGACGCGGAGATGGGTGAGGGACCTGGTACCCTGGGACAAGACAGCCCCCACTCCCACCTCGGACGTGTCAACCTCCACGATAAATGGCTCCATTTGGTTGGGCTGAAGCACCACTGGGGCCGAGATAAAGCACTTCTTAAGGACCTCAAAAGCCTGGACAGCCTCAGGAGGCCAGTGGAGGAGATCAGCACCTTTGCAAGTGAGATCCGTAAGAGGCTTAGCGATGACCGAGAAGTTAGCAATAAATCTCCCGTAATAATTAGCGAACCCCAGGAAGCACTGTAACGCCTTCAGGGAGGCAGGTTGGACCCATTCCGCCACAGCCTGAACCTTGGCGGGATCCATGCGGAATTCATGAGGAGTGAGGATTTGACCCAAAAACGGTATCTCCTGCACCCCAAACACACATTTTTCGGTCTTAGCAAACAGTTTGTTTTCCCGAAGGGCCTGGAGCACCTTCCTGACATGCTCAATGTGGGAGGACCAGTCCTTGGAAAACACAAGTATGTCATCAAGGTACACTACAAGAAATACCCCCAGGTAGTCTCTTAAAGCCTCATTTATGAAATTCTGGAAGACCGCGGGAGCATTACACAACCCAAAGGGCATGATGAGGTATTCGAAATGACCTTTGGGCGTGTTAAACGCAGTCTTCCACTCATCCCCCTCTTTGATGCGGATAAGGTTATAAGCCCCCTGTAGATCAAACTTAGAGAACCATTGGGCCCCCTGAACCTGATTGAAGAGATCAGGAATCAAAGTAAGGGGATACTGGTTCCTTACAGTGACCTTATTCAAGTTTCGGTAGTCAATGCATGGCCTAAGACCACCATCCTTCTTCCCTACGAAGAAGAAGCCAGCACCTACCGGAGAAGTAGAGGGGCGAATGTAACCCTTGGCCAGGCATTCCTGGATATACTCTCTCATGGCTTCACGTTCGGGACAAGAGAGATTAAATATCCTACCCTTAGGGAGCTTAGCTCCTGGTACCAATTCAATTGCGCAATCATATTCTCTCTAAGGTGTTAACACTGCGGAGGCCTCTTTAGAGAAAACATCAGCGAAGTCCTGAACAAACTCAGGTAGAGTGTTCACCTCCACAGGGAGAGAAATAGAATTAACAGGAAAACATGACGTCATGCATTCATTACCCCATTTGGTAAGATCCCCAGTATTCCAGTCAAAAGTGGGATTATGCAACTGCAACCAGGGAAGGCCTAAAACCAAATCGGACGATAATCCCTGCATCACCAGTACAGAGCACTGCTCCAAATGCATGGAGCCCACAAGGAGTTCAAAAACAGGGGTATGCTGTGTAAAATAACCATTAGCAAGAGGAGTGGAGTCGATACCCACTACCGGGACAGGTTTAGGCAAATCAATCAATGGCATAGCTAGAGACATAGCAAATTCCACAGACATAATATTAGCAGAAGACCCTGAATCCACGAAGGCACTGCCGGTAGCAGACCTACCACCAAAAGAGACCTGAAAGGGAAGCAAGATTTTATTACGTTTCATATTTACGGGAAATACCTGTGCGCCCAAGTGACCTCCCCGATGGTCACTTAGGCGCGGAAGTTCTTCCGGCTTCTTATTCTTACGCCTAGGACAGTTGTTCACTTGATGCTTGTCATCCCCACAGTAGAAGCAGAGACCATTCTTCCTGCGGAACTCTCTACTCTGTTGGAGGGACACGGAGGCCCCGAGTTGCATAGGTACCTCCGAGTCTTCCGTGGAAGAATGAAGCAACGGAACCTCGGGAGGCATCATGGGGGAGTCAGAGGAGAAAACACAAACACGTTCAAGTCGTCGTTCCCTGAGACGTCGGTCAAGTCGTACCGCTAAAGCCATAACCTGATCTAGGGAGTCAGAAGAGGGATAGCTAACTAGCATGTCTTTCAGGGCGTTCGACAGACCCAATCTAAACTGGCACCTTAAGGCAGGGTTATTCCACCGAGAAGCTACGCACCACTTCCTAAAGTCAGAACAATACTCCTCAACAGGTCTCTTACCCTGACGTAAGGTCACCAGCTGACTCTCGGCAAAGGCAGTCTTGTCAGTCTCGTCATAAATGAGCCCGAGAGCAGAAAACAAAAGATCAACGGAGGAAAGTTCAGGGGCGTCAGGAGCCAAGGAGAAGGCCCATTCTTGGGGCCCGTCCTGGAGCCGGGACATAATTATACCCACCCGCTGGCTCTCAGAACCAGAGGAGTGGGGCTTTAAGCGAAAATAGAGCCTACAACTCCCGAAAGGAGAAAAAAGTCTTCCGGTCCCCTGAGAACCGGTCAGGCAACTTGAGGTGGGGTTCAAGAGGTGAGGTGAGGGGCACTACCAGGGTAGCATCAGGCTGGTTGTCCCTCTGAGCCAGGGCCTGGACCTGTAGGGAGATGCCCTGCATTTGCTGAGCCAGGGTCTAAAGGGGGTCCATAGTAGTGTCAGGGACCAGGGTAGACTAGGTATATGGGCTTGTGATTATGTAATGTCGGGGTAGGGAAACAGACAAGTGAGCCCTAATCTACCCGCCACTCAGTCCCTGCCTACATGCAACGACCCGCCCTAGGCGACGGGGTACAACTGGGCGATGGTCCCTACACTCAATAGGTGCACGACAGACAAGGGTACAAAGAAGCCAGGGAAATTGGGAAGTTGCAGCAGGGCCAGGAAACAAACAGAGAAGAATCACAAGCAAAGGAGGAACAGGAAAGGCAGGTATAAATAGACAGAGGGCGGGAGCTAGCGCCGTCTGGCCAGGCTGTGATAGGCTTTCCCACTCCTAAGCCTGCCATCCTGGGTGGTGGAAGATGGAGTCAGTCTCACAGACATAGAAGCAGGTGCAGACTGATTACCTATGGGCGTCGACACAGAAGTTGTGTCTGGCAGATCCTTTACAGAAATGCGGGAAGACAGAGCATGACGCTTTTTTTTTACCCGCGAGCGGCTATGAAATCAACGGGAGGCGATTTCGTCCAGTAGCTGGTGCTGTTTCCGACGCGATTTCCGCGTCAAAAACAGTGCCAAAAAACTCTGTGTGAAATAGCCCTAAGTGAACCTCTGTGTTAATGACTTCTCCAAGAGCTAATTGGCAAACATTTTTAAATTAAGGAGATGAGATTGGAAGCGTGGGTTTCACAGTTCATCAATATTCATGGGATGCCTTGTGTGCACAGCCCTCTTCAGGTCATGCCACAGCATTTCAGGACTCTGCTTAGGTCATTCCAAAACACAAATCTTTTTTTCAACAGTTCTTTAGTTGATTTACGTGTGTGCTTTGGGTCGCTGTCTTGTTGCATCACCTAACATCTCTTCAGTTTGAGGCTTTGAGATTTAAAGGAAAAAGGAACACAACTGGTGCTGCTATACATTAAATCATTCTAAATTGTGATGATGGATTTATTATTACAAGGCTACGCGTTTCGACGTTGAACTATCGTCTTCATCAGGCCAAAAAATCACAGTGAACACAGCACCTTAAATACACTGTGCTGTTAGGTAAACTAATTACCAATTCCATAAAAACCGCCAAAACTCACAGGTCAGAGAGCAGCTGTGACGTCATGTGGGGGTCATGATGATGCAACAGCTTCTGGACCCAAACCTATCTCCCGAACGGAGGTCCCCAAACCCAGTCCTGTCTGGTGAGGTGGCCGCTGGCCGCATCATGCTAACAGCTTGCAGGAGCATAACAGGAAGAGAATCCGGAAAAAGCTGAGCTTGCTGAGCTATGCTGTTTCCGTAACTTCCATAGAAGTGAATGATAGTTATGGAAACAGAGTAGCACACCGAGCTACGCTATTTCTGTAAGGCGGGTTTGTAAGGCGAGGTGACCGCATCTATCATACATTTATGACATATTCTTTGGATATGCCATAATTGTCTGTGGTGACACAACTCCTTTAACTTATAATGGGGTCTGTCATGGTGTCTGTAATTTTACTGGAAAAATAGTGCTGCATGCTGCGCTATTTTTTCTGTCAAATGTGATGGAATCTGCAACGGAGGCTCCATTGCAGATGTGAACAGAGTCTACCTTGGCTAAAAAATTTATAAAACTACACTTGTGAGATCCAAAATGGAAACCAATAGAGGGTGCTATATCAACACCCTTAGGGTATGTGCACACGTAGTGTTTTCAGGCGTATTTCGGGGTGTTTACGCCTCGGAAAACACCTGAAAAAAATGGAAGCAGAACGCCTACAAACATCTGCCCATTGTTTTCAATGGGAAATACGGCGTTTCGTTCCGACGGGGAGTTTTTTACGCCTTATTTTAAAAAAGCGGTGCGTAAAAAGACGCCTGCGAAAAAGAAGTGCATGTTTTTGGAGCCGTTTTTCATTGAGGGTATGTGCACACGCAAAATCAAAAACGTCTGAAAATACAGAGATGTTTTCAAGGGAAAACAGCTCCTGATTTTCAGACGCTTTTCAGCCACTCACGTTTTTCGCAGCGTTATTTACGGCCCATTTTGGAGCTGTTTTTCTATAGAGTGAAGAACCTCTGCAGAAGAAGGTTGATGGGGTGCGTTTAGATGACAAGGCCAAGGGCTATGTCTGCTTTAAGGCCCCCTTTAAGTGGGCCTTAAAGCAGGCAGTGCAAGAAAAGATCTGAAAAGATGAATATGTCGAGATCTTTTCCCTTCTTCCATTGGAGAAGTTTAACCTTGATAAGGGTAAATGGGATAAAAGCAAAAAAGAGGAGGAGGAGAAACGGAGATATCGGCTGATACCTAAGACTTTCATCAATTGGCTCCAGGTGTTTGCCATTTTGGCGATCATTATTGGTGAGAAGGCACCTGAACACTGTTCGGCCCTGTTTTAAGTTATGTATACCATCGGGTATATGGTGGCCAGACCTGTCTGCGGTACGACCAGCAGTTTAGGCAGTGGAAGGCGTTTCATCCTACGATTCGTTGGGATCATTAGGATATCGGGTGCTGATTGCAGGTAATGGTTCTGGTGCATTTTGAGCAGTATTTACCCTGTTGGGGCCGGACCTCCGGCCAGCCGGGACATTTTGGGCAGGGTAGTCAGTGGAGTGTAGGGTCAGGTGCTAAGTCTGGCTTGTGCTGGCAATTTAACGAGGGCCAGTGCAAATTTTGCGTCGGCTGCAAGTTCAAGCATTCCTGTTCCACATGCGGGGGCACATCACATCGTTCCGCGAGATGTTTCAAGAACGGGAAGTGTAAGAGGGGATCGGGAGCTAGCCAAGGGAGTGACGCCAGTGAGTCTGGGCGCGATGCTCCTGTATCTAAATAGATTTCCAGATAGGGACAAAGCGCAGTAGTTCATTGGGGAGGATGGCAGGGCAGTTTCTGTTGCTCCCGTTTCCAGGCCTTGTAGTTTCCCCATTGGGAGTGGTTCCCAAAAAGGAACCAAATAAGTTCAGGCTAATATGTCACCTGTCGCACCCAAGGGGGTTATCTGTCAATGACGTCATTATTCTGGAGTTGTGCTCTGTGGTCTACACTTCCTTTGGTGCAGCAATTGATTGGATTTGTGTTTGTGGCAGGGGGGCCCTCTTGGCCAAGACAGATATTGAGTCAGCTTTACGCCTCCCGGTGCATCCTCATGCGCCTATTTTGAAGCTTTTGGTTCAATCCTGGAATGGGTGGTGCATGACATGATGGGAGTCCCGTCTCTCATTCATTGCCTGGATGATTTTTTGTGTGTTGGCCCTGCAGGTGCCCCTGTTTGCCTCAATTTGCTCACAACCATGGAATGGGTAGTGACCAATTACGGGGTTCCTTTGGCCCCTGATAAGACTGAGGTTCCCAAGTCGTGTTTTCATTTCCTTGGAATAATGAAAGATTCTGACAGGATGGATTGCAGGCATCCGCCAGACAAGTTGGAGGATTTTGTGCGAAGGGGTGGTCCGTGCACAGCGTTTGGGTAAGATTGCTCTTCGAGATTTGCAATCATTGTTGGGGAAACCAAATTTTGCTCATAGGATTATGCCGATAGGGAGGGTTTTCTATTGGAGTTTGGCTAGTGCTACGTCTGGTGTTAGGGCCCCTCATCATTTTGTTTGATTTACACAGGAACCTAGAGATGATTTGGGAGTTTGGGTGGAATTTTTGAGCCTGTATAATGGTTGGTCGCTACCAATGTCGGCGGTAGTGGACAGTTTTGACTGGGAATTGTACACTGATGCATCGGGTGGTGTGTGTTTCGGTGCCTACTGTCAGGGCCAATAGTGTACGTCCGGTTGGCCTTCAGCTTGGGTGGAGTCTGTCTTAGTGCGGAACCTTGCTCTACTTGAACTGTTTCCTATTGTGGTTGCAGTTACAATATGGGTGAATAAGTTTAGGGATAGGAAGGTTCGGTTTCACTGCAATAACTGGGCATAGTAATGGCCGTTAATAACATTTAAGCATCGTCCCCTCCAGTGGTCCGATTGTTGCGTTTATTTGCTCCCAGTAAGAAGCGAGTAGGTGGTTTGCTGGCAGAGGATGTTTTGATTCTAGATGGGGGTGTTGAGTTTTTGATTCGGCACTCGAAGACAGACCAGAGGGGTAGAGAAGAGGATAATGTTGAGAGTACCTCCTGGGACGCTGGTATGCCCTGTCAATCAGTTTGTTGCCTATCGCTTACATTGGTCAGGAGGTGCTGGCCCATTGTTGTATCATGCGGATGGATTTTTTTTTTCCCATTATCAATTTACTGTAATTTCCCATAAGTGTTTAGACACATTGAGTTTGAACAGTTCCATGTTTGCCCCCCATTCCTTCTGCATTGGGGCCGCTACGGAAGCGGCGGGATGGGGGTTAGGGCCGAAGGTGGTCAAGCGCATTGGGAAGTGGGAATCTCAGCGTTTTAAATCTACTGATCGTCCTCATTTTGTATGAGCTGCTTGGTTTTCCATTCTGATTGATGTGGCTAGTGGAATATGTGGGATGTGTTGTGATTGTTTTGTCTGAATGTTCCACTTTGTTTTTTTTTTTCTTTTGAGCTGCATTGTGGGGTTTAGGTCCAGCTCCTTGCCTTGTCTGGGTCTTGGGACACTCCTATGTGCATTGGGGTGCCGTGCGGGCAGATGTCCATCCGAATGGCAGGCAATTGGGTTTCCCGAGACAGACACGTGGCCATCCTACGATGGTTGGGCCATAGAAGTATGACATGGCACTGGGTACTACCAGAGGTTCATCAGTATGCCCAGCTTGATGGGCCCCCTGATGTTTTAGTTCTACATGTGGGAGGCAATGATCTGGGTGTTCGCCCTTTCAGGGAATTGGTATGACCTGCACATTCGCTATAACCTGCTTCGCCTTTGGTGCCTGTTTTGTGGGGTATCAGTTGTGCCGTCTGACATACCGCGTAAGACTTGGAAGACAGCACGTTCAGTTGATCATCTTAACAAGGCGCGGATAAAAGTTAATAGGGCGGTATCTGCTTTTGAGGCCCAGAATGGAGTTTTCTGTGTGAGGCATTTTGATTAAGAGAGTGTCATGGCATGCTCGCTGTGGCAGATCGGGGATCCTTGGAGTTGGTGGGGGGATTTTTGTCTGTATGGTCCCCTCCAAATTATACAGAATTACCATAGTTCATCTGGCTTTGTTTGTTCAGGGCCATTAGGATGGGTAAATAGAATTTGTTTTTAGAGGTGTACTGAATTATACAATACCAAAGTCAATAAAGGCCGGACCCAGCCTGCAAGCCTTGGGTGAAGGCCGGCTTGACGAAGTTTGTAGGAAAGGGAGGGAATAGGTTGTGGGGTGGGGGGTAGAGTTAGTGGGTGTAGTTAACCCGGGAGGAGGGTTTGAAAGAGAGTCCCACCCTTCTGCCCTGTTTTTTTTATTTTGTCTTATTTCAGGTGTCCGTCTCTGAACCTTTTTTCGTGTTTCTTCGTGTGTCTTTTTTGCAGGTGCATTTTGGCTGGAAGGATGCTGGTCTGTGCAAAGTCATGGCAGTGTTTTTGGCGGATCGGGATCCTTGGAGTTGGTGTAAATCGGTGGGGGGGATTATCATGGGTATGGTCCCCTCTAAATTATATAGAATTACCACAGTTGATCTGGCTTTTTTTGGGCTCCTGCAGGGTGGTGTGCCAGGGAGCGGGTGGAGGTTACATAGTTACATAGTTAGTACGGTTGAAAAAAGACACATGTCCATCAAGTTCAACCAAGGGATGGGAAAAGGGAAGGTAAACATTTCTACACATAGGAGCTAATATTTTTTTGTTCTAGGAAATTATCTAAGCCTTTTCTAAAGCCATCTACTGTCCCTGCTTTGACCAGCTCCTGCGGTAGACTATTCCATAGATTCACAGTTCTCAGTGTTCTTCATTACGAAGGCTATCGCCTCTGCAGGTTGAACCTTTTTTTCTCCAGACGGAGAGAGTGCCCCCTTGTTTTTTGAGGGGTTTTACATGGAACAGGATTTTACCATATTTTTTGTATGTGCTATTAATATATTTATATAAGTTAATCAAGTCCCCCCTAAGGACTCATTGACACGACAGGGTTTCCCGGCCGGGTGCCGGCCGTTCATAAATCGGCCGGCACCCGGCTGCATTAGGAATAATAGACCCCTAATGGGGCTATTCACACGACCGATTTTTTTGACGGCCGGGAAAACCGGCCGTCAAAAAATAGGACATGCTCTATTTTCGGCCGGGTAGAAGTCTATGGGGCCGGGTAACACACGGCCATCACCGGAATGTGTCCCGAGTGATGGCCGCATTTTCCGTGGCTCGCGCTCTATCTCCTCCTCCTCATAGCGCAGAGTGCATGTGAGGAGGAGGAGTTGATGCCATTCGGACGAATGGCTGTACACTGTGTGGCAGGGCCGGGGTGTACAGCAGGTGGGAGGGAGCGCTGCGCTGGCTCCCTTCCCCTGCTTGTTTTAAAAGCGCCCTGGCCCGGCGACACCTTCCATGGCGCCGCTAGCAGCTGCTGCTGCTGCGGCTGCTACTACTGTAGCGACACCACTATAGCAGAGCAGGGAGGTATCTCCCCGCTCTGCTATGTGCTAGCCCCACTTTAGCTCCTTGAAGGAGCGGAATCCCCGTGTTTTCGGGGATTCCGCTCCTGGACAGCGCGCTTGAGGTCTCTGTCCATATCTGGGCAGTGACATCAGGGGAAACTCCTGAAGCAGAATCCCCGAACACATGGGGATTTCCCTTCAGGAGTTGCCGCTGATGTCACTGTCCAGATCTGCCCGGCCCGGAACGGATGAAAAACTTTATGCAAACCGGCCGGGCAAAATGGCCGATTTTACCGGCCGATACTCGGGCTCGGGCGGGACCCGGTCGTGTGAATCCAACCTAAGTCGTCGTTTTTCAAGGCTAAATAGGTTTAATTCTTTTAATCTTTCCTCATAACTTAGATTCTCCATGCCCCTTATTAGCTTCGTTGCTCTTCTTAGTATTTTTTTCTAACTCCAGGGCATCCTTTCTTTGAACTGGAGCCCAGAACTGAACTGCATATTCTAGATGAGGCCTCACATATGCTTTGTAAAGTGGTAATATTATATCCCTGTCCCGCGAGTCCATGCCTCTTTTAATACACGACAATATCTTGCTGACATTTGAAGCAGCTGATTGATATTGCATGCTGTTATTTAGTTTATGATTTACAAGTACACCCAGATCGTTCTCAACAAGTGAATCCCCCAGTGTAGCTCCCCCTAGGACATATGATGCATGCAGGTTGTTGGTACCCAGATGCATAACTTTACATTTATCTGCATTAAGCTTCATTTGCCAACTGGACGCCCAAACACTTAGTTTGTTTAAATCCGCTTGCAATTCACGAACATCTTCCATAGACTGAACATTACTACACAGCTTGGTGTCATCTGCAAAAATAGAAATAGTGCTATTAATCCCATACTCTATATCATTAATAAATAAGTTTATTTTAAATGACCATCTCTAATTGATCATGTTGCCCCAGAGCCAGTGATGCGCGACTAGGAGTAAATACATATTTTTGTAGCTCCAAGGATCCCCTCCGTTTGATGGATTACATTGAGCTAAAAATATTTACATATTTTTGCAGTGTTTTTTGTAATGTTATTTAATGTGTACATTTAATAAAATATCTGCTGTGGCCAATATTATTCAAAAAACATTCTCTGTGGCTGTCTTTTGGGGGAGGTTAAGGGGTTTTCCCATCAGAGACCTTTATGACATATCCACAGGATATGTCATAAATGTCAGATAGGTGCGGGTCCCACAACTGGGACCTGCAGCTATCTCTAGAACGGGGTCCCCTAAACCAGAGGCGGAGCTAGATTCTCCAGCACCCGGGGCAAACATTCAGAACACTCCGTATTTACTTCATGTTTCGTTATAGACTTCGATGAAGCCCCGTTCACACGACCGTATTTTTCATCCATCCGTAAATACTGTCCGTAAAGATCTGTGGTCATTTATAGTCATCCGTAAATCATCCGGATATATGGAAGGGTGTCCGTAAATACGGTCTGTAGTGCATCCGTATTTACGGATCTGCAAAAAAAACAGGGAGGAATTTTGTGTAATCCCCTGGCGTCGTATAGAAACGCTTCCGTAATTACGGACGGCTATGGATGCACATCCGTAGCCGTCCATAATATTGGAAGCACCAATAGACTTCTATGGGGAGTCCATGCCGTAATTACGGACAAAAAAGACATGTTCTATAATTTCTACGGCTTGGACACCCATCCGTAAAAATACGGAAAGATGTCCGTAGCCCATAGAAATTAATGGGTCCATAATTAGGGTCCGTAATTACGGATAAAAATAAAGTCATATGCATGGGGCCTAATTCAGTGCATTTCTACAGGATATGTCATAAATGTCAGATAGATGTGTGTCCCACCTCTGCGACCCGCACCAATCTCTAGAAAGGGGTCCCCTAAGCCTATGTTCTCCAGCACCCAGGGCACAGATGCAATTTGGCACCCCCCTTCCCGAACCTCTTTCCCGACATTTCCTTTCCCCTCGCCATGTTTGCTTTCTCTATCAATCAATGAGATGTAATTTGTTTCACCTTTTTTTATGTAACTCGAGCATAAAACCATTTGTACATTTTACAAACAATATAGTTATATAAGGGAGTTAACATAACAATAAATAAAAAGAAAATAAATAAAGAGGTCAGTACCTGAATAAAACATATTGTATAACTGAGGCTAAATGACATAATGAATAGCCTCCTCTTGTAGATAGTGCCACACAGCCCTCTGTAGATAGGGCCATACAACTCCCCTTGTAGACATAATGAACAGCCTCCTCTTGTAGATAGTGCCACACAGGCCTCTGTAGATAAAGCCACACAACTCCCCTTGTAGATAGTGTCACACACAGCCCTCTGTAGATTGTGCCACATACCTCCCCTTGTAAATAGTGCCACAGACAGCCCCCTGTAGATAGTGCCACACACATCCCCTTGTAGATACTGCCACACTTTCCCCCCCAGGAGATAATGCCACACATGCCCCCTTGTAGATAATGACACACATGTCGTCTAGTAGGTACTGCCAGCCCCTCTGTAGATAGTGCCATACAGCCCCCCATGTAGATATTGCCACTCACCCCCTTTGTAGATTGTGCCACACACACACACACACACACACACACACACACCCACCCCACCTTTAGATAGTGACACACACCCGCCTGTAAATGGCACTACACCCCCCCTTGCCCTGTGCATAACACCATTTTAGTTCCCTAGAGGGGCCCCTGACGTCACTGTCCATATATGGATAGTGACGCCAGGGGCTTCTACAGAAACAGAATCCCCGGGAAGAGCGTCGGCAATGTTTTGGCCGGGGATTCCACCATACCTCCCAACTTTCAAGTATCACAAAGAGGGACAACCGATGCGGTACGCATAGTAACACGATATAATGGCCTCTAGCTGACCCCACACAGTATAATGCCTTCTAGCTGCCACCATACAGTATAATTACCCCATAGCTGCCACCATAGAGTATAATGCCCCCATAGATGCACCCATACAGTATAAAGCCCACACAGATGCCCCCATACAGTATAATGCCCACAAAGATTCTCCTATACAGGATAATGCTCACACAGATGCCCCCATACAGTATAATGCCCACACAGATGCCCCATGCAGTATAATGCCCAATAAAATGCCCCTATAGCTGCTCCCATACAGCGTAATGCCCCTATAGCTGCACTCATACAGTATAATGCCCCATACAGCATAATTCTCCTATTGCTGCCCTATACTGTATAATACCCCATAGTTGCCCCATAGAGCTTAATTCCCCCAAAGCTGCCCCTATACAGCATAATGCCCCTATAGCTGCCCATACAGTATAATGCCCCCATACAGCATAAGGCCCCTATAGCTGCCCCATACAGTATAATGCCCCTATAGCTACCCCATACAGTATAATGCCCCCATACAGCATAATTCTCCTATAGCTGCCCCATACTGTATAATGCCCCATAGAGCTTAATGCACACATAGCTGCCCCCATACAGTATAATGCCCTATAGCTGCTTCCATACAGTAGAATGCCCCCACAGCTGCCCCAGACAGTGTACTGCCCCCATACAGTATATTGCCCCATAGCTGCCCCATACAATATAATGCCACCATACAATATAATGCCCCCACAGCTGCCACATATAGTATAATGCCCCTATAGCTATAGCTTCCCCATACAGTATAATGCCGCCATAACTGCCCCCATACAGTATAATGCTGCCTTATTTGCCCCCATACAGTATAATGCCTCCTTAGATGCCCCTAGTGACAGTGCCCATGTAGATAGTGCCATAGTGCCCATGTAGATAGTGCCCACAGTACCCATGCAGATAGCGCCATTGTCCCCTGTAGATAGTGGCCCAAATAGTGCCACAGTGCCCATGTAGATAGTGCCACACCCCCTTGAAAATAGCTCCACTATCCCTTTACATAGCGCTACCCCCTCCCGCACCAATGGGACTCCCTCTAGGAGCGGAATCCCTAGCCAGAGCATAGGCCGGGGATTCCGCTCCTAGATGCTACTGTTCATATGTGGACAGTGACGCCAGTGATGTCACTGTCCATATATGGACAGTGATATCAAGGGCTTTCCCGGGCACAGCGCTTAAAGTAGCGCTGTGCCCGGGGAGTCCTCGGCGAGCAGAGGAGCTCCCTCTGCTCCTCCTCTCTGAACTAATGCTGAAGCAAAGAGCTAACTGTTCGTTGCTTCAGCATTAGGTCAACTGTATCTGCGTCCTGAGGACGCAGATACAGTTGACTGCAGGACATACCATAGGCCGTCCGGGTCGGTTGGGAGGAACCTCTCATGTCACTGTCCAAATATGGATAGTGACGGCAGGGAGGATTCCACTCCAGAAGGAATATGTATTTGTATCTGCGCCGGGCCCATTGCCCCCCTATCTTCTCTCCCAGTTGCGCCCGAGGCACATGGCCCCCCCTAGCTACGCCCGTGCCCTAAATCCTGTTCTGACTTTTTGTGCTCACGCTGCCTCCCGGCCACTTACTAATTACATGGTCGGGAGTTATGAAAACAGCGTAACTCGCTGAGCTATGCTGTTTCCGTAACTCCCATAGAACTGAATAGTAGTTACGGAAACAGCGTAGCTCGCATGCTACGTTACTTCTGTAACTGCCAGCTCAAAGAGTTACGCTGTTTCTGTAACTCCCGACCATATCCCAACCATGTAATCAGGAAGTGGCCGGGAGTCAGCGTGAGCACAGAAAGCTAGAACGGAGTTTAGAGGACCCCGTTCTAGAGATAGGTGTGGGTCCCAGAGGTGGGACCCACATCTACCTGACATTTATGACATATCCTGTGGATGTGTTATAAATGTCCCTCATGGGAAAACCCCTTTAAGTCAGTGGAATGGGTAGGGTCAGTTGGTTCAGGGCCATTAAGATGGGTAAATTGAATTAGTTTAAAGAGGCGTACTGAACGCTACAATACTAAAGTCATGGAAATTGGCTCAATGTTTTGACAAAACATGATAAACTGCCTGCTCACTGTATATTCCAGCACATTTGCACCATCTGTAGGCAATGTACTTCATAGTACCCATTTCCATAAAAAGTATAAAACCCTTAAATCACATTAAAACTCTGCCTGGTTTGCATTCTTTTGTCTTCTAAATTACTTTAGAGGCTCAAAATAATGTACAAACTTGTAAAACATTTGTATGTAGGACGAAATGCTGCAATGAACCGGCCTCCCGTGAGCTGGCAGCTTTGATAACATTGTATTTAATTTTACAGCTAATTTCAAATGGACAAATATTTCATAAACATAAACACAATGAAGTAGAAAAAGTGTTAGATCTGCAATTTGTAATAAAAAAGTGAATATGAAATTACTGTGGGACTTCGCAGCTTAACAGTAATTGCCAGGCTTGTTTTATAAGTCCCGTGGTGTTACTTTGAACAATTGTGCGCTTTCCTGATGAAATCTGCTAATCTCTGAATACACATAACTTCTACGGTAAACAGATTTGGCTTGGTATTTTTCTAAGACAAATATCATCAATTTGGATTATTAAACATGATTTGCCTACTGATGTGTACAACATTTTCATCAGTACCTGAATCCCAAGCTGTTGCAGTACCTACATTTGGTGAGGAGGCGCCGTTGAGCTGACATTCTATAATCCCTGACATTGCTCAAACATTGACAGATTTTTAAAATCAGATGGTTATTAACCTCTTCGTCACTGGTGATTCATTCATGAGTTGACATAATTTCAGGGGCTGGTAATGCCTCAAATTTACTGGGATTAACCTTCTACTTGCTTAAGTTTTGCTTAGGTTTTTTTCAGTTTTTTTATGCAGTTTTTTAAGTCAAAACCATAAATAGATTCAAGTAGAGAAGAAGAAGTATCTGTCCTTTAGATTGTATCTCCACAGGGCATTTTTATCGCATTTTTACAGCGTTTTTATTGCAGTTTTGTTGCAAGAGAAATTGACATGCTGCAAATTGAAAATCTGCAGCGCAGGTCTTATTTTCGCATGTGCTTTATGTTGTTTTTTTTCCGTAGCATGTGGATGAGATTTGTTCAAATCTCATCTACTTTGCAGCCACTGTAATACGCTGCAGAATTTCCACACAAAAATGTTGCAGTGTTTATACTGAGTATTTACGTACCCTCTGATGTCTTCTCGGACTGCATCCAACAGACAGCAGCATATATGGGTAGAGGAAGGGATTATTTAAGTACATTTTGGATTGGCTATCTGCACAGCATATGGGGAAGCCCGCCCAAGGCCATGTGATCCTTTTTCCACCATTTTGCCACGATCCATGCGTATGAACTCCAAAAAGGTTGAATTCGGCGAATCCAAAGCTTTAAGGCAATTCAGACCGTATTAGATTTGTGTACAATCAATTTGCTGATCTCTACCCATAATCAGTGCTTTACCTTTCTTATCTCCAGTTTTAAGAACCTCCAGAACCATTTACCTACCTATGTGTAAATTATATCAGAGGCTTGTTTTAGGCCCCTTGCACATCACGTTTGGGAGATACACTCCCCTGTACATCTTTTTAGTTCAAAATGGGGATCAGATCACAGTATAAGAGAATATAAAGCTGTGCATGTGGTTTGCCTTTCGAATGGACCCTTAAAGGCTCTGTAAACCTTTGAAGGCATTTTTTTGTATTTTAAAGTTTTGAATTGGGCTTCTTCTGCGTGTCTCTGATGCACTGTTCCTGCGTGCCTCTGACATGTCCATGAACTTAGATGTGATCGATAATAACTGGATATTGTATGTCAGAGACACGCAGGACCAGTACTCAGTGAAGCCGTCAGTCCCGCTGCGGTCTAATCTATCACAAACTTTCTCCAAATTTATAAAGCACCATAAGCTGTCATACATTATAGAAGAGATTTCCAGAGGCCAGTGCATGCACCAAATTCACATATATCCATGCATTATTTTTGTGACTTTGGTTTAAGTTATATAGTGTGTGCCCTTTTTAGGGTATGTGCACACGCTAGCTGGCTTTTACGGCTGAAATGACAGACTGTTTTCAGGAGAAAACAGCTGCCTCGTTTCAGCCGTAAAAGCTCCTCCTCGTATTATGCGAGGCGTCTGTGACGCCTGTAATCTTAAACTGCTCTTCATTGAGTTCATTACAGGACGTAAATTACAGGTCGTCTGCACAATACGTCGGCAAACCCATTTAAATGAATGGGCAGATGTTTGCCGACGTATTGTAGCCCTATTTTCAGGCGTAAAACGAGGCATAATATGCCTCGTTTACGTCTGAAAATAGGTCGTGTAAACCCAGCCTCAATGACCAAATACTGCCAGGATGCGCCTCAAAATCTCTTGCCAGTTTTTCCTCCAGCAGTCTCCTTAGGCCGCTGCATAGAAGACAGGACACCGTTTATGAGCGGGTCTCAAAGATTTCCTAATGAATAGTCACAAAAGAAAACACAGGTAGACCATGTTTAAGTTTTTGTATTTACACGTTTTTTCCTTATTCCAATCTAAGGCTATGTTCACACGGAGTATTTTGGGGGAGGAATATCTGGCTCAAAATTCCGTTTGGAACTTTGAGGCAGATTTTCCTCTCCCTGCACGCCGATTTTCGCGGCAATTATCGCGCCATTGAGCGCCGCGGGCATAAAACAGCGAGAAATACGCTTTCTCCTGCCTCCCATTGAAGTCAATGGGAGGTCGGAGGCGGAAGCGCCCGAAGATAGGGCATGTCGCTTCTTTTTCCCGCGAGGCAGTTTTACTGCTCGCGGGAAAAAGACGCCGACGCCTCCCATTGAAATCAATGCGAGGCGTTCTCGGGCCGTTTCTGCCGAGTTTTGCGACGCGGTTTCCGCGTCAAAAAACTCGGCAAAATACCCCGTGTGAACATAGCCTAAGGCTATGTTCACACGGAGTATTTTGGGGGAGGAATATCTGCCTCAAAATTCCGTTTGGAACTTTGAGGCAGATTTTTCTCTCCCTGCACGCCGATTTTCGCGCCGTTTTTAGCCCGCGGCCATTGAGCGCCGCGGGCATAAAACAGCGCAAAATACGCTTTCTCTGCCTCCGATTGAAGTCAATGGGAGGTCAGAGGCGGAAGCGCCCGAAGATAGGGCATGTCGCTTCTTTTTCCCGCGAGGCAGTTTTACTGCTCGCGGGAAAAAGATGCCGACGCCTCCCATTGAAATAAATGGGAGGCGTTCTCGGGCCGTTTTTGCCGAGTTTTGCGACGCGGTTTCCACATCACAAAACTCGGCAAAATACTCCGTGTGAACATAGCCTTAGGGAAATTCCAGGAGGAAAATATACTGAAGAGCTTACTGACAGCACGACTGACAGCACGTGATCAATGTTTTAAGGATTTTTATTTTTTATAATTACAATATTTCAATTTATACTTCGGTATTGTAAAGATCCCAAAAATTTCATATAACTGGTTTGATTTTTTTTTTATGCATGATTTTTTTTTTTTCAAATGATAAACAAAATTTTCCTCTTATTTTCTAAGGCCAGTCATTATTGAGAACACTCATTATAATTTACACTGTAGCAAAAAAACACTGCATAAATGGGAATTAAATTATATATTAAAAAGGAACATTGAAGCCGTGATCTAATACATCTAGTTCTTATAATAGAGAACCAATGTTAAAACCAGGCGCTTCAATATTATATCTATATGCCAGTACATTAGGCTGTGTAGTGATTGTACACAGGCAGTTATTAGGGCATACCTCAGTTTGCCCTAACAACAGGGAATATGTTCAGACAGCCTTGGGGTCTTTCAATGGACCCTGGGCTGTCTGCCCATACCAGGTATAGCCATGGATCGCGTCACATGGATTTCCTGTGACGCGATCAAAGGGGCATCCCCCTTCTCATTTTCACCTTGAATGCCACGATCAGCTTTGATCGCGGCATTCGAGGGGTTAATGGCGGAGAGGTTTCTCTTCTCTCCGCCATTAGAGTGGGGCTGCGGCTGTGTATTACAGCCGTTACAGCCGTTGCCCCACTCATCATAGCGCGCGGACACTGGCTGTCACACAGGATGAGAATACTCATCCTAATGCGCCAAGTACCCGTCGCTCAGGACGAGTATTCTCGTTCTGTGTCGGCAACCAGTTAAAGGGATTTTCACATAGTCAATGTTTATCCCCTATCCACAGGATAGGTGATAAATATCAGATTGGTGGGGGTCTGACAGCTGGGACCCCCACCGATCACGAGAACGAGTTTATTTTGACGTTCCACTGAGCCCCATAGGAATAAAGCAGTTGTACGCATGCTCGGCCGTCGCTCCATTCATCTCTATGGAGCTGCCTTAATCTCCTTTAAGGCTGGGTTTACACACGGGGGCAGATTTACTTAAACTGGCGTAAAATGCAACAAATTTGTTTAGAGACATATGCCTCTTAAAAAATGTGGCGCATATTTTGCTGTCCGTGCGCCAGAAATAGAAATATCATAGCAAGCTTAGATTTGCACTATAGACTGCGCTATTGATTCCATCAAAAAAACTGAACCCTTTCACAACGGTGACAAACGGAAACCATTAGCAAAGTATCCATCACCATTGAGATCAATAGTGATGCAAACGGAAGCTATGGTTTCCGTTTGCCTTTTCGTTGAGGGGTTCCCCCGACGGAAAGCTCAGACGGAACCCCTCTACGGAAAGATAACGCTGATGTTAACAGGCCCTTAGCCACAGCCGAGCGCACATACAGTATAGAGATGTGGGCATTCTGTGTGCTGTGGTATGGTACCTCTGTACAGCACTACTTATTATAGGGATATTCTCCCCTAGAAGCAAAGTTAGGGTAGACCACCTCCATAATATGGCATTTGTCAGAATCCAACAAAAAAAAAACCTCAGAATGCCTTCTTATGAAACGGCAGGTATACAGAGGTACAGTATGGCCCTATACACTTATATGGGTGCCGCATTATGGTACCAAACAACCGTGTGTTTTATGCATAAAGCCCTAGGATAGCCTTACCTGGATTAGTTTGGTCCAAAACCAACCAATGTTCAGAAGTGGCATTCAGTACTTTTAAAGATATTTGCAACCATTGGAATGTTTTCACTTGAAAATCGTTCTCAGCATTGCAGGTAGTGTTTGTGCACATGTATTTTCTCATACGATCACTGATTAAAAGCGTTGATTGTAATGTTTATTCAGCATCAGCGACTACTGAGAACAATTTTAATTCAAGTCCTCAATCCGTTGCAACCAAATCTTGTCTTTTGCAGTTGTATCTTTAACAACTATGTAAGTGTGTATGGGCACCTTTAGTAATAACATTGATTGTCAGACAAAAAAACTTTTCAGCAGGTCCGAAAGATTTTAGAGCAGATTTGACTCTTCAATCTCCAACTTAGACACAAAACTTGCTAGCTATGTCGGGTGGTAAATACTATATATTTATTGTCTTTTTTTATAGGCATTTGTACACAATGTTTGATGAGTGTTTGTGCTACATAGCAAGGTTTGTTTATACCTAGAAGGAAAATATTTGACATTGTGCATACCCCAGATTGAATATTGGTATTACATTGCACAGAAATGTGTGTATCATTCGCTATGATTGTTACATATTTTGTGACAGGCACATAATTAATCGATTATAATTAATCACAATTAATTAATCGACTCCATGAGACATCCACGAACATTAAATAGAGATGTTGGCTTCTGACTAACATATATTCCTAGATCTTCACAAAATAAAAAAAACTATTTTCTCAGCGGAGATCATTTCTTTGGTTTTTAACGGTTTGTATGGGAATTTTTAGCCCTTTTTTGTCTATTTGTGATGTGGATGAAACATTGTTGGTATTGGATTTATTAATAAAGTGATTTGAATTTTATGGATTGATGTTATATCCTATATGATTGTAGGTTATGTTTTATTTTGCGACATATGGGAAATTGGTATATTTACAAAAGGTTATGGACTTCTGCCTTATAGTTATGGACAGGAATGTAAAGATTCCCATCTATAACTTGGACGTGGCTAGTTATATATATGCTATCACAGCAGTTTTATTGATTATTGAATAGGAAAACGTTGAAGCAATGTGATTGGTCAGAAATGATAGTTTTAGAGCCATAGACATAACCATTATCAGTAATGACTGTCTTCAGATTGTTAAAGGTTATCATTATGTATTGTTATACATTCCGGTATGGATACCTGACTACAGCAACGCATTTCAGACTGCACAACAGGACAGTAGAAAGTCATGTGTTTCTTTTCTGCTGATGCACAGTCCTCTGAGATACATCTCCAGCACACTTTATGGTCCATCAGTATAGTAGAGTCTATGCACATATTTTAGATTGTCCAAGTGTGTCTGTTTCTTACTTTATAATAAAAAAAATCCTAAAAGGTTGAATGTGATGACTGTTGTACCAGATCTGTAAGTGATTTATGTAGATCCCACTTGTGATGTGATTCCCCTATCACTAGTGTTCAAGCAGTCACCAGCAGCACACGTGGAGGGCATGCTGTGGGCACTAACCCCTCCTGTGTCCTGCCTCTGCTGCTTGGTCTGCCCCTCTCCATTAATAACTTACTAGAAGCTAGGAGTAGTATTTCTCATGTAGGATGATGTAACTTCTGGAGGAGGAGGGGGATGATAATGAGGAAGGGGCGTGCTCTCTCATACATTTCCATTCTGTCTTACAGCAGGATTTTCCTATCTGTTTAAGTATAAATAGGAGAGTTGGCATAGCTAAAAGATGCCCCACACCAAGGTACCATCTTCTCACTACCCAGGATGGCACAATCACTTAAGCTGGTCAATAGGACTTCAGTATTCAGGAACTTCACTGAGCTATGGGCTGAGTCTATGTTTAAAAATACTGAAAAAGTCATCAAAAGACACAAGTCCCTGGCAGATGTACCCGGACCCTCTGCTGCCAGCTTCTTAACTGATATATTCTTCAAGAGAGGGCTGTCTCGGCTGCATGAGCTGCAGGTAAGTAGTCTTCATATTGACTGCACTCTCTATATTATTCTAGGGGGCATGAACAAGAGTAATATAACTTCTGTACCAGGGCAAGAAACTAGTTCTGAAAATCGGGAACATGTGTGTGTGTGTGTGTGTGTATATACATTTATGTATATGTGTGTGTGTGTTTATATATATATATATATATATATATATATATATATATATATATAGTAGATTGTGAGCTCATTCAGCATCCTCTGTCCTTCTGTACCATTCTGCCATTCCTTAAACTCATGTTTATTGTACTAGTTTTTATTGTCTCACCTCGTGTACTTAAACCCTTTTTCATATGTACAGCGCCATGGAAATAATGGCGCTTTAAAATAATAATAATAATTATAAATAATCATAAACTCTGTATGTATATGTATATATATATATATATATATCTCCAGAGTTATAACTAATGTTGTATGGATTAGATAATTTTTTGCAGTAATTTTTCTTTAATTGATCATATTCTTCAATTGTGTGCAGCAGAAGCCAATTTAATGCCTACTGTGCCCGATGAAAAAAAACATTGTTTTGGGCATTGGTTGTTAGAAAATAATGTCCATCGTTATGTTATAATGTTGGATTCAGGGCTTGCCGGGGTTATATTACTGTAATAGTTAAAGTATCACAGCAGCCTGCTTTATCTTTAGCACATTATCCATACTCTGGGGGATATTTTTTTAATACAGTCAAAATTACTGGATCATTTTCTGCATGACCAATATATTCCTTACTTTATCCCAAACTTCCCAGATGTATTTGGTGCATGATGTTTATAAAAATGCAGCATCTTCATGTTCATTATGCAGCGGTTAATAATAGTGACCCAGGGCTAAGGCAAGACAGGTTCTACAGCGTGTTATATTCTGTCCTGAGTCATCACTGCTTCCTCTCTTACAAATTTGCTTCTTACATAACCATGAGGATATTCATATTTGTAAGATGGATCATTGCTGGTTTCACCATGGAATGTGACAATTGCTTTCAGCACCTTTGTGAGTGGACAAGGCTTCCTATGCCATGACTGCAGTACAGTGCATATAACCAGACTGTGCCACTATAGGCTTCCTGGTTAACGTGATTTGTTGTTGTGTCTTGTTTTATCTGAACAGGGTGACATTAAAGTGTATATTCACCTCTGAACACCATTTTACTTTTTACACAATTAACGTACATAAAAAGTTAAATAACTTTGTTAATACATTGCTTTTCTTATCTTAAACTGTTCTCGAGTTACAGCCTGTATTATAGCCCAGAGCTGCATTCACAATTCTGCCGGTTGTTATTAGAAACAGACAACAAGCTTGTTGACAGACACTTGACTGAGCTCCCATAATGGAGTGGGACATATATATATTTTTTCTACATTATGTCACAATACTGTGTCTGGTGTAAAGATGACACATCCCGGAAATAATCAAAATAGGGTCTGTAAAGAAATCGAGCCAGCAAAGAATGCTGTGACATTTGTCCTGCAGAATTGTGAATGCAGCTCTGGACAAACTGGAACAGATGATCAATACAAGATAAGTAAAACAATGTATTTACAAAGTTATTATATAAAATTATGAACTAGATATCTAAACTGTAAAATGTGTTCAAATGTGGAAATATTGATTACATTTAAAGGACCTAGAAAGGTAGCAGCTAACACCATTCACACATAACTAGACGGAGGGTCCCAGTATCCAAGTAAGATAAAGTAGTGACTTGGGGGGGGGGGTGGGGCTGACATTTTTCTGAATAGACTGCTTTCAGGGATCAGTAGACAAATAAGACAAATTGATCTATTACTGTCAATAGAAGTTTTTGTTCACACAAAAAAGTTTATATTTTTTATTCTTTGTAGTAATCTGGAGAATCATTTATGATAAAAAGAGTATAAAGGCTCAGTGGTTAGTATTGTTGCCCTGCAGCGCTATAGTCCACAGTTCAACCAATCCAACCTGAGTCACTCAGTTTTTATGTTCTTTCATGGGTTTCCCCACAGTACTCCAGCTTAGTTTGTATGTGCTCCCCATTCTTACATGTGTTAAATTAGGGTACCTCAGTTTTATACCATGCACCCCAAACATATATTTATTTGTGTTCCTCTGAACAGCACTGACGAATATGTTCTCTCTATTTTAATAACTGGTAATAACACAATAATTCTGTATAAAATCGAAATCCTAAGTGTTGTCTTGCCCATAAGTGTCATGTCACACAATATACATAACTTTCCGAAATGGCTTGGAGTGCCCCATGCATTTTCTAAAGCTTGAATCTACACACAATAGACATAGCTGCTCATTTGCTTTATTTTAGTAATGCATACTACTGTGATTGAGCACTATATGAATTTACAGCTGTATGGCTTACCTTAACCACATATTTTTTTATGTGTTCCATCAGTTGCAAGGAAAAGCCAAGTATGGACCTGTATGGAAAGCAAGCTTTGGTCCCATCCTGACTGTGCATGTAGCTGATCCATCACTGATCGAACAAGTCTTACGACAAGAAGGAAAACATCCTATCCGCTCGGATCTGTCATCATGGAAAGACTACAGACAGTTCAGGGGGCATTCATACGGACTACTTACAGCGTAGGTATCCCAGAAAATTCTGTAAATTATGCCATGGGCTTTGGGATATTCACCTGTCTCTAGTTTTATTTTCTGGATGTGGTAAACCCGCAAGTATCAGCTATGCATTCTGGGATTTTCCGTAAAAGCCAAAGAACCATAAGTGTAAATCTTCTATTAATTGTAATTTTCAAGTATGTTATCCCTATTACTATATGTGATGTACAATTTGTTATTAACTTCTGTATCAAAGAGGTTGTCAGCTTTTGACCATCCCTTTTTGTTAGAAGGGTCCCATGACAATAAGTTGATCACAGGGTGTCTTGCTGCTAGGATTTTCAGCGATCAACTGTAATCTGTGGGAAAACCCAGCAACAATTGATTGATTGCCTTACAGCGCCACCACAGGACCAGTAGAGCATTACATAATGTTCAATAAAATCAATGGGCTGTCCATGTAATGCATGGATGCATTGGGTCCTCCAGAGCTAGAGATGGTCTTTGTAGACACTCTCTCTTTTGTCTAATAGTTGATGTGTTCTGAACAGGAGACCATTCTCTATAAAGTCAGAATTTCCTAATAGGGTGTTTTAAAATATATAAGGTATATTTAAAGGCTGTGTCCACTTTTGCAACCAATTTTTTTTTCTTGTCTAAATACAACTGAAGTAACAGTGCACTAGATAGTAGATTGAAAATTCCCTACTGTACTTTTCTACAGCTCAAATGCAGACTAAGCATCTCCATGGTAACAGACAACAAACAAACTATTTGTAGTCTGAACCTGCAGTCATATTCCCTTTTATCTGTCCTCTGCTTCTTTCTAACCTACCGAATGTACGTTAGCATAAAGTAGGGGACAAGTGGAAGAAAGAATGACTGCAGAATCAAACTTCACAGAGTTTGATTGTTGTCTGTTTCCATGGAAACATATAGGATGCATAGAAACTATAGAAACAAAATTATAGAAAATTTTTATTAAGACCTATTGCAAAGTTGCTTCATTTTTCATGCTTTGGGGGAAAAATAATGGTTGTGAAGGTGGACATAGCCTTTAACATGATATTGTATGTAAAGTATGACTAACCATAAACTTTAACTGTATACGTTTACCTCTTACTCTTGTTTCATATTACTGGCTTTGTTGTAAATTATATGCATATTATTATTAAGTGACATTTGTTTATATGATCCTTACAGTGAGGGGGAGGAATGGCAGCAGTTTCGCAGTATTTTGGGGAAGCATATGTTGAAGCCTAAGGAAGTTGAAGCTTACAGCGATGTTCTGAATGATGTGGTTGGGGACTTAATAAAGAAAATTAAACATCAGAGGAGTCAAAATCCACAACACGTTGTCAAAGACATCTCTAGCGAATTCTACAGGTTTGGATTAGAAGGTAATTTTAATATCTTACTTATTGACATTTAGGTTCATACATTTAACTGTATATGTTCCAAAAGAATTACAATTTTGCACAGCCTACATGTATTGTGTTTATATTTTCTAGGTATTTCTTCTGTTCTTTTTGAATCTCGAATTGGTTGCCTGGAGACCACGGTCCCTAAAGAAACAGAGAAGTTCATTCAGTCCATCAACACTATGTTTGTGATGACCCTTTTAACTATGGCCATGCCCAAATTTTTGCACAAAATTTTCCGCAAGCCGTGGCAAAAATTCTGTGAATCCTGGGACTACATGTTTGCTTTTGGTAAGGATTGTTTTTTCATATTACATACTCAACAGTGATACCTGTGGTCAGAAATATATATTTTTTAAAAAAAGCTAAAAAACAGCTAAAAGCTTAATTTCCACAAGCTCGTTTGTGTGTAAAATACATGGACAGCTTCTATAGTGGCATAAAAAGGCACCCATGTGGTTGTCATTTTTTTTATCTGGCCGTACAAATTGGATTTTAGTTGGCCAAACCCACTGATTTTGGCAGGATTGGGTGATGATCTAATGTGGGGCTTCCCAATGGCAGATGTTAGGGGACAGAAGGATCAGTCATGTAGGGAATGTCTAGCAGCAACCTATTCCTCTCTCCACATTGAAGATGAGGTGTGCTCCCGAGTTCCAGGAAAATCCACCCTTTGATGTGGTCATTACCATTACACAATCTACATGGGAGGTAGAAGTCTCACAGAAAAGCTCTTTAATCCATATAATGGAATATGGATTTTATGCTTGTGCATACATTGCAATCTCACTTATTTTTTTCTGTTAACACTCTGATGTAATCACAGCTGTGTTGTGACTTCTCTCTATATCACCTGCTGATGCAAATACTACAAGGTCTAGAGCAATTTCCTCTTTTTGATCCTGAAGGCCACAAATAGCTTTACATCAGCCACTTAACATTTCCTAAGGTCTTTGACCTTTCATTTGTGAACAGTATAAGTTGAATATGACGGTGCTTGGCTTTTACTGGTATAACCAAATATGCTAATATTTTTGTACTATTTTATTGTACCATATTATCTTTATACTATAATGTATACCAAAGTATCATACAATGAACCTCATGTATTAATGTGCATAATGTTACTATATTTTTAAAAGACTGCCACCAATATCATCATATATTACCTCAGAATATTATTCTGGCCACAAATTCGTAACAATTAAAAAATGCTTCTATGTATTGTATAAGTACATTAGTATCATATCAGTCCTGTCTATTTATTTTTGCAGCTAAAGGTCATATTGACCAAAGAATGGCGGATGTAGCTGAGAAACTGTCCCGAGGGGAGAACGTGGAAGGAAAGTACTTGACCTATTATCTGGCACAGGAGAAAATCCCCATGAAATCTGTGTATGGCAATGTGACTGAGCTGCTTCTTGCGGGAGTAGATACGGTGAGGCTTTGAGTCAGCATCGGGTGCTGGTAGATTTATGATAGAGACGAATATTCGATATAGCAGGGTTAATGGAGTAACAAATAAAAATGAGGATACTAGAATACTGATGAATGATGAAAGTGCAGTTAAAAATTATATGGACCATTTTTGGTTTTCTAGTAATGTATTAAGTTTATTCTATGATGACATTCATATTAATTTACCTTTTTAAAAAAATAAATATCCATTTCATACTTTGCATTGTTGCTAAAGTTTATATTTTTATGTTGATGGCAGATTTCCAGCACCCTTTCCTGGAGCCTATATGAATTGGCACGACATCCAAAAATACAAGCCTCTCTGCATCAAGAGATCCAGGATGTTCTTCAGGGCCGGCATATTGCAACAGCAGCTGATGTAGCTAAGATGCCCATAATGAAAGCTGTTGTGAAAGAGGTGCTAAGGTAAATTTACAAAATAGATATGTGTGGTCCTGGGAAACCCTATGTATAGAGGACTATGTTCTGTTTTTGCCCCGGGCCTATTGTTTTAACCTTTATTGAAACAATCAGACAATGGTTATCCAGAAAAAAAGACTACACTCTAAATGTAACTTATCGTAATCTCTTCTAGGCTGTACCCTGTTATCCCTGGCAATGCCCGTGTTATATCAGACAGAGACATCCAAGTAGGAGAGTACATCATACCAAAGAAGGTGAGCTCATGGCAGCATTATCTTCACTACTTGCATACACCTATGTAAAGCTATTACATAGAATATAAAGGTTTAGTCAAGTCATGCCGTTAACAGAAACATCTTTCTTTTAGACACTCATTACCCTCTGCCACTATGCCACATCAAGAGACGAGAAGTACTTCTCAAACCCTAATGAATTCCACCCTGAGCGCTGGCTGAAGAAAGATGAGTCTCATCATCCGTACGCCTCCATTCCATTTGGTGTTGGTAAAAGAAGCTGCATTGGAAGACGTATTGCCGAACTTGAGGTGTACCTTGCGCTTTCAAGGGTAGGTAGACATAAAATGTTTTCAGAACAAAGTCTCACTGTATAATATACACCCATCTACTTATTATTAATCAGTTATCAAACAGCTCCAGCAATGTCTACATCTTGAAACCAACATAAAGCCAATGTGTCACTACTTGTATCATGGAATGACTGTGTGATGCCTGTATTGCAGGTCTATGTGGTTGCCTTTAACAGTTACTGAGGGTTCCCATAGTAAATATGTGATTTATTATGCAGCTTATTGTAATTTTCCTTGCACAGATGCAGTACGGATGTAGCTGACTTAATTTAACTCTTTAGCTCCACATTATTGACTTACTGAGTTAATATAATGCAGCTCTGTAGGTTCACTTGCAGTCATATGTAAAACCATAGATAACACATCATTATGTAACAATGAGTTGTTCCAAATGTCAAACCTACAACTGCCCATAGACATTAGTTTTAATCAGGGGGCAAACACAGGTTGGATTTTTTCTTTCCAAACTCTCCTTTGGTGATGAGTGTCCAAAGAAGTGTCTGGTATCTGCTCATTTTCCAGCTCTATTGAAGTAGCATCAATATTTGTCTAGTTAAGGTGAATTGGGGCTGAAGCTGCTGACTGAACATTGGTTTTCCCAACAACTATCTAATGTCTATGGTCACCCTAAAAGGGTTGTAAAAAACATTTTTGAGCTAATAGAGGGGTCCCTTATTTGGGGCCTCCATCAAATAGCCAGAGTGGAGAGCAGCCACAAAGAGCATCTTTCTCCGTCTCTCTCTTTGGAGGACCTGCCTGTCCATGCAGTACACGGACAGTACACGCACAGACCATTTTTTAATGGGCAGCATGTAGTGCTTCATTTCCCCTGTGGAGGCACTGCTGGGAAATGAAGCGCTTGCTGCCAGGTAACATTTTAAATAACAACTGTTCGCTGGGACTCAGCTTATATTTAGGGGACCCTTCTATTAAAAGTGGATAACTTGTAGGTTAATTAACTTATTTTCTTCGTTTTAATGATCTCGCAATTTCCTTTCCAGATTCTTACCCACTTTGAACTAAGACCTGAGTATCCAGGAAGTTTGGTGAAACCCATGACCAGAACACTTCTTGTTCCAGACAGAGAAATCAACTTACAATTTCTGGAGAGATAACTTCATGTTTCTTCTCTGTATTCCTGCATTTTAGTTCTCAGTGGAAATATAATTTCATAGATTGTATCATCAGTCAGTGGTTTTCTGAAAAGTTCTCAAAAATTATGTTTCATGCAGTCTTCTAAGTTTCGCTGAAACAAAATACCCACAAAACTTCTTGTTGAAGTTCTTTAGTAATTGGTCGTGATAGCGACATCAGCGTGAATAATACAGTAGAAGACTAAATAAATGATATTTATTAATATAGGATCTTAACTGCCAGTAATATGGTGAAATACACATGACATTTTTGTGAAATGACCTTATGGATGTGCGATAAGTTAGGATGCCTTGGATCTCTTATCACTGGCTGTTATTATCACACATTCCTTACCTCCTGTTGCTGTAATTTATATTTTATAGAAAATGATTTGTACATATTTAACATCTATTTATTTATCTGTTTATAAACGTTAATGTAAAAAAACGTAATATGGTAATGTCAATGTCTGAAGCTCAGTCCTATAAGTTTTGTATATATTTTTTACATATAATTTCTTGTTATTGATGTTCAACTTTTTTCTATATTTTTCTATATTTATTGTATTTCATATTAATAAAATAATTAATAATATTTGTTTTATATATAAGAAAAAAACAACCTGTTTGTGTTTATTACTTGAATGTTTGGAGAAATCATCTGCTTGAGTGGTTTAACCACACATATGTTGACTATTTGCAGTGTTTAGTCTGTTTATTCAAGGGGCTGTTGTTAGAAGTCCCCTGATAATAAACTGGTTACAGGGTTTACCACTGCTCAGAATTCAGCAATTAGCTGTAATCTGTAGAAGAATCCAGCAGCAAGTGTTCAATTCCCCTGCAGCGCCACCACAGGGGATGTGAAGTATTACATGATTGTAATCTGGGGTTACTAGAGTGGTTCTCCAGTGACCATCACCTCTCAACAAAGGAATAAGACTGTTTCTGATGGCGACCAGGTCTCAGTTTATTGTTACTCAGACCTCCACCACTCCAGTCTAGCACTGCATGCGGTTAGCACCACATTCTGCCTAATGGTGCCAAACCTTCACCTTATATGGGCTCTCACTGTGTCAACTGGCTGCGTGGTGGCATAGCACATCAACGTCACTACCCTCTGTCATCAACCAGCTTGGTTCTGGTGCTGTATTTATGTACTGAGCTTTGTTCTGGGGATGTATATAGCTTGGTTCTGGAGCCGTATACGTCAGAACTTGGTTCTGGAGCTGTACTTATATAGGATATATTTATAATATTAAAATTACAGGGCAGATGGAATTGTTTTCATTTCTTTGTATATTCAATGGGAACTTGTCATGTAGTTTTAACCCCTTGAACCGCCAACATGCAGTAATACATGACCTGACAATATTTACAAACATTCCCCTGTATGTTGTTTTCAGATGCAGAAAAATCTATAAAATCAACTTTTAAACCGGCGCACACTATAGCCTAATTACTCATTAAAGGGTCATGGGGCGGTGCCGCTATCCTGAAGAGTCAAATAATCCTGCATCGAAACCCACCTTTCCATGCCTGATTGACATCCCTCTAGCTGTTATACATCACTACCAGTCACCTCCAACTTTCTCGGATGCGTCATTGCCTTCTACTACTTGGGCACACACCGTGCAGCGATGTGTACTCTGCCCAGCATGCCAGTACAAGGCAACGGCGCATCTGCACGAGTTGGGAGAGGCTGCTAGTGATGTAGAACAGCCAGGGGGATGTCAATCAAAATCTGGGGGGCGATATTTTAATTTTTGTCTCAGGCAGCAGGAAAGCTAGAATCGGCCCCGCGAACAGTGGTGAACACAAGCACCAACACTACAACAACTGCTCCCTCCTGGTGTTTAAAACCACATCTTTCTGAGATTTATTGCTGTGTACTCTGCAATGAGGAGCTATAGGGTTTTGGTTTTTTTAAACTCATTTTATTGAAAAGTAAACAAAGTTTATCACAGTACAGACTCAAAATAGTGAGTGGACAACAATGTCCTAGAATTCACAACAAAGCACTCGCAGATGCTGAAAATATAATTACAGTAGTTTCACATATTGCACACAGTGCCATGTGATCAATGGTATCAAAGACATGAAACATAACAATCTGAGCATACATATCAAAAAGACTTTTACAAGCGCGTATTTATGTAAGAGGCCCTGGACACCCACTACTACCAGAACAATCCTCAATTATCACCCCATCCCCCCCACCAGCGCATTCACTGCCAGTCCTAGCTCTCTGGATGAATAATTAGTATCTCATGATCCACCCCACGAATCCCAAATTTTATGAAATTTGTCAGGGCAATTTCTGTGTTTGAATATGACCCGTTCATACGATATCGTTGAGTTAACCATATTTTTCCACACTGTAACTGTAGGAGGTCTTCTATCCATCCATCGCATTGAGATACCTTTACGAGCTAAAAATAGAGTCTCTTGTATAAAGATTCTGGTATAATATGGCCACTGTTCTTCCTCCATTATGCCAAACAAACAGAGTTCTGGAGAGCTTATGATAGGGGAAGGTAATATGAGGTTTAGGAATCCAACAACTTCTACCCAATATGCTTTGATACGAGGGCACATCCACACCATATGCCAAAAATCTGCAGGAGCGTAAGAACATTTAGGGCAGAAAGGTGTAGATATACAATGCATTTTAAATAATCGTGCAGGAGTCAGGTAGGCTTGATGGATATAGTACAGCTGAATGAGCTTGTTGCTGGCCGCCGGCGACACATGTAAGTGAGACTGCAATAGAGCCGCAATATTCTCTTCAGTTAGTGATGGTATCAGTTGGGCCCATTTAGAAGTAGTTGGCAGCGGGGCTGCTGAAGCATTTTTGTCCAGTAGGTGAGCATAGATGGTAGAGATCAGTCCCTTAGGACCTTGAGATCTGACCACCCCAATGAGAAGATACGAGGAGATGGGCTGGCGAGGTTCCAGAAACTGTGTAGAAAGTAGATGGCGCAATTGTAGGTATTTGAAGAAGTGTTGCCTTGGAATGTGAAATCTTTCCTGCATCTGTTCGAAGGAGAGAAAGACATCGTTATCGTAAACATTGTCGAGCACCTGTATACCCGCAGCTATCCAATACTCTGCATCCGGATAGGTGTGTAATGATCCCAGGGCAACATTGTGCCATAATGGAGTTTCTGCATGTATTGTAGATGACCCGGAGATGTCCACGGACGCTTTCCACACTCCCCTGGCCAATCGACAAATGGGTAGCAAAGAGGTCCCAGGAATCCCTTGATGAAACAGGACAGGCCATAATGATTCTTGTGCGGACTATTCCAATAATATTCCCTCGGTTCCAAGGGGTCGACTTGCTTGTGTTCAGGGGCCCAAATATTTGAGTTGGCCAGCTAAATAGTATAAGTAGATGTCTGGAAGAGTAATACCGGCCATCTCTTTTGGGTGTTGCAATTTTTGTAAGGCCAGTTTAGATCTAGAGCGTCCCCAGATAAAGGATATGATTAATGAGTCCAATTGTTTGAAAAAGGACTTTGGGATAGGAGTGCAGACATGTTGCAGAACATACAGACTCTTCGGCAGTATCACCATTTTTATCAATTTATTTCGGCCCATGACTGATAAGGGAAGGGCTGCCCACACCTTGAATTTTTCTCTAAAGATGGCCAGAAGCGGGTGAACATTGAGTGGGATTGAGACAGCCGCTTTCCCAGCAATATGCTGTCCTAAATATTTGAAGTGTGCAACTACTGCAAGCCCCTCCATCGTGGAACCCACCAGCTGAGACTCGACCGGATGAAGAAACAGTACTGACGACTTTGTCCAGTTTATACGAAGTCCGGAGTAGTCTCCAAATGTATCAATGAGGCTCATTGCCCTAGGAAGGGAAGACTGCACTCTTGAGGTAAAGAGCATGATGTCATCAGCGTATAAAGCAATTCGATCCTCCCTCGCTGCATGTGAGATACCCTGCAACTCTGTATCAGATCTGATGATTATCACCAGTCATTGCCATAGCAAAGAGTAAGGGCGACAGGGGGCATGCTAAAATGAAGTAGATGTTAATCCATTCAACGCCACATTAGCCTTCGGGTGTTTATATATGAGCTGTATCCAGGACACAAAGGCTGGTCCAAAGCAAAAGCAGGAAAGAACACCAGAGAGATAAGGCCATTCCATGGAGTCCAAGGCCTTAGCTGCATCCAAGGAGGCCAAGGCCCAATCCGCATTGTTCTGCTCCCCTATTTGTGCCACTGCATGGACTCTCCGCAGGTTATCAGATGTGCTTCTCCCCGGTATGAATTCCGACTGATCAGGATGGATGAGCTCAGCGATGACCGAGTTCAGCCGGTTCGCAAAGACTTTCGTCAGTAATTTATAATCAGTATTGAGCAGGTAAATAGGTGTGTACGACCCGCAGTCCATTGGTGACTTATCCGGCTTCAGAAGTACAATTATGGTAGCGTCATAGAATGAAGCGGGCAGCATCCCTTTTTCAAAAGACGTATTCAGAACAGCAAATAACTGAGGCAAGAGATGTTCTTGGTATTTGACGTACACTTCGAGCGGTATGCCATCAGGGCCAGATGACTTGCCCTTCGCCATTGAGGACAATGCTTCCGTCAATTCCGGTAGTGTTATAGGAGCATCCATAAATTCCCTTTGTGGGTCAGTCAATTTGGGAGTATTTATTTCCGATAGGTAATCCCTGATGTTTTGAGGGGATACCTGCAATGTCGAGCTATATAGGTCCTTGTAGAAGTCCGAAAAGCTACTTAGAATTTGGTCATTATAATGTAGCGTAGTCCCGCCGGTTGTATTGATACGTAGTATGGCAGCAGAAGCAGAGTTGCTATGGATTAGATGCGCCAAGAGACTACTGGATTGATTACCATGTTCGAAGTATCTCTGCTTAGAGAAGAAGATACGGCGTCTAGTCTTTTCGTGAAGAAGATGTACCTATTCTCTGCCCTTCTGTAACCATTGTTGTTGATTGAGTGGGGAGGGATCCGCAATGAATGCGGCCTCCAGGTTGGTGCATTCATTCTCTAGCAGCTGTTCCATCTTAGAGGACTGTATTTTATGATAGGAAATCGAGGACTGCAAACATCCACGTAAGTATGCCTTCAGGGCGTCCCACAGAGCCAAATGATTATCGAAGGGAAGGTTATCCGCAAAGAACATCTCCAGTTGGTCAGGTACGCGATCCTGTTCGCCGAACACTGTGAGCCATAATGGATGTATCTTTCTAGGCCCCCTATTCACTTGAGGGCGGAGGGTAAGCTTAACCAGCATAGGCGAGTGATCAGACATCATTTGAAATCATTTCCATCATGCTATACACTTTGGAGTTACAGCACATATAATCAATCCGAGACAACATGTTTCTCCCAGGTGTGAAGCAGGTAAACTCTCGTTTATCAGGATATCACTGTCTCCACATATCCAGCCAGCCCATCTCTCTCAAGAACCCAGCCAAGGGAGTGGTTGCAGGTAGATGTCCAGGTATCGTTCCAGGGTAAAACTTGTCAATAGAAAGTTCCAGTAAAAGGTTGAAGTCACCCATGCACAACACGCCGGCCATGGGAAACTGAGAAGCAAACTTCGCCGCTTCGTAAAGTACCGACATGGAAGCTGGTGGTGGAAGATAAAGTCCAATCAGCACAAAAGGATGACCCTCTATCCAAGCATGTATAAATAGCCACCTGCCTTCTCGATCTTTCTGTACCACATCCAGTTCCCATCTAAGCGATTTATGGACTAAAATGGAAACCCCTATGGAATAGGAACTGTGAGTGGAATGGGCCGACCATTGGATCCATGATCGATTCAGACAATGAACAGTTGAGGGAGTGAGGTGTGTCTCCTGAAGACATATTAGCTGTGGCCCTTGGTTGCGAATAAAGGAAAACGTTAAGTTTCTTTTATGGGAGTCTCCCAGGCCTCTCACATTCACAGATAAAACATTCAGAATCATGTCACTTATTACATCATATAACAGTACAAAGGAATTGTCTAATGAACAGCTAGTGCAAAGAACAATACACCAGTACTAACAGTATGTAACCAAAGCTTTCAGGGCTTTTAAGTTACGTTATATCACAGGTGTGATATTGTGGGCAAACAGGGGATCACCTATATAACTTATAACTGATATAGGTGAGCAAATCAGATAAGTAAGAGAAAAGAACCAGCGTTATGTTTCCTTAAGTTGGAATTAATTGGACCGCTAAAACAAATATCAAGTTATGACATTATCTATATGAAGCAGCTGTATATCCAGCCCTACAGGGGTCCTCAACAGGTCTGATGGATTCTACACAAGTGTGGCCGGCAACACCCAGCTATTCCCCATCATAGTATATAACTGAGATAATTGCACGACATGGGATACAAGGTAAAAGAAAAATAATACAATAATAATACCAGCGGATCACGCAAACAGTTGCTCTGCTCCAGGAGGAATCTGCGTCAACTGGACATGCTAGGTAAGTAGTAAGGCCACGAGCGGCAAGGTAAACAGCATATCTAAATCACAGTATCCACGAAGTTATATACTCATCTGAAAGTCCCAAACGATATCCCGCAAGGGCAGATAGTGTTGACACGGCGAACTTAGAGAACAGTCCCCCCGTGGATCAGATGATGCAAAAGTTAGCGGCGGGGAGAGCGACCTACAGAACTCAGCCACTCATCCGCCTCAGCTGGGTCAGTGAAGAAGATAGTCTTTTCTTTATGTACAACCCTCAATCTTGCTGGGAACACCATCGAGTATGAAATTTGTAAGTCCCGAAGTCGCCGCTTGACCTGTACGAAAGAAGCCCTAGTTTTTTGTAAGGCAGCGGAAAAATCCGGAAAGAGCAGTATAGTGGCATTCTGAAAACGAATCTCTCCATGTTTACGTGCAGCCTGCAAAATGGCGTCTCGATCTCTGCTACTGAGGAGGCGAGCTAGCATGGGCCTCGGAGGAGCTCCAGGTGGTGGGGGTCTACCCGGCACTCGGTGCGCTCTTTCGATAGTATAGGAGGAAGACAATATGGCGTCAGGTAGGATTTCTTTAAACCAGGCCTCCATAAATGCACAAGGGTCTCGTCCTTCACTATGCTCAGGTAGCCCCAGAATCCTTATATTATTGCGACGTAGGCGATTTCTAAATCATCTGCTCGCTGCGCCCATTGACTAGCCACCTTATCCAACTGATTCAGCCACTCTATCCTCCAATCCAGAAATTCTATCTTCTGTCTCTCTCACTCTTTCCCTTAAATTCTGCAAATCCTGCCTGAGAAGACCCACATCCGATTCTACCTCTGCGATCCTGCCAGTCAAGGATGATGTAGATAATTGTATCGTGTCCAGTAATCTGGAAGACACTTGTGCCAAAGTAAGCTCTGCTTCAGGAGCCAGGGGAGGTTCAAACTGTTCAAGCTCTGAGGAGGGAGACGGTCTGGTGGCAATTACAGCGGTATATCAGCAGGATAATGGTAGGAAATCTTAGCTGGGTACGGAGCACCTAAAACATGCGACCGTTCATGTCCGTCGTTGGCCAGGCCCCCCCCCCCCCCGAGGAGCTATAGGGTTAAAAGGGTGAGCATCAGGTTATGGTTAATTTGAGCCACAGATAGGAAGAGCTTTGTAAAAGGGGCGTGGCTTTGTGGGCACATGGACGAGGTTTAGTGGTGGAGGGGGTCATCTCAGGTATAGATGCCTATGTACTGCTAGCATCCTGCATGCCAGTGCCCAAGAATCAGCAGTTTACAAAAGAAGGCAGGTAAATATAGAAATGTGAGTGAAGTGTTGGATTGATTTTTGTAGTGTGACTGGTTTATGTAGTGTTAACAGTATACGTAAATTGTATGAGTGAAATATGCAATTTGTGTGAGTTTTGTTTCTTCTTTTAATGTATTAGTGGCATTTGTGTGTGTGTCGTTTTCAATGTGAGCATGAGTGGTATGTGTGGTATAGGTCTAGTGTGTAAGTGTTATGTGAGGTATGTGTTTAGCATTTGTGTGGTGTGTGCGGTATGTGTATAGTGTAAGTAGTGTGTGCGGTATGTGTCTAGTTTGTGGTACATGTCTAGTGTGTGAGTGGTACGTGTGTAATATGTGAGTGGCGTGTGCAGCATCTGTGCCAGGTGTGAGTAGTTCGTGTTCAAAATGTGTCCTTAGTGTGGGTAGACAACGTGCGGCATATGTCTTAGGTGTGAGTGGCAAAAGTGGAGGATATATCCTAGGTGTGAGTGGTGTGCGTGCGCCTGTGTTCTAGGTGTTCGTGCGCATGTGCAGCATATGTCCTAGGTTTGAGTTAGGGATGTGTTCTAGTGGTATGCGTGCACGTGTGTCCTTAGGTGTGAGTGGTGTGTGTGCACATGTGTCCTAGGTGTGAGTGGTGTGCGTGCGCATGTGTGCTAGCTGTGAGTGGCATGAATGTAGCATGTGTCCAGCTTGTGGGTTGCATCTGTGTATCATGTGTCCAGCATATGAGTGTGTGTGTACATGGCTGAATATAAAATTGAAATCATACTATTTAGTTACAGTATGGTGATATTTTAGCATTGTATACTGGTATAATTTGCAATTTTTTTACGTTAGTATTAGGCCAGGATCAATCAGGATTTGATTAGGACTAAGTCCCGGATTCCACACCTAAATCCCTTTCAAATCCACTAACATTCTGCATCCATTACAAGTGAATGGGCTATTTTATACCCCATTCACATGCAGCGGAAATAAATCTGCTCCGCTCCGCAAAAAAAATATCCTCTAGAATAATGAGCATGTTCATTATTCTCGTGGAAAAGCAGTGAATTTGTTGGAGTTGGAGCTATCAGAACTATTCCTCTTTTCATTTACACCTGTTTTAATAAATCTCCCCATGTCTTGTATAGCTGAAAGGTGGTCCCATGTGCTCCAGCCCAACACTGGCGGATGCTTACGGCCTGCGGTAGGCCTGTGTGCTTAAAAATGCCAGGGCTGATTTTAAGTCCCAGTCCGGCCCTATGTGGAAGGTACCAGCAACATCTAATATTATGCATGAAGTATAATTAAACTTCTTCATACAGCTTTAAAACAGTTGCTCACAAACATTTTGAGGGCTCCCTGTGTTTCCACAATGCAATGGGCAATTTTGAGAACAACCCCCTAACCCAAACTACAACTCTAGCCAAGACCCTATATTCCCCTTTTGTCCACAAACCACACAATTGAAATAATTGATTCACAGAGCCATCTCTGAAATTGGTCAAGCCTACTTGACTGATTCAGGAGACGAGCCAACCGAGCTGACCAATTCAGAGCATATTTGGTGCTTATCCATAAATAGGGAAACTAGGTGAGTTGAAAATTACAATTAGCTTACAGCAATGTGGAGTATCTTGCCATTATATAAGCAACGTGAAATAAATAACAATAAAGTGCTGGACTCTTTCTGATGTATGATACAGACCTGAATAAGACCTGTAGTCATGCATTGTGATATCATAGCACAGTGTTCCAAATAAACTAAGGTCTCCCCCATCTATATACACATGTATTTCTGGTAAGCTGGCAGACATGGACGAAGTGGCCTGGTGGGTTTTATGTCGTGTAAATCTGGCCTAAGGATGTCTTTGTAGTGAGCCCCAATCCCCTCCTCTGGCGTTCTGGGCACACCTTCCCATAGCGCCGTTCTCTCTTTCCTCTACGCTCGTCATCTGGGGGCCGTTCCAACCGCCGATGTGCTTCACTTGGTCCTAGCGTGCACGCTGACCCATGTTTTCTTAAAGGGACAGTGCGCATCAAATTTTAAATCATCACCTGGATTGCTAAAAAAGCTCCGCCTGCTCTGGTAGTCATTGCAAGAGCAATTTGGTTCCAAGAGTTTCCATGCGTTCCTAGTTTCCCTGCTATTTCGTTTTCCGAATCCCTATGTACCGACCTTCTGCCTGTTTTTGACTGGGGTCCCCTCCCCTGGGTGCCACACACAGCCCGCCCTTGTAGATAGTGCCCCCCTGTAAATAGTGCGATGCAGCCTCCTTCTGTAGACAGTGCTATACAACCCTCCCTGTAGGCAGTGCTATTCAGTCCCCCCTGTAGTCAGTGCTATACAGCGCCCCCTATAGACAGGTTTATACAGCGCCCCCTATAGACAGGGCTCTACAGCCTCCCCATACAGTGCTATACAGCCCAACCTGTAGACAGTGCTATACTTTCAAGTATCAAAAAGAGGGACAATCGATGCAGCGCGCAGCGGCAAATTTTTTTCTTTTAAGCCACGCCTCTACTCCCACCGAATCCCCTCCCATACACACCTGGTTCAGCCCACACAGTATCATGCTCCCATAGTGCCCCCCACACAGTATAATGCCCTCATAGCTGCCACTATACAGTATAATGTCCCCATACAATATGATGCCCACACTGATGCCCCATACAGTAAAATGCCCACACAGACGCCCCATACAGTATAATGCCCACACAGACACCCCATACAGTATAATGCTCCCCCATAGCTGCCCCCACACAGTATAATGCCCCTCATAGCTGCCCCCACAGTATAATACCATCCATAGCTGTCCACACAGTATAATGCCCCCATACAGTATAATGCCCCCCAAAGCTGCCCCCACACACTATAATACTCCCCATAGCTTCCCTCACACAGTATAATGCTCTCCATAGCTGCCCCCACAGTATATAGCCCCTATAGCAGCCCCCACAGTATAATTCCCCACACAGTATAATGCTCCCATATCTGTCCCCACAGTATAATGCCATCCATAGCTGCCCCCACGGTATAATGGCCATCATACAGTATAATGCCCCCCATAGCGGTCCCCACAGTATAATGCCCCCACAGTATAATGCCGCCCATACAGTATAATGCCCCTTATATAGTAAAATGCTCCTATAGCTGCCACCATACCCCCTTCCCTACCCAGTATAATGCCCCATAGTGCCTAATAGCAAAATAATAACATAATTACTCACCTATCCCCGTTCCCACGACGGGTGGAGGATCCTTCTCCTCCGGTCTGTGCTGTGAGTGACTCAGAGCAGACAGGAGCAGACAGGCGCGATTACGTCACTACATCATGCCTGCCTACGCCGAGCTGCTCACAGCAGAGTGAATGCTGGAGCAAGGAGCCGTCCGCTCAGGAAGTGGGACCAGCGCGGTCAGCACTGTGTGGCTACGGGGACCCTGTGGGCCCCCCAGGCTTAGGGCCCCGGTCGCAATTTCGACCGTTGCAACCCTGCTCTGTCATAGTGTTCAATAGCATCTGCGTCTGAAGGACGCAGACAGTATTGAATGTGGTATCGCTACCGCTGTAGCTGCCATAGCGGCTGCTAGCGGCGCCTCCGGCATGGGGGGCCGTGCCGGCTAGTGGCACGGGCCCCCTCATGTCGCGGGCCCCATTGCAGCCGCTATGGTTGCTACAGCGGTAGTTGCGCCACTGATGGTGACTCCAAGTCGTGAAGGGGGTTCTTAAACTAATGCACGATACACTTTGAGGTGATCGTACAACAATTCTCTTCAGATGGAGCTAAGGTCGTCTATATCTTATCTCTGCTGTCTGGCGAAGCGCTGGCCTGGGCATCTCCTCTATGGGAACGGAATGACTCAATCATGAGCAACATATAAGCCTTTCTAGCAACTTTTAGGGAGGTGTTTGAGAAACCTGGTTGGGCTTCATCCACAGCATCGTAATTTCTCAAACTTCTTCAAGGCATCTGTACTGTGGGTCAATATGCCATCCAGTTTCAAACTCTAGCCACTGAACTCCAATGTAACAATGAAGCTCTTGTTGCAACCTTTTGGGAGGGTTTGGCTGGACACATCAAAGACGATTTGGCTGGCCGGGATATTCCATCTACCTTGGATGAAATCATTTCTTTTGCATCACGTATTGATATATGTTTCCGTTCAAGACAACGAGAAACGGATCGTGCCCCTTGGGTACCTAGATTGGCCCCAACATTTCAGAGACCACTTTTTGCCTCCAGTACTGTTTCTCCGGATGAACCCATGCAAGTTGAAAGAATTACATTTTCTGCTGAGGAACGTCATAAAAGACGCACCAACAACCTTTGTCTTTACTGCGGCAGTAAAATGCATTTTCTGGACAATTGTCCACTGAGACCAGGAAACTCCAATGCCTAGGGCGATTAGGAGAGCATACCCTAAGCAGTAAATCTGCCTCTTGAAAGATGACAATACCTGTCATTTTGTCTACTGCTGAATTTTTCTTCACTGTACCAGTATTTCTGGACACTGGTTCTGCAGGGAGTTTTCTCTGTCAATCCCTGGTAATGCTCCTGCGGTCTTTCAAGAATTAGTTAATTATATAATTTGTGACCTTTTATACAGCTGTGCTGTTGTTTATCTGCATTATATTCTTGTTTTCCCCCCAGATCTTTATACCCATCGCAAGCAAGTATGTCTGTTTCTGTAATGCCTACAACAGAATCACCCTTATTTCAAGCTTGAAAACTGCCTCTTTGAGAGGTCCAGTCTATCTTTTCTAGGATACATAATCTCTGATCAGGGACTACAAATGGATCCTACCAAGTTTTCTTCAGTTCTTAAGTGGCCACGTCCCCAGAAACTCAAAGCAATTCAACGTGTTCTGGGATTTGCCAACTACTATCGGCAATTCATAACACATTTCTCTTCCTTAGTGGCACCTATCTCTACCCTCACCAAAAATGGGATCACTGCAAAAAACTGGACACCTGAAGCACAAACGGCATTTCTTAAATGCAAACAGGCCTTCTCCTCAGCCACTCTATTACATGGATCATATCCAAGTAAACCATTAATCTTAGAAGTGGATGCTTCATCTGTAAGAGTAGACGCAGTCCTACCTCAGAAAAAAGATAATGGGAAAACCTTATCCTACGGAATCTTCTCTAAGGCCTTATCTTCTGCAGAAAGAAATTATGGTATCGGAGACCACGAAATGTTGTCCATTAAATTGGCTCTGGAAGAATGGAGACTTTTACTGGAAGGAGCACATCATCCCATTACAATTTATACAGACCACAAGAATTTTTTGTTTTCGGAGACGGCACACCACCTAAATCCTGTGTTATATCCAGTCCAGAGTCAGCGCACCCATCTACCAAGAAATTTTAGAGCACGTCATGCTTCCCTCTGCTGACAAGCTTTATGGAGATGCTGATTTCATTTTTCAGCAGGACTTGGCACCTGCTCACACTGCCAAAATTACCAATACCTGGTTTAATAACCACAGTATCACTGTTCTTGATTGGCCAGCAAACTCGACTGACCTAAACCCCATAGAGAATCTATGGGGTATTGTCATGAGGCAGATGAGAGACACCAGACCCAACAATGCAGGCAAGCTGAAGGCCGCTATCAAAGCAACCTGGGCTTCCATAACACCTCAGCAGTGCCACAGGCTGATTGCCTCCATGCCATGCCGCATTGATGCAGTAATTCATACAAAAAGAGCCCCGACAAAAGTATTGAGTGCATATACCGTACATACTTTTCAGTAGGCCTACATCTCGGTATTAAAAATGATTTTTTAAATTGAGCTTATATAATATTCTAATTTTCTGAGACACTAAATTTTGGGTTTTCATTAACTGTTAGCAATAATCATCAACATTAAAATAAAAAAATGCTGGAAATAGTTCACTCTGTATATAATGAATCTATATAATATGTGTTTCACTTTTTGAATTGAATTACTGAAATAAATTAACTTTTTAATAATATTCTAATTCATTGAGAAGGACTAGTATATTACATCAAGTTACAACTCATTACATAGAGAACACAGCCGCATACAGCTGCCTCCTTTTCCTACCTTCCCTGAGCACATTGCACATGTGACTAGTAATGTGTATGTATATACTGTATAATATATATCCAGATCCCAACACTATACGGTCTCCTGGTACTACACTTATAACCAAAGCCACATCCAGCACCTGACCATTAGTACATGTACATGTAAAGACTCATGCATAAAAAGCATATATATAATCTACTCATCTATAGAACACAGAAAGCACACATACAATATAACTAAGCAAGTTCCTGATGTAAGTGCTGTTCATCCAGGGGTGGCAAGAAAAAGAGAGAGTTCCAGAGATTCACATGGCATAAATGTGCCTATCTCTGAGTTGTCTCCGTCCACTCCATAGTCTCTGCCTTAAGATCACCCATATACCTTCTAAATTACATCTGTACAGTATAAAGTAAACCTATTCCCAGTATGCCTAGCTGTTTCCACATCCAGTTTACAATGGTTACTTCGTGTACTTAGGAATATTGAAATGCTAACAAGGCAGTATTTAACAATCTATGACCAAATGGTCTCTGGGCATACTGACACCTCAATGGGTGAACATCACTGAATAATAATATCAGTATATACACGATCTCGATTTACCAGGTATATTTTATTTGGTCATAGGTCAGAGTGTCTGGATGGGAACAATATTTTCCTTTAACAACAGTCATTGAAAATTATCAACTCATTTCATGTATCTCTTCTCAAACCACTCTGAATAATTTCTCAAAAAAGTATTCGCCTTCTGCTGCTTTCTCTACTCCAGACACTAAGTACGAGGTTAACAGGATTCTGGATGAAAAAAGGCTTAGAGGAAAACTCCTGTTTTTAAGTGAATTAGAAGGGTTTTGGTCCTGGGGAGAGAACATTAACACTCCTTCTTTCCTCAGGGACTTTTATAGAAAGCATCCTCACAAGCCTAAAAAGAGGGGATAAGGGGGCTCTGTAGTGCGCCCTCCGCCAGCGTTCTGGGCTCACCTTCCCAGGGCGGCGTCCTATCTCTCCTCCCCGCTCGACATCTGGTGGCCAATACAGCCACTGACGCACTCCACTTGGTCCTAGCGCACGCGGTGGTCCTTGTATTCTTAAAGTGCCAGGGTGCGCCAAATTTTAAATCATCATCTGGATTGCTATAAAAGCTCCTCCTGCTCTGGTAGCCATTGCCAGAGCAATTTGTTTCCTAGAGATCCCTTGTTTTCCTAGTGTCCCTGCTATCTAGTTTTCTAAAAACCCTATGTGCTGATGTTCTGCCTGTTTTTGACCATCCGTGGCTACCGCCTGCACTGACCTATTACTATGTTTATCGTGTTGAAATCTGCTACCACTCTGCTTCCTCCAATGTCAGCCATCACCAAGGGAGACTACTCCGGGGGAACCGACAGCAAAGTCAACATCCCTGTACAGGGGTTAAAAGCTGAAGACCGGGGGTACACTTAGACTCTGCTTCCTGGAGTAGCCGCAAGTCAAATCCCTTGGTGACAAGGAGGGTTGACACCGCCCCCTGCTGGCCAACTAAAGCCAACTCCTAGGGCTGTTGTTACAGTCATGACATGTACATTTTCTATTTGTGCCAATTTGGTCTTGTAAACATTAAAAATCGAATTATAAAAAGGAGCTGAAGCAAAATGTTTTTATTCAGTTACTCTTTTGTATTCCACTAGAGCACAACATGTCCCATACTAATTGTAAAGGGCTAAACAAGTAATTTTATTATAATTTTCTAGTTGCTGGCTTAAATCAGGAATTGCTATATAACATCACAAATGAGTTGGTACAACATACAATAGCCCAAAAAACTCGTAATTATTAACATGAATTGGCAACCTTGTAGATTTAATACATGATGACCTAGAAACTGGAAGAAGGTTGTTCACATCAAATTTGACCTGGATGTTTTAACGTTAATGCAAAATAATGCATCTGTGAAAAATAATTTAATATAAAAAATATGAACAAATTTGTAGAAACTCCTGTTAACTTTACTCTGGCAGGATACTAGTGATCATTACAGTGTGACTATTGGATCAGAATGGGCCCCATGGCCCACCGGAGAAAAAAAGTGAAGACGAAACTGATGTACTGCATAAATAAATATATATATATATATATATATATATATATATACAAATATGTATGTGTTTATATGTGTATGTATTTAGTGTATGCGCACATATAAATATGTACATGAATGCGCAACTTTATTTTAGGAAAAAGTAATAGACCGAGATTTCCCATATTCCAGCAAGATCTGGATGCTGCCAAATTACCAGACCTTTAATGTAAATACAGTAAACTTCACAGTACTACTTTAATAAAAGTAAATGTCCACCTTTGTTAACCATTTAAAGAGGTTTTCCCATCAGAGACATTTATGACATATCCACAGGATATTTCATAAATGTCAGATAGCGTTCTGCCGCTCTGTGTTGTGGCTGAAGCGTGTTATTTCTGACCATGAATTATAGAAACAGTGTAGTAATGCCACACACTGCCCTCTGTAGGTAATGCCACACACTGCCCTCTGTAGATACTGCCACAGCCCCCTGTAGGTAGTGCTTCACAGCACCCTTGTACATAGCCATACCCCATAGATGGCACCCCCCCATAGATGGCCCCCCCCATAGATGGCACCCCCTGTAGGGGACTGCTCCAGGAGAAGTCCCTGACTTTACTGTCCATATATGGTCAGTGAAGTCAAGGACTTCTCCTGGAGTGGAAATCCCAGGCCACAGCTTCGGCCGAAGCTGTGGCCGGGGATTAAGGATTCAGCTCCTACAGGGAGCAACAAAATACTCTCCTCCTCCTCAACCTCACATGCACTTCGCACTGTGAGGAGGAGGAGAAGACAGCGAGCGAGCGGCAGAATGCATAGCCGTTACTCGGATCACATCTGAGTGACAGCCGTGCTTTACAGGGACCCATAGATTTCTATGGGAGCCGTGCGGCTGGGAGACCGGGCCAAAATAGGGCATGTTCCATTTTTTGACAGCCCGGTAAACCGAGCAGTCAAAACGCAGTATAAATAGCCCCATTTGGGGTCTAATGTTCCTACTGCGGTCATGTGACGGTCGTTCGAAGAACGGCCATCACACGGCTGAGAATCCCTGTCGTGTGAATTAGAGGAGAAAGAGGAGAGGAATGTCTGAGAATCCCTCAGGGATCTGCTGCTACTATCTAATCTGACACTACTAAACTTTGGTCTGTAATGCCGCTTCTTCCTCTGTTTTCTGTCCTCTGAATTGTGCCCCCATCAAGTGCTACTTTTATCAAATTCATCCAAATAGAAATAAACATAGGCTGACCATAGACCTAACCTTACTGACAAGTATCCTGACTGACTCCTTCACAAACATGCATGCTTGGATAGACTGAGTGCATGTTGGTTTATCTTCACTTATCTCCTGGAAGAACATTGGATTTGGTTTTCAATCCTTGACTGCCATAAGGCAGCACCATAGATTTGAGATTGCAGTGGATGCCACCAAAATTGTCAGAATCCGTCAACAAAAATCTCATGTCAACTGCAAGTATTAGCCTCATTATCATTAGACTTTCCAACCCAAACCACTCCCTGCTTTTGCAGATAGATGTATAGATAAAGGAAATGATTATTGTTGTAATTAAAAGCTACAAAGCAAAATGAATGACGCATTCAGGAATAATTCACACCTTGTATTGCTCAAGGCACATCATGTCAAGTACCACACCTTGTAGCCTAATGTCTGACAGCTCCACATTTCTTTGTGGGCAGAAAGCCACGAGGTTCTTGTAAACTATCAAACAATAAAAGGAATAACAATTGTTTGGGTTAAAAAAAAATTATATTGAACTTTTATTGTTTTCTCAATTAAATTGTATTATATAGTAATATTGTTATAATGTAACTGCTAGTATATGTTTCCTTTGTAGGGGCTAACTCCACTTAAAACCTTATAATTCAGATTTGATTAAAATATCTAACTCTCCTCCATGGTACACTAAGGGTATGTGCACACACACTAATTACGTCCGTAATTGACGGACGTATTTCGGCCGCAAGTCCCGGACCGAACACAGTGCAAGGAGCCGGGCTCCTAGCATCATACTTATGTACGATGCTAGAAGTCCCTGCCTCGCTGCAGGACAACTGTCCCGTACTGTAAACATGATTATACTACGGTACAGTTGTCCTGCAGCGAGGCAGGAACTCCTAGCGTCGTACATAAGTATGATGCTAGGAGCCCGGCTCCTTGCACTGTGTTCGGTCCGGGACTTGCGGCCGAAATACGTCCGTCAATTACGGACGTAATTAGTGTGTGTGCACATACCCTAACAGCTATCTAGGAAACGAGTCTTCCCTGCAACTCCTTATAGCTCAGCTTCTAGGACTTCTGTTATTATGGCATGGTGAGTGAGATATTGGGGTTAACTGCAGGCACACCCACATTTTAAGGTTTTGAGTGAAATAATATTTTCATGAAACGTATGAATCCTAGTGATCTGTTAATTTCAAAACGTTTCAATGATGTGCATTAATAGTTTCTGTTGTTTAACCCGTTAGTGACCGCCAATACGCCTTTTCACAGAGGCCACAAATGGGCTTTATTCTGATGCATACGCCTTTTCACGGCGCTGCATCAAAATAAATAAACAGAGCAAGGAGCCATTAAATGTCCCTGCTCTCAGTTACCTTCGGTAGCTGGGGGCTGGGAGAAGCCCTGCTGGAACGGACAGGATCGATATCAGTATCGATCTCACCAGTTTAACCCCTCAGATGGGGTTAGTAAAAAACAGTTAGTGGGACTACTAAAAATGTAAAATAAAGTTTAATAAAGTTAATAAAAAAATAAGTTAAAAAAAAATAAAAAACCCACTTTTTCCCCTTACAAAATGCTTTATTATTAAAAAAAGGAACAACAAAAAAAAAAATTACACATATTTGGTATGGCCGTGTCCGTAACAACCCCAACTATAAAGTTATTCGATTATTTAACCTGCACGTGAACGCCATAAAAATTAAAATAAATAATAATGTAAAAATTGCTGTTTTCTGTTAATTCTGCCTTAAACAAAATGTAATAAAAAGTGGTCACAAAGTGGCATCTACTCCAAAATGGTACCAATTAAAACTACAAGTCATCCCACAAAAACAAAAGCCCTCATACAACTGCATCGGCGGAAAAAATAAAAAAGTTATGGCTCTTGAAATATGGAGACACAAAAACAAACAAGTTTGAAAAAAAAGTGTTTTTACTGTGTAAAAGTAGTAAAACATACAAAATTGTTATACATTTGGTATCGTTGCAATCGTAACAACCCGCTGAATAAAGTTATTGTGTTATTTATACCACACGGTAAACGGCGTAACTTTAGGACGCAAAAAAGTGTGGCAAAATTGCTGGTTTTTTTCTATTCCCCCAAAAAAAGTTAATAAAAGTTACACAATAAATTATATGTACCCCAAAATGGTGCTATTAAAAGATACAACTTGTCCCACAAAGAACAAGACCTTATACATCTATGTCAATGCAAAAATAAAAAAGTTATAGCTCTTTGAATGAGATGATGGAAAAACTTAAAAAATAGCTTGGTCATTAAGGCCTAAAATATGTTCTGCACGGACTTATGTTAGTCAATGGGGCCGTTCAGACTCTCCGTGATTTTCACGCAGGGTATGTCCGCTGCGTAAAACTCATGACATGTCCTATATTTGCCCGTTTTTCGCGCATCACGCACCCATTGAAGTCAATGGGTGCGTGAAAACTGCGCACGGCACACGGACGCACTTCAGTAGTCAAAACTATGAATGAAAACAGAAAAGCACCACATGCTTTTCTGTTTACAAACATAAAAACAGCCACACATTATATGTTGCTGACACAAGGAGCTTATATGGAACTTTCGCTCGCGCAAAACGCACACGCTCGTGGGAATCCGGCCTTAGCTCTGTTAGGCCAAATGCACACGATGCATATTACATGCGAATTTGCTGCATGTATTTTCATGCGGCAAATCCGCAGCATAATACAGTACCAGCAAAGTAAATGAGAGCTCAAGAAATCTCATCTACACGATGCAGGTTTTTTCAGCATATAAATTGACCTGCGGTGCGTATATTAAAATCTGCAGCATGTCAATTTATTTTGCGTTTCCGCTTGTAAATTGTATCTGACCTGTTTGAAAAAAATCAAAAATAACAAATCTGCATCATAAAACCTGCACCAACTGTATTTCCACATCAAAATGTAAAAACCGCACCTAAGAAGGCACTATTAGGGCTTATCCACACGTTGCGAAATTGCTGCATTTTTTCCGTCCGTAATTGCGGACGGAAAATACGCAGCAGAATACAGTAGCAGCAAAGTGGGTGTGATGTAACAAATCTCATCCACACGCTGCGTAAAATTCCAACCAGAAATTGACCTGTGGTGTGTATTTTTCCGACCTCAGCATGTCAATTCCTGTTGCGGAACGTGGACTGAGTTGCTGTGTTTTTCAAAGGAGATATCACCATCTCCTAACATTGAGAAGAACGCAGCAAAATACGCACCATTTTCTGCAGTAAAAAATGCAGGAAATGGTGCGTTTTTTCTGCAGTGGAACGTCTGCTACTTTCAACGGAATTGCTGCACAAATTTTGTGCATCAATTCCGTTCTGTGTGGACAAGTCCTTAGGTGCGGATTTTACCTGCAGCATTACCTGCGATTTTGATGCAGATTTTCTGCAACAATTTTCTCAACGTGTGCATGTACCCTTACAGATTTTGCTAGGGATTTGCAGCAAATTAACCCTTTGCATTCTAAGGGTATGTTCACACAGCCTATTTTCAGCCGTTTTCCGGACGTAAACTCCCTGAAAAACGGCTAAAAATACGGAGGCTGAACGCCTCAAAACATCTGCCAATTTATTTCAATGGGAAAAATGGCATTTCGTTCCCACGGGGCATTTTTTTACGCGGCCGTTTGTAAAAACTGTGCGTAAAAAAACACCCCGTGAAGAAGAAGTGCATGTCCCGTCTTGAGCCGTTTTTGGAGCTGTTTTTCATTGCCTCAATAGAAAAACAGCTTAAAAAACGGCCGTAAAGAACGCATCAAAAAACGCTTGATGTATAAAAAACGGCTGAAAATCAGGGGCTGTCTTCCCTTGAAAAGCTCCGTATTTTATGGCCGTTTTTTGTTTGCTGTGTGAATATACCATAAAGGGTAAAATACGTTCCAATTCTGCAACATTAGGGTATGTTTGCACGACCTATTTTCAGACGTAATTCAGGCATTTTACGCCTCGAATTGCGCCTGAAATGACGGCTCCATTACGCCTGCAAACATCTGCCCATTGCCTGCAATGGGTTTTATGATGTTCAGTTCTGTTACCACGAGCCTTTTTTTTACGCGTCGCTGTCAAAATACGGCGTGTAAAATGACGGCTCGTCAAAAGATTGCAGGACACTTCTTGGGATGTTTTTGGAGCCGTTTTCTCCTAGACTCTATTGATAACAGCTACAAAAACGGCCGTAGAAAACGCAGCGAAAACGCAGCGAAAAATTCCACGAAAAACGCGAGTTGCTCAAAAAAACGTCTGAAAATCAGGAGCTGTTTTCCCTTGAAAACAGCTCTGTATTTTGAGACGTTTTTGACTCTGCGTGTGAACATACCCTAATAGGCATGCTGCTGATTTAATAATCAGCAGCACGTCCTAAATTCCATGCAGATTTTTTTTAAATGAGTTAGGGCTTATTAAGACGAACGTGTTAAATGTCAGTGTGACGGCCGTTGTTTTAACGGCCGTCACATGGTTGCATGTATTTCTATGGGCCTATTTACACAGCCGTTGTTTTAACGGACCGTGTAAAGGGCCATAAAAAAATAGTACATGTTCCATTTATGTCCGTTTTTACAGATCCCTCAATAGACTCAAGTCTATGAGGGATCTGTGAGAACGGGTCCCACACGGGTGCAAATTGGCAGTGAAAAACGGCCATTTCGCACACGTTCGTGAACATTTGTAGTGAATTTTCCCCACAAGAAATAGGAGACAAATCTGCCTCTTCTCAAGTGGCCTTGTTGAAATGTCAGTGTTCGGTCCGTTTTATATAGACCGTATATCGGCAGTATTTCCCGGAACGACCACAGTTCAGGGAGCCAGGCTCCTAGCATTATATTTAATCATATTTATCTATGATGCTAGGAGTCCCTGTCTCTCCGCGGAAATACTGTCCCTGGTCCCATACTGAAAACACAGCAACCCCCCCCCCCACGCGTATGTTTTTGTCCGCAAAACAGGGAACCTGTTGTTAAAAATTTGAATCCCACCACTGGATATGATGACATTTTGGGGCCTGGTGCTGCATATGGCTCTAGTGAAAAAAACAAAGATTAGGCAATAATGGAGTACAGATGTTTTGAACAATACCCCAATTTACCGCATGGCCACGAACCGGACTCGCTTTGAAGCGATTTCAACATTTTTGCATTATAATGATAATGCACAGTCCCCTCCCAGTGATGACCCCACATCAGGCCTGTCATTGTTCATTCTAGCACCAATTTTAAACAAGTGTACACACCCGAAAAGAACATTTTAATAGACGAGTCCCTTTTACATTTTAAGGGGAGGCTAAAATTTTGCCAATACCTGCCAAGTAAGAGGGCAAAGTATAGGATAAAAATGTACAAGCTGAGTGAGAGGAGCTCAGGGTACACCCACAGGTTTCGGGTTTATAAAGGGAAGAACTTCAGCATTGAACCTCCAGAATGCCTCCCTGTCTTGGGAGTTAGTCGGAAAATAGTGTGGCATTTGATGCACCCACTGCTGTACCAGGGTTACGACTGTTACGTGGATAACTTCTTCACCAGTCTCCCATTATTTAGGTGCCTATCCACCAGAAATACTGCAGCATGCAGCACCGTGCGCAAAAACCTGAGAGGTTTCCCTAAAACCCAACTTGGTGAAAGTATCAGAAGGGGTGAGAGCAGGGCAGTATGAAGAGAGAACGTGTTGTTCGTCAAGTATAAGGACAAGATGGATCTCCTTATCTTGACCATGACACATGGGAACGGCAACACCCATGTCCCTGTGCGAGGTAGTAGTAAGTGACCCCCAGGCCAGATTGCATCCTGGGATATAATAAATACATGGGGTTGATCCTTCAGATCAAGTGCTGAAGACGTATAGTGTGGAATACAAAGGTGTGGTACAAAAAATGGCCGTGCACATTGTACAGATGGCATTGTATGGCCGGACAGTGACATTTCTTCAGTTTCAAGAGGTGGTTATCAAGGCACTTCTATTTGGGGAGGGCCTAAATACATCTGATGGAAGCGAGGGCAGCCGTATTGTTCCAGGGCAGCACTTTCCCAGCAACGTCCCCCAAACTGCAAATAAGGGAATGTCCAAAAAAAAAAAAAAGGTGCAGAGTGTGTTTCAAAAGGGCCATAAGAAAGGAGACCAGGTATCAGTGCGACACCTGCCCAGAAAAACCTGGCCTGTGCATAAAGGAGTGTTTCAAAGCGTACCACACATCTATGGATTATTAATTTTATTATTCATGTACCTTTTTTTTATACCTTATTATACCCTGATGTACTCCACACAGCTTACATATGCCCCACAATTATAAATTGAAATACCAGCAAAACCCCCCCAAAAATACTACTTCTTATTTTTACCTCCATAAAGTACAGTGAAGTTTACCGCTCAGACGGCACTGGTAACAGTCCAATATCATGCCCCAGAGGAAGCCGGAAGGGCGAAACCCAGGGTCGGGCGAGAGTGTTTGGCGTGCCGCCTTGAAATTTTAACGATTTTTACTTACCTTGATGCTTTTATTTCTTGTTACTTCTGTGAGTATGGATTAAACTTGACGTGGAGCAATCTTTTTTCAGAGGGTGTTGCACTATGTGTCTTCCTTTTTCCATCTATTAGAGACATAAGCTCCTTTTCCTACCAGGAGTTCTTTGAATGTGGAGAGAGACGATAAGGAGCTTGGTGGAACTACAAGGATAAGAATTACCATCCACTCCCTCATTGGATTGCGGACTGTCCACTGCATTTTTCTGGGAGAGAGTCCATACTGAATGATATTGGACTGTTACCAGTGCCGTCTGAGCGGTAAACTTCACTGTACTTTATATATGTTATTTAGGGTATTTGTTGGATCATACCCAATTTAGTTTTGCTTGCTCCGGTCTGAGAGAGATTTTGTGGATATTTGAGCCAAGAGAAACCACCATTATATTTATTTTTACCTCCACCTGGAGATGCCCCAAGGGGTATAGTTTCTAAAATGGGGTCACTTTTAGGGTTTTTCTGCTTTGGTCCCTCAGGGGCTTTGCCAATGCGACATGGCACCTGTAAACCAATTGAGCAAAATCTACATGCCAAAAAAAACGCTCCTTCCATTCTGAGCCCTACCATGTGCATAAACAGCAGTTTAGGACCACATATGGGGTATTTCCATGCTCAGGAGAAATTGCTTCACAAATGTCAGGGTGCTTTTCTCCTTTAGACCTTGTGAAAATGAAAAACTCTAAGCTAAAACTACATTTTCACGGCCTACTTTCAATTAATTCTGCAAAAAACCTGTGTGGCCAAAATGCTCACTATACCCCTACATAAATTCTATAAGGGGTGTAGTTTCCAAAATGGGGTCACTTTTGGGAGGTTTCCACTATTTTGATCCCTCAGGGGCATTGCAAATGCGACATGACACCCGAAAACCATTCCAGCAAAATGTGTTCTCCAAAAGCTAAATGGCGCTCCTTCCTTTCTAAGGGCTGCCATGTGTTCAAACATCAGTTTGACCACATATGGAGTATTGCCGTAATCGGGAGAAATTGCTTTACAAATTGTGGTGTGCTTTTCTCCTTTATTCCTTGAAAAATGAAAACATTGTATATTTTATTGTAAAAAATGTAGATTTTCATTTTTATGGCTTAATTCAAAGAAATTTAGCAAGAAAATCTGTGGGGACAAAATGCTCAGTATGCCCCTAGATTTATTCCTTGGAATGTCGTTTCCAAAATTGTGCCTTTTTGGGGGTGTTTCCTATGTTTTGGCACCACAAGACCTTTTCAAACCTGACAAGGTGCCTAAAATATTTTCTAATAGATAGGCCTAAATATCCACTAGGTACTCCTTTGATTCTGAGGCCTGTGCTTCAGTCCATTAGCACACTAGGGCCACATGTGGGATATTTTGAAAGACTGCAGAATCTGGACAATAAATATTGAGTTGCATTTCTCTGGTAAAACTTTGTGTTACAGAAAAAAATGCATTACAAATTAATTTCGCCTCTACTTTGCTTTAATTCCTGTGAAACTCCTAAAGGGTTAAGACACGCAGTTCTCCTTGTGTCCGCCGGACTTGGACAGTGTGACTTCCCCTCTGGTGTTCCGGCTGGCGTTTTTGATTCACACGCGCAACACATACACCTAGAGAGACTGTCGTCACACGCTATGACTCTGGTGCCCGGATGAGCACCATTGCGCATGCGCGGTCTTGACTGTCATGGCATCCCCTGGCATGAATCCAGCTCCTGTGAACAGCTGAAACCTTCCGTTCCAGAGATATGGTAGGCGGATGTATAGTGCTAATTGCAAATACTTACAATCTGTGTATGCTCCTTGTGCATTGGATGCCGACATAGTCCACTCCCAGTGTGTCCCATACTTTAGATGACTGCTATTCTATCATTCAGTACCCCTTGAGAAAGCTGACGGCGAAACGCGCGTCGGGGGCGTCTAGTGTGGTGATACTTTTGTTGTGGGACATATCATGCAATCTACAGGTTGGTATAGCCTTCTGAGCCATTGTCTTTGGGCTCTCCTCTATGGTTACTAAGCAGTGTGAACATATTGTTCATTGCCACATCTCTGAACTTATGCTATATGCCTTGGTTGGATGTATATGACTATTACGTTGGTTGTTTTTTCTATACAGTTTATGCTATACCCTTTGGTTTTGGATTGAGAAACCTGTACCATACCACATCACATGATGCTTGTAGTTTATTAGCATGCCATGTGTATATGTCCCTGTTGTGTCTCCACGCTATTCTTTTATCACTTGTATCATTGATTTTATTGTCTGATGGCCAATATGTTGTTATGTGTATTTCAATAAAGTCTTTTTGTATTTTCATGGTACAAATTGTGTGCTGTATGTTATTTATCTGGGCACGGATATATTATATATGTCTTCACATTTCGTGATAGGTATTCAACTTTCTGAATGTTGTTTTGAATACTTTGAGGGGTGCAGTTTTTAAAATGGGGTTATTTATGGGGACTTTCTAATATCTAAGGCCCTAAAAGCCACTTTTCAACTGAACTGGTCCCTAAAAAAATGGCCTTTTGAAATTTTCTTGAAGATGTGAGAAATTGCTGCTAAACTTCTAAGCCTTGTAACGTCCTAGAAAAATAAAAGGACGTTCAAAAAATACTGCAAACATAAAGCAGACATATGGGAAATGTAAATTAGTAACAATTTGTTTGTGGTATTACTGTCCGTTTTATAAGCAGATACATTTAAATTTAGAAAAATGCTAATTTTTGCAAATTTTCTATCAATTTTGGTGTTTTTTTCAAATAAATATTGAATTTATCGACCAAATTTTTTAACTGGGACATGCGGGAGGTTGGGGAGTCTGTGGACGGAAATATTGGAACTAGTGGGGAGAGTGTTTGAGGTACAGATCCCATGGGATCCTGTGGTAATGCTGCTAGGGTATGTTGGAGATTTGGTGGGAGATAGGATGTCAGGGTTGGCAATTGCTAAAATACTGTATCAAGTTAGGAAAGGAATAGCAAAGCACTGGCTGGATGCGGAGCCACCATCAAAACAAGAAATCATAGGGGCACTTAACTCACAGGTTCTGATGGAATATAGGATATACTCCAAGAGGGGGTCCAGGGTCAAGTTTGACAAACAATGGGCTAGGTGGATTGATCAATCTGGGTATGCTTCTGTGGAGCTAATGACATTAAGGCAACAAGTGCAGGTATAGGGCCACTGACGGGGGGGGTGCATACAGAGAGCAGGTGTAAAATGGGGAATGGAAAAGGGGAAGAGAAGGAGAGAGGATTGGAAAAGTGGTACTGAGTAGACCGGCTGGGGGGATACAAGGGGGAGTTGGGGGGAAGGGAATGTTTGGTTGGATGTAAATAATTGGGTCTGTTGAAATTTGCTTATACACTGTATGAGAACGTACAATGACCTGTAAAAATGTGGAGTTTTTTGAATAAAATTTAACTGATTAAAAAAAAAAAAAAAAATTTTTTTAACTGACATAAAGTAAAATATCAAGTGTGATGTGAAAACAATCTCAGAATCGCTTTAATAACTAAAACCATTCCAAACTTATTACCACATAAAGTGACACGTCAGATTTGAAAAAATAGTCTGTGTCCACAAGGCCAAAACTGGCTGTGTCTCCAAGGGGTTAAGATAGGCCATCAATATATGAAATTGGGGGTCCTATTCCAAAATCTCATGCCAATCAACTGAGTTAAGGGGTGAGCGCCATGTCTTCTTTATTGTTTACCCAGGCACAGTGCAGGACATATGGTTGTGACTGTGCATGGAACTGCAGCTCACTGCAGATCAGTCACATTCAACGAAATGCACTTCCAGGTAGTATGTAGGGCACTGTGCCAGGGTAAACAATGAGGGGGTCGTGGCACTCCTTGGAGCACTGCAGCCCCTTCACTCAGCTGATCAGCAGGTCTACAAATATTGGTGGCATATCCTTTCCATTGTGTGCTACTATTTCTGGTACAATGTACAATAAATACTCCCCTTAATATGCTTAAAATCTTTCATGTCAGTATATTCTCATGACTATAATGGACTGAAAATATGCCACCTGCAGACTGACTTCTATGCACTGAGTGTGTCACTGGGTAACATAATTATCATACATCATATCCAGATAGGCTTATTAAGCTGTACAATGATCTTTTCATGAAAACATCTTTACATATACATAGTTACATAGTACATAGTTACATAGTTAGTACGGCTGAAAAAAGACACATGTCCATCAAGTTCAACCAAGGGAAGGAAAAATTTCTACACATAGGAGCTAATATTTTTTTGTTCTAGGAAATTATCTAACCCTTTTTTAAAGCCATCTACTGTCCCTGCTGTGACCAGCTCCTGCGGTAGGCTATTCCATAAATTCACAGTTCTCACTGTAAAGAAGCCTTGTCGCCTCTGCAGCTTGAACCTTTTTTTCTCCAGACGGAGGGAGTGCCCCCTTGTTTTTTGAGGGGGTTTTACAAGGAACAGGATTTCACCATATTTTTTGTATGTGCCATTAATATATTTATATAAGTTAATCATGTCCCCCCTTAGTCGTCTTTTTTCAAGGCTAAATAGGTTTAATTCTTTCAATCTTTCCTCATAACTTAAATTCTCCATGCCCCTTATTAGCTTCGTTGCTCTTCTTTGTATTTTTTCCAACTCCAGGGCATCCTTTCTATGAACTGGAGCCCAGAACTGAACTGCATATTCTAGATGAGGCCTCACTAATGCTTTGTAAAGTGGCATTATTACATCCCTGTCCCGCGAGTCCATGCCTCTTTTAATACACGACAATATCCTGCTGGCCTTTGAAGCAGATGATTGACACTGCATGCTGTTATTGAGTTTATGATTTACAAGTACACCCAGATCCTTCTCAACAAGTGAATCCGCCAGTGTAGCGCCCCCTAGGACATATGATGCATGCAGGTTGTTGGTACCAAGATGCATAACTTTACATTTATCTACATTAAACTTCATTTGCCAAGTGGACGCCCAAACACTTAGTTTGTTTAAATCTGCCTGTAATTCATGAACATCTTCCATAGTCTGAACTATATTACATAGCTTGGTGTCATCTGCAAAAATAGAAATAGTGCTATTAATCCCTTCCTCTATATCATTAATAAATAAGTTGAATAATAGTGGTCCCAGCACTGAACCCTGGGGTACACCACTTATAACCGGGGACCATTCAGAGAAGGAATCATTGACCACAACCCTCTGGATACGGTCCTTGAGCCAATTCTCAATCCAATTACAAACTATATTTTCTAAACCTATAGTCCTTAATTTACCCATTAGGCGTCTATGGGGGACAGTGTCAAATGCCTTTGCAAAGTCCAAAAACACTAAATCCACAGCGGCCCCTCTGTCTAGACTTCTGCTCACCTCTTCATAAAAACAGATTAGGTTAGTTTGACAACTTCTGTCCTTAGTAAAACCGTGCTGGCTGTCACTTATAATGCTATTTATTGTCACATAATCCTGTATATAGTCCCTTAATAGCCCCTCAAACATTTTCCCCACGATGGATGTTAAGCTTACTGGTCTATAATTACCCGGGGAAGACCTAGAGCCCTTTTTGAAAATAGGCACCACATTTGCCCTGCGCCAGTCCCTTGGCACTATACCTGTCACTAGAGATTCTCTGAATATTATGAAAAGGGGGACAGAAATAACTGAACTAAGCTCTTTAAGAATTCTAGGGTGTAACCCATCTGGTCCCGGGGCCTTGTGCACATTTATTTTATTTTATTTAGCTTGGACCATATCTACATTCATCCAATTCAGTATATCAACTGATATATTAACAGCGCTGGCACCGGCTACATCAGCTGCTCTTTATTCAGTTGTATATAGAGAGCTAAAGAACCCATTTAGTAACTCTGCCTTCTCTTGATCCCCTGTGACCAAGTCCCCATTACCATTATCTAGGGGTCCTACATGTTCAGACCTTGGCTTTTTTGCATTTATATGCTTGAAGAATTTTTTAGGATTTGTTTTACTATCCTTGGCCACCTGCCTTTCATTTTGTATTTTTGCTAATTTTATTACATTTTTACAGATTTTATTAAGCGCTTTATATTTTACAAAGGCTACAGCTGTACCCTCAGATTTGTATTTTTTATTAATATTTATTAGTGAGACAAGTTGTAGCAGGATCGTGAGTAATATGCTGACGTCTGTCCAAATTTTACTTCTTTATGAGCAATAGGCACACTTAAAATGAGCAAAAGGGTGAAAGATCACCTGAGGGTTTCATGAAGAGCTGCCTGGTAAGAACACAAAGTTACGCACGTTTCCAGGAGGGCAGGAGTTGTTGGCAGGGATTAGCTGATTTTGAATATTAACTTTTGAGTAGGCTGACAGAAGAGCAACTTGTTAATTGGTACAGTGATTGCACATTGGCATAACTTCACTTTTCGGAGATACCCATGAACAGTTCCCTTTGCTATAAAACACTGAGGGGATGCCATCCATAGCTCCAGTATATCTTTATTTCTTCGCCATAAATGAGACAATTTTCACTGACCCAACCAGTGTTCCAATAGTTTTCACTATTGTGATGCTAGTCGTTAAAGTGACATAGATCTGTCACACACACTAGTGCACATGTATTTCCTCTGATAAAATGCGAATATTGTAGCATTGAGAGTCGACCTATCATTTTAGTAACATACACATAATGATAGTCATTCACATTCTTCCTTTCTGGTTGGGACAGCTTTAGGATATGAATTGCAGATTTTCCACCGCAAAAATCTCAACATTTGCTTTTTGTTGTGGCTTTATCCTCCCTATTGAATTCAATGGGAAAAGCGCAACAAAAGCGCAACAATACTGCAGCATAAATGAAAAAAAACAAAACGAACAGCAAGTCAATTTATGAACGTTTTCTCAGCTAATTTTTTCCGCAGAGTGTGAATGAGATTTGTTTAAATCTCATCCACTTTGCTGCTACTGTAATACGCTGCAGATTTTCTGCAATGAAATACATTGCGGAAAATCCGCAGCTTATTCGCCCAGTATGAACATACCCTTATACTGATAAATGAACTTATTGTGCATTGAGTTATGATTGCGTTTTCCTTTTGTGTGAAGTTCATTTAATATCCTAGTAAACCATTTATTACATTGTGCTTCCGTTACTTGGGGCCCCGATTGGGGGTACCATTGGCATTTTCATAACTTTTAAAGAGAAAAATAGAGGAGCATGCAGGAAAGCTCAGCAGAATCCCGACTGCTTTGTTTATGTCCAAGTTTGGATCAGTCATACTGTATGTTAGAAGCCATGGTGCAAATGTTAACAAAGCCTTAGTAATATCTGCTTCTGATGATGCTACATGACACCTATTATAATAACTCTAACATCTCTACAGTAGTTAATACATAGCTATGAAGTAATAAATTCGCTGCTTCCATATTGCTACATAACTAGGCAAAGCTGGGTGACAACTATTGTGGCAGCTGTAATCATAAATTATTCGGCACTCATAATTCCCAGAAACAGCTAAAGTTCAGAAATGGCTTAATAGAATATATATATATATATATATATATATATATATATATATATATATATATATATATATATTAAAGCATTAAAGCAATCTTCCAAGAAACGTAACCCTGTAAACGTAAGCTGCAGCCAGCTTTCATTTTTACATTTTCATTTTTTTCCTCCCCAACTTCCAAGAGCCATACTTTATTTTTCTGCTGACATAGCCATTTGAGGGCTTATTTTTGCAGGACGAGTTGTATTTTTCAATAGCACCAGTTAATGTACTGAAAAACTGTGACGTAAAATGGGAAAAAACTGCAATTCCACCATTGTATTTTGGGATTTGATTTTACAGCATTTACTGTGCGGGGTCATCCTGTGGGTCAAATTTATAGTTTTTTTTTATTATGTTTTACTACTTTTGTAAAATAACAATTTGTTAAAAATTTTTATTTTATGTTGGCATATTCTGAGACCCTTAATTATTATTATTTTTTTAACAGTCGATAGAGCTATATGAGGGCTTGTTTTTGGCACATACCCTTTTTTGGTACATACAATTTTTTTATGTTTTTATCACTTTTTTTTTATTTTCTTTGGGAGTTGAGTTGATTAAAAAACAAGGATTCCAACATTTCAATTTTTTTTTTACGATTTTCACCGTGCAGAATAAATAACATATTTTAATAGCTAAGATAGTTTTGGTGATACCCATTATGTTTATTTTGTAATATTTACACTATTTTATGTAAAAAATGGGAAATGGTATTTTTTTTTTATTCAGATTTTTTAGCCAAAGTCAGAAGTGGATCCAGGAAGAAGGAGAAGTATAAGGCCTCATGCACACGACCGTAAAAACTCCAGTTATTACGGGTCGTAATTACGACCCGTAATAACGGGCTCATAGACTTCTATTGGCGACGGGTGCCTTCCCGTTTTCTCACGGGAAGGTGCCCGTGCCGTTGAAAAAGATAGAACATGTCCTATTTCAGGCCGTAATAACGGCACGGACAGTCCATAGAAGTCTATGGAGCTCTCGTAATGACGGGTGGCTACATGTGTGCACCCGTCATTACGGCAGCGTTGCTAAGCGACGTCAGTAAATAGTCACTGCCCAGGGAGCTGAAAGAGTTAACTGATCGGCAGTAACTCTTTCAGCACCCTGGACAGTGACTACCGATCAGAATAAACCTGTAAAAAATAAAAATAAAAGACGTTCATACTTACCGAGAACTTCCTGCTTCCTCCAGTCCGGTCTCCCGCCCGTTGCCTTGGTGACGCGTCCCTCTCGACATCCGGCCCGACGTCCTGGATGACGTTTCAGGCCATGTGACCGCTGCAGCCAATCACAGGTCAATCACAGGCTGCAGCGGTCACATGGACTGCCGCGTCATCCAGGGATGTCGGGCTGGATGTGAAGAGAGGGACGCGTCACCAAGACAACGGCCGGGTAAGTATGAATTTCTTTAACTTTTATTACAGAAAGGGCTGTCCCTTCTCTCTATCCTGCACTGATAGAGAGAAGGGGCTGCCGATTAGTGCAGTGCTATTTTGCCGCCAAAAACGTGCCCGTAAATACGGGTGGAATACGGGTGACACCGGACCCATATTTACGGGCACGGGTTCGTAAATACTGGTGCAAAACGGGTCGATTACGTGTGACACCGGACCCGTATTTACGCCAGTATTTACGGGTGGGAAAAAATACGGTCGTGTGCATGAGGCCTAAGTACCTCATATTTCCAATTACTTTTTAAATCATTTCTGTCTTTGGATCAAAAATCTGCATGAAAATCTGCAACAAACGTGATGTGTGAATCCAGTCAGCGTTCTCCTATTAAACTCTGCATAGGAGTGCTAAGATGGCAGACCTGGTGGCTTTCACTAGCCCTCCTGCTGCCATGAACAACCATCAGGCAATATGCAGTCAATTCGCGGGGACCAGAAACGTCTGAAAATACGGAGCTGTTTTCAGGCGAAAACAGCTCCTGATTTTCAGTTTTTCACGGCCGTTTTTGGAGCTGTTTTTAAATGGAGTCAATGAAAAACGCCTCCAAAAACGTCCCAAGAAGTGTCCTGCACTTCTTTTGATGAGCCGTCATTTTACGCGCCGTATTTTGACAGCGACGCGTGAAATAAAGGCTCATGGGAACAGAACATCGTAATTCCCATTGAATGCAATGGGCAGATGTTTGTAGACGTATTAGGGGCGTTGTTTCAGGCGTAATTCAAGGCGTAAAACTGAGGAACCGGCCTGTTCCTCAGAGTGGAGACACTCTCCATCAGTCAGAGATTTCCATGTGTATTGTGAGAAATGTTCACAATTTTAATAGGTAGAGTCTGGAAAGCAATGGCCTGGAAACACTAATCCAGGATTTCACAAAAACGATGCCAGACAAGCAGGAAAAGACCCAATAGTACATCACCTTCAGGGCCTGAGCACGGAAGAATAAGACACAGGAACAAAACAGAAAGCATTGCTCTCACCAGTGACAACTAAATAGTGACCTATATAGTAACATAGCACACAAGTCCATCCAGTTCAGCCTTGTATCCTGTAATGTTGATGCAGGGGATAGCAAATAACCCCAATGAGTCAAAAGCCAATTTTCCTCATCCTAAGAAAAAAATTCCTTCTGACTTTAAAGAGGCTCTGTCACCAGATTTTGCAACCCCTATCTGCTATTGCAGCAGATCGGCGCTGCAATGTAGATTACAGTAACGTTTTTATTTTTAAAAAACGAGCATTTTTGGCCAAGTTATGACCATTTTTGTATTTATGCAAATGAGGCTTGCAAAAGTACAACTGGGCGTGTTTACAGTAAAAGTACAACTGGGCGTGTATTATGTGTGTACATCGGGGTGTTTTTACTTCTTTTACTAGCTGGGCGTTAGGAATGGGAGTGTATGATGCTGACGAATCAGCATCATCCACTTCTGTTCGTTAACACCCAGCTTCTGGCAGTGCAGACACACAGCGTGTTCTCGAGAGATCACGCTGTGACGTCACTCACTTCCTGCCCCAGGTCCTGCATCGTGTCGGCCACTGGCGTAGCTGTAGGGGTCGCAGCGGTCGCAATTGCGACCGGGCCCGCGAAGCATGGGGGCCCACGGCCCCCCGCACCACATCAATAAAAAGTTACTATAGTAACTCGGCCCGCGGGCCCCTGTTACTATAGTAACATACTTTACTTACCTTCCTGGTTCCGGATTGCAGCGGAGGTCCTGACGTCAAGCGCTGTGCGCAGCGCATGACGTCACAGCGCTATGCGCCGCGCACAGCATCGAGACGACAGAACTCCCGCCGCGGCCGAAGAGGAAGGTAAGGTTAGCCCTGACTGGCGGGGTCCGACTCCCGGGACCCGCCAATCAGCTGTTTTGAAGGGGCCGCAGCACTCGTACGAGAGCTTCTCCCCTTCATTCCTGTCACTTCATTCCGGTCACACTGTGAATCCGTGTCAGCGATTCACAGTGTGGGCGAGTAGTGAAATGAAGGGGAAGCAGCTCTCGTACGAGTGCTGCGGCCCCTTCAAAACAGCTGATTTGCGGGTCCCGAGAGACACATCAGCTATTGATGGCCTATCCTGAGGATAGGCCATCAATGTTTAGGGACTGCACAACCCCTAAGCCTACGATGTAGCAGGCTTAGGGGGCCCATGAGACAGGATCACAGATTGTGTAATCCTGTCTGCTGGGCCCTGTATCTAAGCCAATCACATGGTAGGCTTAGATACATGGCCCATGCGTGATCCTGTCTGCTGGGCCCTGTATCTAAGCCAATCACATGGTAGGCTTAGATACATGGCCCATGCGTGATCCTGTCTGCTGGGCCCTGTATCTAAGCCAATCACATGGTAGGCTTAGATACATGGCCCATGTGTGATCCTGTCTGATGGGCCCTGTATATAAGCCTACCACACTGTAGGTTTAGATACTGTATAAGATTACTGTCTGCTGGACCCTGTATCTACGCCTACCTTGTGGTAGGCTTAGATACAGGGTCCCACAGACAGTATCACACATGGGCCCTGTATCTAAGCCTAACACATGTGTTACTAATCATTTTTTGGACTACGTCGGATTCCAGGACTACTTCGATGACAGCTTTTTTTTCATTATCAATAAAATGGTTAATGAGGGTTGTGTGGGTTTTTTTTTAATTTCAATAAAATATTTTTTCTATGTCTTTGTGTTTTTTTTAAACTATATTACTACCGCCTTAGTAATGGCCGCCGGCTGATTGACAGCATCCATTGCTAAGGCGGGGCTTAGTGTTAGCCGATGTAGAGGCTAACACTAACCCCCTTTATTACCCCGGTACCCACCGCCACCAGGGGTGCTGGGAAGAGCCGGGTACCATCCAGTACTTGACCATCTGTAGTGATGGTCGGCCACTGGGGTGGCCGCAGGCTGGTATTATCAGGAGGGGAAAGGCCAAAAACAGTGGCCCTTCCTACCCTAGTGATGCTAGGCTGCTGCTGCTTTATTGTATCTGGCTGGTTTTGAAAAATGGGGGGACCCCATGTCATTTAAAAAAAATAAAAAAAAAATAAAAATAATTGGAAAGAACGATGTGGGGTCCCCCCAATTTTCATAACCAGCAAGATACAACACAGCAGCAGCAGGCAGCATTACAAGGGTGGGAAGGGCCACTGTTTTTGGCCTTCCCCAGCCTAATACTACCAGCCTGCGGCCACCCCGGTGCCTGCCCGTCACTACAGATGGTCGGGTACTGGTTCGTACCCGGCTCTTCCCAATACTCCTGGTGGCGGTGGGTACCGGGGTAATAATGGGGGTTAGTGTTAGCCTCTGCACCGGCTAACATTAAGCCTCGCCTTAGTAATGGAGGTTGTCAATCAGCCAGCGGCCATTACTAAGGCGGTGATGATAAAGTTTAAAAAGATACGAGCACATAGAAAAAATATTTTATTTAAATAAAAAAGCACAACCCTCATTAACCATTTTATTGAGAATAAAAAAAACGCTGTCATTGAAGTCCTCGAATCTGAAGTCCAACAACCGAACCTGTAAAAAAACACAAACACACAAAAATAATCAGTAACACATAAAGAAGCAAAATTATTATTCTTACCTATCCTGGGTCCAGCGCTGGAGACGCAATGTCAGCGAGCTGAGTCCTGTATCTAATCCAATCATGTGTGATACTGTCTGCTGAGCCACTGTATCTAATCCTATCATGTGTGATACTGTCTGCTGAGCCACTGTATCCAATCCTATCCATAGTTTATAGGGTTGTAGTGCTATAGATATGCTATGCTGTCTCATATACACTTTTTTTTGGGCGGACACATATGTATTGGGGCTATTTCCCTGACATTTTAAGCCCTGAGGGTATGTTCACACGGCAGCGTCTGTTACGGCTGAAATTACGGTGCTGTTTTCAGGAGAAAACAGCACCGTAATTTCAGCCGTAATGGCATGTGCAGGCGTTTTTCGCTGCGTCCATTACGGACGTAATTGGAGCCGTTATGCTATGGAGTCCATGGAAAACGGCTCCATTTACGTCTGAAGAAGTGACAGGCACTTCTTTGACGCGGGCGTCTTTTTTACGCGCCGCCTTTTGACAGCGGCGCGTGAAAAAAATGACCGCCGGCACAGAACATCGTAAGACCCATTCAAATGATCGGGCAGATGTTTGCTAACGTTTTTGAGCCGCATTTTCGGACGTAATTCAATTCTAAAACGCCCGTATTACGTCCGTAAATAGGGTGTGTGAACCCAGCCTTAGTGACGCCCCCGGCTGCTAGTGCTGCATTGTTGGGTCACTTAGGAGACCCAGCGATGCAGCTGAAAGCTGCGGACCGTCGGCCATGAGAAGTTTGCGGGGAGGGGGGGGCCCAGTAAGAATTTTTGCATCGGGGCCCATGAGCCTTTAGCTACGCCCCTGGTGTCGGCCACATCGGCACCAGAGGCTACAGTTGATTCTGCAGCAGCATCAGCGTTTGCAGGTAAGTAGCTACATCGACTTACCTGCAAACGCCGATGCTGCTGCAGAATCAACTGTAGCCTCTGGTGCCGATGTGTCCTCGCTCGTCCGACACGATGCAGGACCTGGGGCAGGAAGTGAGTGACGACACAGCGTGATCTCTCGAGAACACGCTGTGTCTGCACTGCCAGAAGCTGGGCGTTCTGAAGAGAAGTGGATGATACTTCTCGTCAGAACGCCCAGCTAGTAAATGTAGTAAACACGCCCAGATGTAACACACATAATACACGCCCAGTTGGACTTTTACTTTAAACACGCCCAGTTGGACTTTAGCAAGCCTCATTTACATAAATACAAAAATGGTCATAACTTGGCCAAAAATGCTCGTTTTTTAAAAATAAAACCGTTACTCTTATCTACATTGCAGCGCCGATCTGCTGCAATAGCAGATAGGGGTTGCAAAATCTGGTGACAGAGCCTCTTTAAGGGCTTGTCCACACACATCGGAATTTCTGCAGCAATTCCGTTGAAGGTCAAAGGCTTTCCGCTGCGGCAAAAACGCACCATTTCCTGCGGTTTTTACGGCAGAAAATGGTGTGGAAATCACTGCGCTTTTCTCAATTTTAGGAGATGGAGATATCTGCTCTGAAAAACGCAGCAATTCTGGACACTTTCCGCAGCAGGAATTGATATGCTGCGGCCCGAAAAATACACACCGCAGGTCAATTTCGGCTCAGAAATTTTACGCAGCATGTGGATGAAATTTGTTAAATCTCATCCGCTATGCTATTACTGTATTCTGCTGCGTTTTTTCCAGCCAAAATTCCAGCCAGAAAAAACGCGGCAATTCCGTTACATGTGGACGAGCCCTAAATCTGTCAATAGGAATAAATCCGTGGGTCAACGACCCGGATGCAGTAATCTAGGAAATATAACTTGTAATATTATTATATTCACAAAAGGCATCCATGAACTCTTTCAGTGAATTCACCACAACAACTTCCTCTGGCAGAGAGTTCCTAAGGGTCCTTTTACACTGGCATATTTTGGCTATAACAACGAGCACTGATCAACGAGAGCAAACATTACTACGATCGCTCGTCCTCATACATTTCTGTCATGTCGGCAGCACGTCTCCCTGTTTACACAGGGAGATGTGCTGCCGACAGTAATAATACTTTCTGCTGCAGAAACAATACTATCAGCTGATGAACGAGCGTTTGCTCGCTCATCGGCTGGTTGTTGCCCTGTTTACTCAGGGTAATGATCAGGAAGGAGTGTTCTGTGAACGCTCGTTTGCCTGATAATTGGCCCGTGTAAAAGGACCCATAGTCTCACTGCTCTTACAGTAAAGAATCCCCTTCTATGTTTGTGTGGAAATCTTCTTTCCTCTAGACGTAGTGGATGCCCCCTTGTTATTGTCACAGTCCTGGGTATAAATAGATCATGAGAAAGATCTCTGTATTTACCTGTATTATTAGATTCCCCCTCAAACATATTTTTTCTAAACAAAATAAACCAAATTTTGATCATCTTTCAGGTACTGTAGTCCACCCATTCCATTTATTGCATTGGTTGCCCCCTTTGAGCCAACTCAAGCTCTTCTATGTATTTTTTGTACACTCGTGCCCAAAACTGTACATAATATTCCATGTGCGATCTTACTAGAGATTTAAAAAATGGTAAAACTATGTTCTCGTCATGTGCAGTTTTTCCCCCTTTTAATGCACCCTATAATCTTATTTGCCTTGGTAGCAGCTGCCTATTCTTCCCTCTCACCGTAGAAAGTATCTTGTTCATGACACAGAGCTTTTCCAACATGTTGAACAATCTATTCTGCAGTAAATCTATGCATGGGATAGCACGTACTAAACCAGGGGTGTAGCTATATGGGCAACAGACAGAGCAGTCAACCATGTACTGTATTATATATATAAAAAAAAATTGCTAATGCAGAGGAAATGGGACAACATAGCCGGAGTTTTCAGACGCCAGACTTGCTTCAGTTTCAGAAGGGGTTGTCATTATGATACAAGCCCTTTAAGGGTGTATTCAGACGTGCAGGTTTTGATCCGTTTTGGTTTAGGTTTATTTATGCCGTTTTTGAAGTCAAATCCAGGTGTGGCTCATAAAGTAAAATAAAGTATAACATATAGATACTACTTCTCCTCTTATTTGAATCCACTCCTGGTTTTGGCTTCAAAAACGCCATAAAGAAACCTGAACAAAACCTGTACATGTAAATGCACCCTTAGGCTGAATTCAGACGAACGTAGAATAAGTACGAGTGACAGCCGTTAAAACAACGGCCGTCACACGGACGCATGTATTTCAATGGGCCCATTGACACGGCCTCTGTTTCAACGGACTATGTGATGGGTCCGTTGAAAAATAGAGCCTGTCCTATTTTGTTTTGTTTTCACGGATCCCTCGATAGACTTTGGGGATCAGTGAAAATGGGACCCGCACGGGGGCAACTCGGACATGAAAAACTGTTATTTTTCACGTCCAAGTTTCCCCATGTTCGTCTGAATTCGGCCTTAATTTGTTTAATCACACTCCTGTGACATTTGCCCCATGGTTTTGTGCATGGCCATACTTTTGAATCTCACAATGGCAGAATCTGCATGATCCCCTTATCCTTTGACAGTCCACTGTGTCTTCCCGACACTTCAAAAGCATTCTTCCATTGGTTGGCTTCCTATGAATTTAGAGGTAATATGTTTGTGTATGTATAAGGGCAAATAGATTGTGTGGTGGGTGCATTCTCCTATACTACTCAGCTGAATACCAATGGTTAATACATCATTTATAACTAAATCAATGAATATATAAAATGTGCCTGTATTTCTGTTCCTCTTCTACCACAGACAGCTTTTGTTTTCATGTGACCGGAATTGAATTGTCAGGACATAAAACTAAGAACTGCCATCTGAATGCTGCATTTAATCATCACCAATTACAACACTACTAAGAATTACAAGTGTTTGCAGAGATGAAACAGCTTTAGTATGAAAGGACCCCAGGACCCCGTATCTCAGCTGCTCAAGCGCTGCAAGAAATATTTTCCAAACAAAATAATTACTACATTCTTACCAAATTACAAGAAAATGTTACAATGCAATCATACAATTCATTTCAATTAACAGACCTCAAGAGAAAAACAAAGGAAACCGAAAAAAATATCATACACTTCAATATAGAAAATATTCTATTTACATATGAAAATAATAATTTCTCCTTCAAAGACAAAAGAGAACAATGGCAAATGTCATAATAAGAGAAAACTGAAGCAATTATAATCTAATTCTGGGTTAACAGGTTATACGGGCAACAAGCCAGTTGGCAGGAATATGTTTTCAGGTAATATGGATCACTGACCCTCCTGTCTTTCATTTACTAACATGCTCTTTTGCCATGTGGTAAGTTCCTCAAGCAGAAATCCGCCAACATGTGGCACGGTTAGCCAGTATATTCCATCTCTATGGCTGCTACTGACTTTACACAGGGCTGAGCTTCAATGTTGTGTGTTTCCTACAGACGGGCTCATCAGGTGTAAAGTGCAGTCACAAGGTGTTTACTATCAAAATATCAGACTCTGCAATCTTTCTCTGTCAATTCTAATACAAATGTTTTTCCCTCTTGGCCAAAAAAAATAACAATTATTTGTATGTATAAGCTGAGGCATTGTAAAGGTACGGGAGGATGCAACTTCTCCCTATGTGGCGGATTTGCTTCAGATTTGCGGTGCAGATTCCGCATTGCAAATCCGCAGCAATTTACAGTATAATACAAGTGAATGAGATTGTGTCAAATGTAGCAGAAAAATCTGCAATCAAAGCAGAGCAAGTTGCGGATTTTTGAATGTGCAGTATGCTCATTCTTTCTGGAAAAGCAGTGGATTTTCACTGCAGAATTGACCCTTTGCAATGGATAGAGTTAGGGCATGTTCAGAAGTGGCAGAATTATGCAGGCACTGTCCGCATCAATGCCGCACATAATCTGCGTTGCAGATTCCGTTGTGCCTTTGCCTAAAATGTGAAGCAAAATGCTGCGAATAAGTCGTTGCGGATTCAGGTGAAGAGTATATCCTGCTCTCTTTTAACCCCTTCAGGACCAAGCCCATTTTGGCCTTCAGGACCAGACCCATTTTTTCAAATCTGACATAGTTCACTTTATGTGGTAATAACTCCGGAATGCTTTTACCTATCAAAGCGATTCTGAGATTGTTTTCTCGTGACACATTGGACTTTATGATAGTGGAAAAATTTGGTCGATAAATTAAATATTTATCAGTGAAAAACACCAAAATTTTGTGAAAAATTGCAAAAATTAGCATTTTTCTAAATGTAAATGTATCTGCTTGTAAGACAGGCAGTTATACCACACAAAATTGTTGCTAATTAACGTCCCCCACATGTCTACTTTAGATTGGCATCGTTTTTTGAACGTCCTTTTATTTTTCTATGACGTCACAAGGCTTAGAACTTTAGCAGCAATTTCTCGCATTTTTAAGAAAATGTCAAAAGGCTATTTTTACAGGGGCCAGTTCAGTTGTGAAGCGGCTTTTAGAGCCTTATATATTAGAAACCGCCAAAATGTCACCACATTTTAAAATCTTCACCCCTCAAAGTATTCAAAACAGAATTCAGAAAGTTTCTTAACCCTTTAAACGTTTCACAGGAATTAAAGCAACGTAGAGGTGACATTTTCAAATTTCATTTTTTTTTTTGCAGAAATTCATTTTTAATCAATTTTTTTTGTAATACAGAAGTAACCAGAGAAATGCAACTCAATATTTATTTCCCAGATTCTGCAGTTTTTAGAAATATCCCACATGTGGCCCTAGTGTGCTAATGGACTGAAGCACCGGCCTCCGAAGCAAAGGAGCACATAGTGGAATTTGGGCCTCCTTTTTATTAGAAAATATTTTAGCCACCATGTCAGGTTTGAAGGGCTCTTTCGGTGCCAAAATAGTGGAAATCCACCAAAAGTGACCCCATTTAGGAAACTACACCCCTTGAGGAAATTATCTAGGGGTATAGTGAGCATTTTGACCCCGCAGGTTTTTTGCAGAAATTATTGAAAGTAGGCCGTAAAAATGAAAATCTACATTCTTTCAAAGAAAATGTAGGTTTAGCTAATTTTTTCTAATTTCCACAAGGACTAAAGGAGAAAAAGCACTGCAACATATGTAAAGCAATTTCTCCCGAGTAAAACAATACCCCACATGTGGTAATAAATGGCTGTTTGGACACACGGCAGAGCTTAGAAGGGAGAGAGCGCCATTTGGCTTTTGGAATGGTTTGCGGAGGCCATGTCGCATTTGATTTGCAAAGCCCCTAAGGGACCAAAACAGTGAAAACGCCAAAAAAGTGACTCCATTGAGAAAACTACACCCCTGGAGGAATCCATCTAGGGGTGTAGTGAGCATTTTGACCCCACAGGTGTTTCATAGATTTTATTAGAATTTGGCAGTGAAAATAAAAAAAATCCTTTTTCTTCAATAAGATGTAGCTTTAGCTCCAAATTTTTAATTTTCTCAACAAATAAAGGAAAAAAAGAACCCCAGCATTTGTAAAGCAACTTCTCTGGAGTACGGCAATACCCCACACGTGGTCATAAACTGCTGTTTGGGCACACGGCAGGGCTCAGAAGGGAAGGAGCGCAATTTGCTTTTGGTGTACAGATTTTGCTGCATTTGGTTTCTGGTCGCTATGTTGCATTTGCAAAGTCCCTGTGGGACCAAAACAGTGAATCCCCCCCCAGAAGTGACCCCATTTTGGAAACAACACCCTCAAGGTATTCACCTAGGGGTGTAGTGAGCATGTTAACCCCACAGGTGTTTTGCAGAAATTCGTGTGCACACGATGTGGGAGAGTGAAAATGGGAATTTTTCCTTAGATACACCAATATGTGGTGCCCGGCTTGTGCCACCATAACAAGACAGCTCTCAATTATTATGTGGTGTTTCCCTGTTTTAGAATCACCCTACATGTGGCACTAATCTTTTGCCTGGACATTCGACAGGGCTCAGGAGTGAAAGAGTACCATGTAAAATTGAGGCCTAATTTGGCGACATATAAAGTATTGGTTCACAATTGCAGAGGCTTTGATGTTAAATAATAAAAGAAAGCCCTGAGACGTGACCCCATTTTGGAAACTGCACCCCTCAAGGCATTTATTAAGGGGTGTAGTGAGCATTTTCACCCCACGTGTCTTTTCCATAAATGATTGCGCTGTGGAAGGTACAAATTAAAAAATTTCCCTAGATATGCCAATTCGGTGTCAAATATGTGGCGCCCAGCTTGTGCCAATGGGGACACACACCCAAAAATTGTTAAAAGGGTATGGCGATGCCATATATGTGGAAGTAAACTGCTATTTGGGCACACTGTAGGGCTCAGATGGGTGGGAGCACCATTTGGCTTTTGGAGCGTGGAATTTGCTTGGTAATAGTTTTGTTTGGAGTATCACTGGTGTTTCCGTTTATAATGTGGGGCATATGTGAGTACATCAGGGGCATAGTCAGGTGGTATAATAATAAGGTAAAAAAATAAATAAAATGATCCATAGATGTGTATTACGCTGTGATCGATCCTTTCTGCACAGGCCGGTGTCGCACTGATAAATGTCCTTCCTTATCCCCCTTTTGGTCCACACTCCGCATCTTTGCAGTTTGGGGAATTTTGCCGGGAAAGTGTTGTCCTGGTATAATACGGGCTTCCTCGCTTCCAGCAGATATGTTTGGGCCCTCCCCTTCCTGGTTCCCTAATTTTAGTGCCTTGATACATCGCCTTTTGAAACAGAAGAAATGTTCCCCTCGGGGCGGCACAACTGGATATTTTTCTTTCCTGACATATTGGAGCCTTAACTAATTTTATTTTTTCATAGACGTAGTGGTATGAGGGCTCTTTTTTTTACGGGACGAGCTGTAGATTTTATTGGTACCATATTGGGGTACATGCGACTTTTTGATCACTTGTTATCCTTTTTTTGGGAGGCAAGGTGACAAAAAAACAGCAATTCTGCCATAGTTTTTTAGTTTTTTTTTATATACAGAGTTCACAATGCGTTATAAATGACATGTTACCTTTATTCTGCGGGTCAGTACGATTCCGGCGATACCTAATTTATAGAACTTTTTTATAACTTTTTTCACAATAAAATTACTTTTGGAAAGAGAATGTATTTTTTCTGTCGCCATGTTGTGAGAGCCATAACTTTTCAATTTTTTCGTCGATGGAGCTGTGTGAGGGCTTGTTTTTTGCAAGTCGAGGTATAGATTTTATAGGTACCATTTTTGGATACATGCGACTTTTTGATCACTTTTTATTTAAATTTTTGGAAGACAAAGTGACCAAAAAAACAGTAATTATTATAAAACAGTAGTTTTTTTTTTACGGCGTTCACTGCGCTGGATAAATAACATAATATTTTATAGTTCAGGTCGTTACGGTTGCAGCGATACCAAATATGTATGGCTTATTATTTTTTTCAATAATAAATGACTTGATAAGGGAAACAGGGCGATTGAGTTTTATTTTATTACTTGAAACTTTTATTGTATGTTTTACAACTTTTATTTTTACTTTTTTTACACTTTTGTTTTACACTTTCTTTAGTCCCACTAGGGGACTTGAATGTCCAACTGTTTGTTTGATGTTCTAATACATTACACTACCTATGTAGTGCAATGTATTGGAACGGTCAGTTGTTCACTGACAGCAAGCCGATCAGGCCCCGCCTCTGGCAGGGCCTAATCAGCTTACGTAATGGCAGACAGGAGGCCATTGTTAGGGCTCCTGCTTCCATAGTAGCAGTCGCCAGCCTTGCCATCGCATGGCAGGCTGACGATTTGCTACAAACCTCTAGGATGCAGCGATCGCATTGGATTGCTGCATCGAAGGGGTTAATGCCAGGAATCGGAGCTAGCTCCGGTTCCTGGCGATAGATCGGGGTGTCCGCTGAAACATACAGCGGACACCCACTGCTGATGACGCCGACTCAGCTTCTGAGCCGGAAGCTGAGCCGGCGCCATCCTGCCGATGGTACCGGAAGCCTTCTGGGCCCCGCCAACGGCGGGGCATAGGAGGATTTTGTTACTGGCGGACCGGGAGGTAAGTATTAGGCCTCCGGTCGCCTTTGCAGCCACCGGCAACCCAGGGATCATGTTGCTGGGGTGTCGGTGGCTAAAAACTCCTTACATGCTGCGATCTCTATTGAACGCAGCATCTGAGGGGTTAATCGGCCGGATCGGATGCTAGCTCCGGTCCTGGCCGATACCTCAGGGTGCCAGCTGTAACATACAGCTGTCACCCGGCGGTGATGTCACTGCCTCAGCTCCTGAGCCAGCTTCATCTCCATCATGTACAGTTACGTGAAAATGCGTTAAGACACCAGTTTTAATCACGCTACTGTACGTGATTGGGGCGGGAAGGGGTTAAAACATTCCATCTTAGTCTGGCTATAGACCTCGAAACACATAGGTCCAGGATGAAATATCCTGTTCGCGAAAGCAATCCGCAACGCAACACACATAACATCTGCGGATTTCATTGCGTAATTTTGCAACTCCATTGAAGTCAAAGGAGAAATTACGCCACAAGTACGCATCAAGTCCGCAACAGCCAGTGTATGCTGCGGACACCAAATTCCGCACCGTAGCCTATGGTCCGCAGCGGAGCTGTCCGCAACGTCTGCACGTAGATACCGAAAAAGGTGTGGAAACCAATGGACAGACTGTCTGCTTCGGATTTCCAGTGCGGACTGTCCGCAGCGGAATTCCACAGCAATTCCGCCACGTGTGAACATGCCTTTAGCCCACAGCAAATCCGTTGCTAAATCCATCTGAATATAACACATATTTTGCCGCAGATCCGCTGTGGATTTGCAGCAGATTGACGGCAAAACCAGAAGTGGAAATTCGCCACCATGTCTCACAAGGTGGATTTCTGCATGTGGATCTCTACACGCGGATTAGCCCCATTGTCATTTAGTGGGGCTAATGTGTTGCTTTTAAGTGTTGAATCCGCAAGAACAATGAACATGCTAATTTTTTAAGTGATTTTATCCTGCAAAAGCTGTGTAACAAAAAATATATATATATATATTTGGTATCGCTGTATTCGTATCCATGGCCGGTCTTAGCTATGTGCGACACGTGCGGTCGCACAGGGCGCCGGGCGCCATGCTGCAAGGGGGGCGCCAGTGGGTACAAGCCGAAGAGAGGAGGAATTTTCCTTCCTCTCCACGGCTGTGTGAAGTGAGCGCTGATTGGAGGAGCAGCAGCAGGTGCTTCTGTCTGCTCCACCAATCGGCACAGCCTGTACTGCAGTGTCACTCAGAGCCTCACGCAGCTCCTTCCTGCTGTGCTGCTGCCACAGAGAAGACTCCTCCACGGAGCTCCAGAGTCAGGTAAGAGCAGCGGCTTTAGCTTAATCTATGTTTATTTATGTGCAGTGTGAGGAAAGAGGGAAGGGGTTAAGTGATGTGTAACAGGATGGTTTTTTTTTTGTTTGTTTTTTTAAAAGATCGATTTTGTGGGGGAGGGGAGACTACGTTATAGGTGATTTAAGTGTGTATTTTTTACAGATCGATTTTGAAGGTGAGGGGACATTGCCCTAAATGCTATAGGAGGGGGGGATTCTTTATAAATGTATTTTGTGGGGAGGGGGACTTCTGTATAGTTTATTTAGTGGTGTAGGAGCTTATTATGAATCATGGGGGAGGGGAACTTAGCGTTCTGTATGGAGAGAAAGAATTCTTTAGGGTACGGCCACACGGAGCGGCCCTCACACTGTCGCAACGCGGCCAACAACCGCGCTGGCACTATGTAGGAGCGGCTGTCAAATACCTCGTTAAGGGGTATTCCGGTTACATTCGCATGCGCACTGCCGCTCCATTCATTCTCTATGGGAGCGCCAGAGATAGCCGAGTGCAGTGTTCTGCTTTTTCCGGCGCTCCCATAGAGAATGGATACAGGGTAAGTTGTTGTAATTTGCAAAATCGTGCGCCCATAAAGGGTGTATTAATTCATGACCCTTTATGGGCGCGCGATTTTGCAAATTACAACAACTTACCCTCTATTCATTCTCTATGGGAGCGCTGGAAAAAGCCGAACACTGCACTCGGCTATCTCCGGCGCTCCCATAGAGAATGAATGGAGCGGCAGTGCGCATGCGAATGTAACTGGAATACGTGCGGCCACTAACAGGCTGTTTGACAGCCGCACTGAACATGGTGCCGGCGTGGTTGTTAGCTGCATTGCGACCGCGTCAGGGCCACTCTGTGTGGCCTTACCCTTAGGCTGGATTCACACGAGCGTGGCGTTTTTGCGGACACAAAAACGCGGCGTTTTGCGCGCGCAAAAACCACTTGACAGCTCCATGTGTCATCAGTGTATGATGCGCAGCTGCGTGATTTTCACGCAGCTGCCATCATAGAGATGAGGCTAGTCAACGTCAGTAAATAGTCACTGTCCAGGGTGCTGAAAGAGTTAACTGATCGGCAGTAACTCTTTCAGCACCCTCGACAGTGACTATCTCCTGACGTCGCGTACCGGAATTTTTTTTGCCGGGTTCAGTCAAAACGAGTTCGGCCGAACCCGGTGAAGTTCGGTTCGGTTGTCCGGGTTCGCTCATCTCAAAGACACTCTCCCGTTTGTCTGAATAAAGCCTTAGGCTGGATTCACACGAGCGTGTGCTTTTTGCGCTTGCAAAAAATGCTACGTTTTACGTGCGCAAAAGGCACTTGACCGCTCCGTGCGGCAGCATCATATGATGCGCGGCTGCGTGCTTTTCGCTTTGATTGGCTGCAGCTGTCACATGGGATGCATCGTCATCCCTGGAGGCCGGGCTACGCTCAGAACAGAATACGCATCGCTATGACTACGGCCGGGTGTATTACCTTTTTTTTTCTCATTTGAGATTAACGATAAGCAAAGTTTTTATCATTGATCTTCCCCTTTGTTAACACTGACCAAATATCATTATAATTGGTCAGAAACGAGCGAATCATGATGATAATTGGCTAAACTAAATAGGCCTTTAATGGGGGTATATTCAGGCTTAGTGCCTAGGGCAGCGTGAGTTGTAAATACGGCCCTGCTAAAGACGCAGATACTATTCAACACTATAGCAGAGGTATCTCCCTGCTCTGCAATCTACTAGGCTGGTGGTTCCCAACATGAGTTTCCCATGAGAGCCCTCCAGGGGGGCCGCGACACTCCTCTGGACAACTGCCACGGACGTGTTTTCTCTCCTCCTCATAGCGCGAAGTGGATGTGAGGAGGAGGAGCTTTTTTGCAGAACCCCTGTAGATAGCACCCCCCGACTAAATGGACAGAGACGTCAGGGGCTTCTCCTGGAGTGGAATCCCCGGTTCTGATGTCACTGTTCATATATGGACAAAGACATCAAGCACTCCGTCAAGGAGCGGAATCCCCAGCCACAGGGAGCTACAGTGGCGCTATCTACAGGAAGGGAGTGCTACCTACATGGGGGCTGTGTGGCACTACCTACAAGGGTGTGTGTGGCACTACAAGGGATCTGTGTGGCACTACCTACAAGGGGGCTGTGCGGCAAGGGGGGGATTTGTGGCACTAATTACTAGGGATGCACAATGCAACGAAACTTCGATACTGTTTCGATACTGTGCATCCCCAAATCGTTCGAGCCACACAGCTAAGTATAGTAATACATGATGAATGAGAGCGGGGCTGCGGCTGTGTAATACAGCCATTGCCCCGCTCCTGAGTCCTGACAAGTGCGCGCCGCGAGGATGATGTGATGCGGCCAGCGCTGCACTAATGAGCGGCGGCACTGCAAACAGAACATGCCGGCCGCACTGCTCACCTCATGCTGACCGCGCGTGCACTTAATGTCAGGAGCGGGGCAATGACTGTATTACACAGCCGCAGCCCCGCTCTATAGCGGCGGAGATCAGAGAAACCGCTCATCTCCGCCGCTATTCTCCTGAATGCTGCGATCAAAGCTGACTGCAGCATTCAGGGGAAAGTGAGGAGGGGGGATGCCCCTGGATCGCGTCACAGGGAATTCCTGTGACACGATCGAGGGCCATACCATATATGGGCAGACAGCCCAGGGTCTATTGAAGGACCCCAGGGCTGTCCTACCATATTTCCTGTTGTTAGGGCATACTGAGGTATGTCCTAACAACTGCCTGTGTACTATACATACACAGGCTAATGTACAGCACATATCGGATATATGTCAGTATATTAAAGTTTAAAAATAAAGTAAAAACATAAAGTAATGTTACATTTAAAAATTACACATACGCCTTTTTTTTACAATAAACATTAAAATAAGTCTCAATATATAAAATATACACACATTCGGTATTGGCGCGGCCGTAATAACCTGCACAACAATTTTTGTTGCGTCATTTATGATGTGTACGCTGTAAAAAATAAATTTAAAAAAACTTCTTTCACTTATTAATGTGGGGCACGAGGTGTGATGAATTTAACCTCCATGTGCCTTAAATTAATAGTAATTAACCCCATCATGTACCTCACACATTAACCCATTATGACTGAGAAACATGATGGGGTTAATTACTATTAATGTGAGGCAAATGGAGGTTAAATTCAGCATCACACCTCGCGCCTCACATCAGAAAATGGAAGAACTTTTTTTTATTACTGTTGGCAAAGTATCGTTTTGGTATCGAAATCGCAATACTACACGAAGTATCGGTATTGAAGTCCAAATTCAGGCATCGTGACATCCCTACTACCTACAAAGGGACTGTGTGGCACGAACTACAAAAGGGCTGTGTGGCACTACCTACAAGAGGGCTGTGTGGCACTACCTACAAGAGCGCTGTGTGGCACTACCTACAGGGGGCTGTGTGGCACTACCTACAAGGGGGCTGTGCAGCAAGGGGGCTGTGTGGCACGACCTACAAGGGGGCTGTGTGGCACGACCTACAAGGGGGCTGTGTGGTACTATCTACAGGGGGCATCTGTGAGTGGCGGTCTGATTTTCATTTTACTGTGAGTGGGGGGCTGATGGTCGTTTTACTGTGAGTGGGGGGCTGATGGTCGTTTTACTGTGAGTGGGGGGCTGATGGTCGTTTTACTGTGAGTGGGGGGCTGATGGTCATTTTACTGTGAGTGGACGGGCTGATGGTCATTTTACTGTGAGTGGACGGGCTGATGGTCATTTTAGGGTATGTTCACACGGCAGCCTCCGTTACGGATGAAATTACGGAGCTGTTTTCAGGAGAAAACAGCTCCGGAATTTCAGCCGTAATGGCATGTGCAGGCGCTTTTCGCTGCGTCCATGACGGACGTAAATGGAGCTGTTTTTCCATGGAGTCAAGGGAAAACGGCTCCAATTACATCTCAAGAAGTGACCGGCACTTCTTTGACGCGTCTTTTTTACGCGCCGTCTTTTGACAGCGGCGCGTAAAAAAAATGACCGTCGGCACAGAACATCGTAAGACCCATTCAAATGAATGGGCAGATGTTTGCCGGCGCTTTTGAGCCGCATTTTCGGACGTAATTCGGGGCTAAAACGCCCGAATTACGTCCGTAAATAGTGTGTGTGAACCCAGCCTTACTGTGAGTGGAGGGGCTGATGGTTATTTCACTGTGAGTGGGGGGCTGATGGTTATTTCACTGTGAGTGAGGGGTCTGATGGTCTTCAAGTGGTTTCCACCTCTGACCTCCAATTAAAATTAATAGTAGGAAGAAAATAGCTGTGGCGCTCGTTTGGAGCTTTTTTTGCTGCGTCTTTTGCATTCGCTTCAACGGCTTAAAAAAAAAAACGCAAAAAAAAAACCCCATCAAATAACACTGTCAATTCAAAAGCAGATTTTTTCTACCTTACAAAAAACGCTGTGTGAACATACCCTAAGAATGTAGTGCTTATTTTTAGCTATTTTCTGTCTTTCTCTAAACAATTTTTGGTATTTTTTTTTTCCAGGGGTGGCTCAAGTCCGAAAAGGTTGGGAAACTCTGTAGCAGGCTACAGAGGCGCCTGCAGCCTATGAGGCGCAGGGACAGGATCCCTGCGCAGTTGGCGTGATGACATCTCTGGATCAAGCCGGCCTATGCAAGGATCCTGTCAGGTGGAGGTGGGGGGCAGTATGGCACTGTCTACAAGGGGGATGTGGGGAGCTGTATGGCACTGTCTACAAGGGGGATGTGGGGGCTGTATGTCACTTTCTATAATGGGGAGGTGGGGGGCTGTATGTCACTCTCTACAAGGGGGATGTGGGGGCTGTATGGCAATATCTAAAAGAGGGATGTGGGGGCTGTATGTCACTCTCTACAAGGGGGATGTGGGGGCTGTATGTCACTTTCTATAATGGGGAGGTGGGTACTGTATGACATTGTCTACAAGGGGGCGGTGGGGGGCACTGTGTACAAGAGGGAGGTGGGGCTGTATGACACTACAAGGGGCAGGTGGGGGCTGTATGACACTACAAGGGGCAGGTGGGGGCTGTATGGCACTGTCTACAAGGAGGAGGTGGGGGATTAGGGCACTGTCTACAGGGAGGATGTACGGCACAATCTACAGGGGGCACTTTCTACTAGGGGAGCTGTGGGGGCATTCTACTCTGTGGAGGCCACTAAGCGGACATCATACTGTGTAGGGGCACTACAGGGGGCAATATAATGTGTGTGGCACGTAGGGGGCATAACACTGTGTGGGCACAATTAGAGGACAAAATACTGTGTCCTTGAAGGCGTTATAATATATTACATTATTAAATATTATTATTATACTGTGTGTGGGGCACTAAAGGGGCATTACACTGTGTGGGGGCACTATATAGTGCATTATACTGTGGGGAGGAATTATGCTTTTTTTATGGGGCATTTTTTATAATGGCGTGGGGCGCCGAAAGATAATTTCGCACGGGGCGCCATCTACCCTAAGGCCGGCCCTGTTCGTATCTACCAGCAGAATAAGGTTAACAAGGTAAAAAGAAAAAAGACAATGCCAGAATTGCTGCTTTTTGGTCACATTGTCTCCCAAAACATGGAATAAAAAGTAATCAAAAAGTCGCATTAAAGGGGTTATGCGGGGGACCAAAAATTGCATTGCATTAATATTTTTATGTAAAAAGAAGACACTTACTAATGTACTTTAATTTAAAATTCATGACTTGCCTAAGTAGAGTCGTGTGTTAATGAGCCTTCACTTATCCCTTCTTTTTCCTCCACCCCTACCTTTGAGAAAAGACACGTGACACCGAGGTTGGATGTGAAATGGCCACAGCAGCCGTTTATTAATTTTCACAGTTTTGTAAAATGCAATTTAAATCCGAAACATTCGGATAACTAATTAGGAATCCAACCAGAGAATTCCTCCTAATAATTCACATGACCCAACATGGGTCATAATCATAAATAACAATTAACGTTAACATTAATCCGAGCAGGGGAAGTCCTTGAAGCCATTTTTAGATATTCCTTTTATACCTCGAGTTAGCCATCTGCAACACCACCAAGACATTACCTCCAGCCGTAAACCAGCTCGGAGGCACCGCTCACCTCTGCAGATGGCCCCAACCACCAGAAGACCACTTCAAAGGGATAACACCCTATGAAGTCTTCAACCATGTACCTTTTTTGGGAGACGCATACCCCCGATGCGACCCCCCCACCATTTCGTACTGACCGACCTCAAGGACTCCCCCCGCCACAGCGAAACAGGCCTTGACCACCTTAAGCCTGTGAGTTCCGCCACACCACCACCGCCCTTTCAATTCCCTCTGCTATTGCCAGACTCCACAGATCAATCCCAACCTCGGTCAAATGAACCCCATCACTCCTCCAGTAGTTCCCCACTCCTGACTCCAAATCCCTGTGCCGCACACAAATGCCCCCATTCTTGGCCACAAAACGGGACACCGCCCGATTAACTTTGATGCGAGCCTTATTGACCCTCTCCACTGACCTAGCCAGCCGCCAATGCTTCCTTGGAACAATGTCCGACCACACTATTACTAAGCCGGGATACGAAACCCACAAACACAACATATCGTGTTTGATATCCCGCACCAACTCCCGAAAGGGGCGAACACCCAAATCATTCCCACCCACGTGCAACACCAAGACTTCTGGAACCATATCCAGCTGAGAGTATGTCTGGAATTCCGCCAACACCCTGCTCCACAACATACCTCTAAATCCCAGCCAATGCAAAACCGCGTCCTGCCACGGAATGCGCAACTGGCGACCGTCAGGGCGGACGTCCGCCCTCAAAGCCCCCCAATGCACGTAAGAGTGACCCAACAACCACACAAGACACGGAAGCTGATCTGAAACGGAAAAGAAAGTTAGATACAAGCACACAAACGTTTTTTAACCGCTAACAACATGACTCATAACAAATGGGGGCGCACGTAGGACCTAAACCTGTTGGACTCCCAACGACCGATGCACCGCACCCCCTCATCATCCAGCCCCCAGCGCCCCGCCTCAGTTGCTGTGCCAATCCTGAAGGAATGAGATGAGTAAGGGCCCGCCACAGCACCGACCGCCGCCAAGCATTTCTTAAATACGGCGCCAAATTGAAATCTGGACAAGAATGACCCATCATCATGACATAGCAACGGCAACTCGGGAGACCCCACCTGTGGCTTAAAAGCACGCATGCAAGCGACCGGGCACATCGCCGATCCCGGAAGGGCGAACAAAACTATCCGCTTTCCTTTTCCCAGTTGATCAGTTTTTGACCGCCGCAACCATACCTCGAGCCGATCCCCATATAGACTCACCTCCCCCAGTCTCAACCCCCCTGCCCGCTTGGTACTAGGTGAAACCAGCTCGCCAATTCTAAGAGCCCCAAAGAACGCTAAGGAAAATGCTAACCGAAACAACTCCACCTCGGACGAAGACCAACAGACAGATACTAGTGATACGCCCAAAGAGATGAGAAGAGAAAACGACACGGGCTGTAAAGGATCTGCCAGGCACAGCTTCGGGGTTAACTCCCAGTACTAATCAGTCAGCACCTGAGAATACATCCCTGAGACTGACTCCTGCTTCCACCATTCAGGCTGGCAGGCTTAGGAGTGGGAGAGCCTATCGTAACCTGGCCAGACTCAGCTAGCTCCCGCCCTCGGTCTATTTAAGCCTGCCCTTCCTGTCGCTCGGTGCTTGTGATTCTTTCCTTGTGGTTTCCTGGCCCAGCTACAGCTCCTGCTATTTTTGATCCTGCTCCATACAGACCCTGGCTTACCGACTACTCTTCTGCTTTTCGTTTTGTACCTCGCACACTCCTGGCTTGACTCGGCTTGTTCACCACTCTGGTTGCTCACAGTGTTGCCGTGGGCAACTGCCCCTTTTCCTTGCTTGTGTTCCTTTGTATGTTTGTCGTGTTTCTCGTGCACTTACTGAGCGCAGGGACCGCCGCCCAGTTGTACCCCGTCGCCTAGGGCGGGTCGTTGCAAGTAGGCAGGGACAGAGTGGCGGGTAGATTAGGGCTCACTTGTCCGTCTCCCTACCCCCTGCCATTACATAATCACAAGCCCATACCTAGTCTACCCCTGGTCCCTGACACCACTATGGATCCCCGTGAGACCCTGGCTCAGCAAATGCAGGGTCTCTCCCTACAGGTCCAGGCCCTGGCTCAGAGGGTCAACCAGCCTGATGCTACCCTGGTAGTTCCCCTCACCGCACCTCTTGAACCCCACCTCAAGATGCCCGACCGGTTCTCAGGGGACCGGAGGGCTTTTCTCTCCTTTCGGGAGAGTTGTAGGCTTTACTTTCGTTTAAAGCCTCATTCCTCGGGTTCTGAGAGCCAGCGGGTGGGTATAATTATGTCCTGGCTCCAGGAAGGGCCCCAAGAGTGGGCCTTCTCCTTGGCTCCTGACGCCCCTGAACTTTCCTCCGTTGATTGTTTCTTTTCTGCTCTCGGACTTATTTATGACGAGACTGACAGGACTGCCTTTGCCGAGAGTCAGCTGGTGACCTTAAGTCAGGGTAAGAGACCTGTTGAGGAGTATTGCTCTGACTTTCGGAAGTGGTGCGTAGCTTCTCGGTGGAATGACCCTGCCTTAAGGTGCCAGTTTAGGTTGGGTCTGTCGAATGCCCTGAAAGACCTGCTAGTTAGCTATCCCTCTTCTGACTCCCTAGACCAGGTTATGGCTTTAGCGGTACGACTTGACCGACGTCTCAGGGAACGACAACGTGAACGTTTATGTGTTTTCTCCTCCGACTCCCCCATGATGCCTCCCGAAGCTCCGTTGCTTCGTTCCTCCCCGAAAGATTCAGAGATACCTATGCAACTCGGGGCCTCCGTGTCCCCCCAACAACGTAGAGAATTCCGCAGGAAGAATGGTCTCTGCTTCTACTGTGGGGACAACAAGCATCAAGTGAACAACTGTCCTAAGCGTAAGATTGCAGCCAGAGAACTTCCGCGTCTAAGTGATCATCGGGGAGGTCACTTGGGCGCACAGGTATTTCCCGTAAATAGGAAACGTACTAAGATCTTGCTTCCCTTTCAGGTCTCTTTTGGTGGTAGGTCTGCTACCGGCAGTGCCTTCGTGGATTCAGGGTCCTCTACTAATATCATGTCTGTGGAATTTGCTATGTCCCTTGCTATGCCTCTGATTGATTTGCCTAAACCTGTCCCGGTAGTGGGTATCGACTCCACTCCTCTTGCTAATGGTTATTTTACACAGCATACCCCTGTTTTTGAACTCCTTGTTGGCTCCATGCATTTGGAGCAATGCTCTGTACTGTTGATGCAGGGATTATCGTATGATTTGGTTCTAGGTCTTCCCTGGTTGCAGTTGCATAATCCCACGTTTGACTGGAATACTGGGGAGCTAACCAAATGGGGTAATGAATGTTGTACGTCATGTTTTTCTGTTAATTCTATTTCTCCCCCTAAGGAGGCGAATACGCTACCCGAGTTTGTTCAGGACTTCGCTGATGTTTTCTCTAGGGAGGCCTCCAAAGTGTTACCTCCTCATAGAGAATACGATTGCGCTATCGAATTGGTACCAGGAGCTAAGCTTCCTAAGGGTAGGATATTTAATCTTTCTTGTCCCGAACGTGAAGCCATGAGAGTGTATATCCAGGAATCCCTGGCCAAGGGTTACATTCGTCCCTCTTCTTCTCCGGTAGGTGCTGGCTTCTTCTTCGTGGGGAAGAAGGATGGTGGTCTTAGGCCATGCATTGACTACCGTAGCCTGAATAAGGTCATGGTAAGGAACCAGTATCCCCTTCCTTTGATTCCTGATCTCTTTAATCAGGTTCAGGGGGCCCAATGGTTTTCTAAATTGGATCTACAGGGGGCGTATAACCTTATTCGCATCAAAGAGGGGGATGAGTGGAAGACTGCGTTTAACACGCCCGAAGGCCATTTCGAATACCTCGTCATGCCCTTTGGGTTGTGTAATGCCCCTGCGGTCTTCCAAAATTTCATAAATGAGATTTTGAGAAATTACCTGGGGATTTTTCTGGTAGTGTACCTTGATGACATACTGGTGTTTTCCAAGGACTGGTCCTCCCACATTGAGCATGTCAGGAAGGTGCTCCAGGTCCTTCGGGAAAACAAACTGTTTGCCAAAACCGAAAAATGTGTGTTTGGGGTACAGGAGATTCCATTTTTGGGTCAAATCCTCACTCCTCATGAATTCCGCATGGATCCCGCCAAGGTTCAGGCTGTGGCGGAATGGGTCCAACCTGCCTCCCTGAAGGCGTTACAGTGTTTTTTTGGGGTTCGCTAATTATTACAGGAGATTTATTGCTAACATCTCGGTCATCGCTAAGCCCCTTACGGACCTCACTCGCAAAGGTGCTGATCTCCTCCACTGGCCTCCTGAGGCTGTCCAGGCTTTTGAGGTCCTTAAGAAGTGCTTTGTCTCGGCCCCGGTGCTGGTTCAGCCCAACCAAATGGAGCCATTTATCGTGGAAGTTGACGCATCTGAGGTGGGAGTGGGGGCTGTCTTGTCCCAGGGTACCAGGTCCCTCACCCATCTCCGCCCCTGTGCCTACTTCTCCAGGAAGTTTTCGCCAACTGAAAGTAACTATGATATTGGCAACCGCGAACTCTTAGCCATTAAATGGGCATTTGAAGAGTGGCGCCACTTCATGGAGGGGGCTAGGCACCAGGTAACGGTCCTTACCGACCACAAGAATCTGGTTTTCCTAGAATCTGCCCGGAGGCTAAACCCGAGACAAGCTCGATGGGCGTTATTTTTTACCAGATTCAATTTTTTGGTTACCTATAGGGCTGGGTCTAAAAATATTAAGGCTGATGCACTGTCGCGTAGCTTCATGGCCAGCCGTCCTTCGGAGGAAGATCGTGCTTGTATTTTGCCTCCAGGTATAATCATTTCCTCGATCGATTCTGATTTAGTCTCTGATATTGCTGCTGATCAAGGTGTAGCTCCCGGGAACCTTCCTGAGAACAAACTGTTTGTTCCCCTGCAATTCCGGCTAAGGGTACTTAGGGAAAATCATGACTCCGCACTATCTGGCCATCCAGGCATCCTGGGTACCAAACACCTCATTACCAGAAATTATTGGTGGCCTGGGTTGCCTAAAGACGTTAAGGCCTACGTCGCCGCTTGTGAGGTTTGTGCCAGGTCCAAGACTCCCAGGTCCCGACCAGCGGGCTTACTGCGTTCGTTGCCCATTCCCCAGAGACCTTGGACACATATCTCCATGGATTTTATCACCGATTTGCCTCCATCCCAAGGCAAGTCGGTGGTGTGGGTGGTGGTGGACCACTTCAGTAAGATGTGCCACTTTGTGCCCCTCAAGAAACTACCCAACGCCAAAACGTTGGCTACCTTGTTTGTCAAACACATCCTGCGTCTCCATGGGGTCCCTGTCAATATTGTTTCGGACAGAGGGGTACAATTTGTTTCATTGTTTTGGAGAGCTTTCTGTATGAAGTTGGGGATTGATCTGTCCTTCTCCTCTGCCTTCCATCCTGAAACCAATGGCCAAACGGAGAGGACTAATCAATCTTTAGAACAATACTTAAGGTGTTTTGTCTCTGACTGTCAATTTGATTGGGTCTCTTTCATTCCCCTCGCCGAATTTTCCCTTAATAACCGGGTCAGTAACTCGTCAGGGGTCTCTCCTTTTTTTTGTAATTTTGGGTTTAATCCACGGTTCTCCTCCGTTTCACCTGGTAGTTCCAACAATCCCGAGGTAGAGGTCGTTCATCGGGAACTGTGCACAGTCTGGGCCCAGGTTCAGAAAAATCTAGAGGTGTCCCAGAGGGTACAAAAAACTCAGGCTGATAAAAAACGTTCTGCTAACCCCCTGTTTATGGTCGGGGATCTGGTGTGGTTGTCGTCTAGGAACTTGCGTCTCAAGGTTCCGTCCAAGAAGTTTGCTCCCCGGTTTATTGGGCCGTATAAGGTCATTGAGTTCCTCAATCCTGTCTTCTTCCGGCTGGAGTTACCCCCGTCTTTTCGGATACACGACATGTTTCATGCCTCCCTCCTCAAACGCTGCTCCCCGTCCTTGGCTCCCTCGAGGAGACCTCCTGTTCCCGTCCTCACCCCTGAGGGGGTGGAATTCGAGGTGGCCAGGATTGTGGACAGCAAGATGGTCCAAGGCTCCCTCCAGTACCTGGTCCATTGGAGAGGATACGGGCCCGAGGAGAGGACTTGGGTACCCGCCCCGGATGTTCACGCTGGGGTATTGGTCAGGAGGTTCCACCTGCGTTTCCCCAGTAAGCCAGGTCCACTTAGAAAGGGTCCGGTGGCCCCTCATAAAAGGGGGGGTACTGTAAAGGATCTGCCAGGCACAGCTTCGGGGTTAACTCCCAGTACTAATCAGTCAGCACCTGAGAATACATCCCTGAGACTGACTCCTGCTTCCACCATTCAGGCTGGCAGGCTTAGGAGTGGGAGAGCCTATCGTAACCTGGCCAGACTCAGCTAGCTCCCGCCCTCGGTCTATTTAAGCCTGCCCTTCCTGTCCCTCGGTGCTTGTGATTCTTTCCTTGTGGTTTCCTGGCCCAGCTACAGCTCCTGCTATTTTTGATCCTGCTCCATACAGACCCTGGCTTACCGACTACTCTTCTGCTTTTCGTTTTGTACCTCGCACACTCCTGGCTTGACTCGGCTCGTTCACCACTCTGGTTGCTCACGCTGTTGCCGTGGGCAAGTGCCCCTTTTCCTTGCTTGTGTTCCTTTGTATGTTTGTCGTGTTTGTCGTGCACTTACTGAGCGCAGGGACCGCCGCCCAGTTGTACCCCGTCGCCTAGGGCGGGTCGTTGCAAGTAGGCAGGGACAGAGTGGCGGGTAGATTAGGGCTCACTTGTCCGTCTCCCTACCCCCTGCCATTACACGGGCCTTCTACTATCCGCTTCAACCCTACCTCGGCGCAGACCCTTTAAAGCCTGTCCCACTAAAAATTCTTTAGATACATCCCGAAAGCCCCGTAACTTAAAACCAAAAGCCAACGCAGAAACGAAACGATTCACCTTTGCCAACGAGAACCCCGCCTCCCAGGCGTCCCCCAACCAGTACAAAAGTGCCACCAACCTGTCTCGATCCGTGCTGACGTTACCCAACTCTCTTACCCACTCCTCCCACTGCTTCCAACAAGCAGAATAAGCACTCCACGTCGTGCGCGCCAATGACCTTTCCACCAGTCGCTCTACGGGACCGAGACCAGATCCCAGAGATGTTCCGGACAAGCCAAACCGAGACGGTCCGCTCCTGGTGCCAATTGCCAAAATCGGTCCCACTGCGAGCGAGAAAGAGCATCAGCGATACAATTCCGTACCCCCGGCACATGCACCGCCACCACCCACGCGTTCAAAGACAAGCACACCAAGACTAAATGTCGCAACAACTGAACTACCGGAGGAGAGGATGCAGTGATTTTATTAATGGCCAGCACCACCCCCATGTTGTCGCAGTAAAAACGAACCTTCTTATCCCTGAGCCTGTCCCTCCAAATGGTCGCCGCAACCACGATAGGGAACAGCTCGAGCAGGGCCAGATTCCGCGTGAGTCCGCTGGACACCCAGCTAGCCGGCCAGTGACCTGCACACCACGGAACACCCCCGTACGCTCCAAACCCGCCTGCACCAGCCGCATCCGTAAAAAATTTTAAGTCACTCGTATCCTGCGCTGGAGCCATCCATAGCGAGCGACCGTTATACTGACCCAAAAATTCATCCCAGACCTGCAGATCAGTCCGATGCTCCTCCTTGAGCTGCACAAAATGATGTGGCGCACGAACCCCCGCCGTCGCAGCCGCCAAACGTCTACTAAAAACCCTCCCCATTGGCATAATCCGGCAAGTGAAATTCAACTTCCCCAGCAACGACTGGAGATCGCGCAACGTAATTTTCTTTAACCTACAAGCCCGACATACCTCCTGACCTAATGACCCTAGCTTATCCGCAGGAAGACGACACTCCATCGCCACCGAATCAATTTCAATTCCCAAAAAACAAATAGTCGATACCGGGCCCTCCGTCTTCTCTGGCGCCAAGGGGATCCCAAAATCCCCTGCAACCTTCTGCAATGAATGAAGCAAATTACCGCAAACCGGCGAACCCCCCGGGCCGACGCACAAGAAATCATCCAAGTAATGTATCAAAGAGTCGACCCCGGCTACTTCCTTCGTCACCCATTCCACGAAGCTACTAAACGCCTCGAAATACGCGCAAGAAAGGGAACACCCCATCGGAAGACACCTATCCACGTAAAAAGCCCCATTCCAAAAACAACCCAACAACCGTTGGCTTTCTGGATGAACTGGCAAGAACCGGAAAGCCGCCTCAATGTCGGTTTTTGCTAACTGCGCGCCGGGACCCGCAGCACGAACTAGCCCCACCGCCTTGTCGAATGATGTATACACTACGGAGCATAACTCATGATCAATCCCATCATTTACCGACGAGCCCTTGGGAAACGATAAATGCTGAATTAAACAAAATTTCCGGGGCTCGCGCTTTGGCACAATGCCCAATGGGGACACCACTAAATCTTTTATTGGTGGATCAACAAAAGGCCCCGCCATGCGACCCAACGAAACCTCTTTAAACAGTTTTTCCGACACGACCTTGGCGTGCAAGTAAGCCGACTTAAGATTCCGCCGCGTAACCGGGACCTCATAAGGAGGCGGCGGAATAATGAAACCAACACAAAACACTTCGTAAATTAACTTAGCCGCAGCCCTATCCGGATACTCATTTAGATACGGGGCCATCCTTTCCACCCTCACCGGCGACACCCCCTTGACTAGCCGAGGAGGACTGGTTCCCTGACCGCTTCTTCTGCATACATTTTGCAGCCCCGTGGGATGCACCATTACATTCTGAACACACGTGCTTGAACTTACACGTGGCCCCAAACTTACACTGGCCATCGTTAAATTGCCAGCAGAATCCCAGTTTTGCCCCTGAACCTTGACCGGCCTGGCTGGACTGACCTCCTTGGCCGACGCTCCCGGGAAAGGACTGCTTTACCGGAGCCGTAACCCTTAACCAGAGTGCAATATCCTTCTGGTCCCACCGAATCGCCGGCCGAACCGCTTTCCGCTGACGGAATTGCTCGTCGTATCTTAACCACGCCTGCCCCCCGTATACCCTGTGAGCCTCCCCAATGGCATCAAAATAGCAAAACAACGCCGAACAATTTTCCGGCGCCTTCTCTCCGATCACGCTGGCTAATATGGCAAACGCCTGCGACCAATTGATGAACGTCTGCGGGATAAGCCTATGCCGCCGACGTTCCTCCTTCTTACTCTCGTCCCGCTTGCTTTTATCCAAGTTGAATTTACCAAGCGGCAGGAGAGAAAAAATTTTGACATATTCGTCCTTCCAGATCCGCTCACGAACCTCCTGCTTTAAATGCGCCCCCAACGGACCTTCGAAGCAAACATACATCTCCCCGCGAGCACGATCATCAATACGCACCCTATCGCCATCTTTTTGGGCCTCGGTCTGTACTGATACCGCGACCGCCTCCTTGGCCGCCGCCACCATCCCGGGACGCGACTGTAACGATCCCACCTCCCGGGGGCCTTCCCAAACTACCGCCGGGGACACCGCCGTAACTACTGGCGCCGCCGCCCTATCAAGACGCCCAACCAGCTCCCGCAAGCAACCCGCTTGCTGCCCCCCCACCGACACCCGACATAAAAATCGCTGGATATGGCAAAGACGGAGTTATGCACTCACCGGGCTGCACAGGCGCTGTGTTCCCGTCAGCCGGACCATCCTGACCTCGCCGAAAATCGTCCAGCTCGCCTTCTTCCAGATCCTCTCTCGCAGACGACTGGCCATCCCACCGACATCTCCTACACGGGGACAACGACGCGCTGACAGATGGGCCGGCAACCTGCCGCCCGACCGCGGGGACCCAGACATCTGATCGGACCTGTTGTCTCGTCGCCGCTGCAGCTCTAGGCGTCCTTCTCGACGGTCTCGATGAAGCCTGCCCCCTGGCCGGAACATCACCATGCGGGGCGGCCGTAGATTTTTCTCCAATTCTTGCATCTGATGGGGGAGGGGTGACAGGGAGCCCGACCTGCGACTCCCTGTTTACCGCCGGACCTTGTCGCGGCTGGGGATTCCTGCCAGGACGCAGGGCCTGGGAAGAGGCGGCCCTCCCAGCTGCCTGGCCTGCAGCGTCCTTTGAAGGGCTACCCCTGCGACGCCGTGTCCGCGGGACCATCTCAGGGCTGAGGCGTTCTGGAGGGCGGGACCGCCGGGAGCGACCCGGCCTGAGCCACCGTCGCCCCTGACGACGCTCTCTGCCTCATTCGAGCAGGAGCGGGTGTTGCCAACTCCCCCCCCGCCGCCACATGACTAGCACTAGGGAGGGGGCCGGGGGAGGGGAGCCTGTCCCCCTGCGCAACAGACCATGGGCGCCGGGCCTGATGTGGCGATGAGTCAGCCCCCGGGATTCTTGTAAGTGCAGCCACGGTCTCCTCTAACCAGCCGGGACCGTGGAATGCAGCTGCCGCACGCAGCTGCTCAAGTATGCCGACCTCCGACATGGCAGGTCAGCACGGAGCGGGACAACAGTGGGAGCTAATGAGTAATACTTGCTTCTTCTCCCGCTGCTTCCGGCTCAATGCCGAAAACAGCAGGAAGCCTAGTAACGTCCCCTAACTCCTCCCTACATCTCATCTACCTCCCCCTACATCTCCTTCTAGTTAACCCTTTCCCTCCTAGGTCCTGTCATGGAGGCTTCCCTCTGAAGCCCTGCGGGCTGCGTCCAGCCTCTTCTTTATTAAATGGTGCCATTCAAACCTGGTGAATTGTTCCCGGAAGTCCTGTAGCTTTTCTAATATTGATGACGTGCCGACACGGCCCCACGTGACTGAGGGCTTGTTTCCTGTGCTGTTTGTGTCAGCGTGTTATCAATGGCATTACCGCAAGGGGTTGTCACATTTCCTATTGCTGGAGTCCCCTGAGCAGAGCATCAGCTAGAGCTTTGCTCGGGACTCCAGCACTGCTCCCGACATTTGGTCAGTGACTTCAGGGGTTTCCTATCGCTGGAGTACCCCGGGCAGACCATCAGCTAATGCTCTGCCCCGGGACTCCAGCACTGCTGCATTTTAACTCTAAAATAGTAGCCAAAAAAAACTACAGCTTGTCATGCAAAAAACAAGCCCTTACACAGCTCTGTCGATGGAAGATTAAAAACATTATGGCTCTATTAATGTAGGGATTAAAAAACATCCTAAAGTGCAAGCCAGAGGGAACATTCCTTCAGTTTTACGAAGTGGTTATCAAGGCCCTAATATTTGGAAAATAGAAACGGAAGGGTCCAAGCACATCTGCTGGAAGCGAGGATGTCCGTATTGTGCCATGGCAACACTTTCCCAGCAAACTTTCCCAAACTACAAAGGAGGAAAGGTCCCAAAATAGGTGCAGAGTGTGTTCCAAAAGGTCAATAAGAATGGACACCTGTATCAGTTCAACACCGGCCTGTGCTTAAAGGATTTCTTCACAGCGTAACACACTTCAATGGATTATTATTTATTTATCCCATTATTGTACCCTCTTATTATATCCTGATGTACTCCGCACAGCTCACATATGCCCCCACATTATAAACTGAAGTACCAGTAAAACTCCAAACAAAATTACTACCAAGCAAAATCCGCGCTTCAAAAGTCAAATTGCGCTCCCACCCTTCTAATCCCTACAGTGTGCCCAAACAGCCGTATACATCCACATATAAGGCATTTTCATACCCAGGGGAACCCAATTAACAATTTATGGGGTATGCGTCTCCAGTTTCACAAGTTGGGAACAACATATTGCGCACTGAAATGGTATTTCTGGTAAAACTGCAGTTTTCACTTTGTACCATCCACTGCCCACTAATTTCTGGAAAACACTTGTGGGCCAATGCTGTTTAATCACCAAATCAGGCCTCAAATGCTCATGGAGTTCTTTCACTCCTGAGCCATGTCCAGACCAAAGATTAGGGCTACATGCAGGGTGTTTCTAAAAATCAGAAAACACAGCATAATAAATAGAGAGCTGTCTTTTCACAGTGGTACAGGCTATGAACAACATACTGGGCACTGAAATTGCATATCTATAGAAAAATTGCCATTTTCACTCTGCAACATTCACAGCGCACTAATTTCTGGACAAATATGTGAAGTCAACATGCTTACTACACCCCTAGATGAATGCCTTGAGTGGTGCAGGTTTCCAAATGGGGTTACTCTTAAGCTTGTGTTTTATCTCATATTACACTGTATGAAAATGAAAACTTTTGAATGAAAACTTCATATAATTAGAAAAAAAGTAATTTTTCATTTTCACGGCCCAATTTTATTAAAATCTATGAAACATTTGTGAGGGATGTAGTCTCCAAAATAGGGGTTTCCACTGTGCTGGTACCTAAGGGGCTCTGCAAATGCAACATGGCACCCGAAAACCAATCCAGTAAAATCTGTGCTCCAAAGGCCAGATGGCACTCCTTCTCTTCTGAGCCCTACCGTGTGCACAAACAGCAGTTTATGACCCCATATGGGGAATTGCTGTACTTCGGGGTGCGAGGTGCTTTTTCTCCTATATTCCTAGTAAAAATGAATAAATTTTTTAGCTAAAACAACACATTATTGGAAAAGATGTCATCTTTTTATCTTCACGGCCCAAGTCCAATCAAATTTATGAAACACCTGTGGAGTGAAAATGCTCACTACACTAGACAGGGGCATAGCTATAGGGGGCGCAGCGGTAGCAGCCGCAGCCAGGTCCTGTGGCCTAAGGGGGGCCCAAAAGCCCCTCTGTCGCATAAGAAGACACCAGTATTATAAATGATATATGGTAGATGGAGGCTCTGTTATAGATTTTGCAATGGGGCCCTGAAGCTTCAAGTTACGCCTCTGCCCCTAGGTTAATTCCTTGAGGAGTATAGTTTCTAAAATTTAGTCTTTTGGGGGTATTTCTTATGTTTTAGCACCTCAAGGCCTCTGCAAACCTATAATGATGCCTGGAAAAGATCCTACTAAAAAGGAGGCACAAAAATCCACAAGGGGCTCCTTAATTTCTGAGGTCTGTGTTTCAGTCAAGTAGCACATTACATTAGGGGCCACATATTGAATTTTTCTAAATACTACATAATTGTTCAAGCAATGAGAAGTGTATAACGCTGATTGGTCACGGATTGGTTAGCGTCATACACTCCTCTGTACAACGCCCAGGTGGTAAAAAGTAAAAACACACCCAGTTAAGAAACTAATTAGCATAAATCTAAAATTGTTTATAACTTGGTCAAAAATGATAATTTTTCAAAATAAAAACCACTGTTGTTATCTACATTACAGTGCCGATCAGACTATGTAGGTGTAATGATGGGGGTAGGGAAACGGACAAGTGAGCCCTAATCTACCCGCCACTCTGTCCCTGCCTACTTGCAACGACCCGCCCTAGGCGACGGGGTACAACTGGGCGGCGGTCCCTACGCTCAGTAAGTGCACGAGACAAACAGACAAGGGTACACAAAGCTAAGGGAAATGGGGCAGTTGCCCACGGAAACACCGTGAGCAACAAGAGTGGTGAACGAGCCGAGGCAAACCAGGAGTGAACGAGGTACCAAAACGCAGAGCAGGAGAGTAGTCAGTAAGCCAGGGTCAGTATGGAGCAGGATCAAATAGTAGAAGCTGTAGCTGGGCCAGGAAACCACACGAGGAGAATCACAAGCAAAGGAGGAACAGGAAAGGCAGGTATAAATAGACAGAGGGCGGGAGCTAGCTCCGTCTGGCCAGGCTGCGATAGGCTCTCCCACTCCTAAGCCTGCCATCCTGAGTGGTGGAAGATGGAGTCAGTCTCAGAGACATAGACTCAGGTGCAGACTGATTACCTATGGGCGTATACACAGAAGTTGTGCCTGGCAGATCCTTTACAGTACCCCCCTTTTATGAGGGGCCACCGGACCCTTTCTAAGTGGACCTGATTTATTGGGGAAACGAAGGTGGAACTTCCTGACCAATACCCCAGCGTGAACATCCCGGGCGGGTACCCAAGTCCTCTCCTCAGGCCCGTATCTTCTCCAATGGACCAGGTACTGGAGGGAGCCTTCGACCATCTTGCTGTCCACAATCTTGGCCACCTCGAATTCCACCCCCTCAGGGGTAAGAACGGGAACAGGAGGTTTCCTCGAGGGAGCCAAGGACGGGGAGCAGCGTTTAAGGAAGGAGGCATGAAACACGTCGTGTATTCGAAAAGATGGGGGCAACTCCAGTCGGAAGGAGACAGGATTGAGGACTTCAATGACCTTATACGGCCCAATAAACCGGGGAGCAAATTTCTTGGACGGGACCTTAAGGCGCAAGTTCCTAGACGATAACCACACCAGATCCCCGACCATAAACAAGGGGTTAGCAGAACGTCTTCTATCAGCCTGAGTTTTTTGTATGCTCTGGGACGCCTCTAGGTTCTTCTGAACCTGGGCCCAGACTGTGCACAGTTCCCGATGAACGACCTCTACCTCGGGATTGTTGGAACTACCAGGTGAAACGGAGGAGAACCGTGGATTAAACCCAAAATTACAGAAAAAGGGGGAGACCCCTGACGAGTTACTGACCCGGTTATTAAGGGAAAATTTGGCGAGGGGAATGAATGAGACACAATCATATTGACAGTCAGAGATAAAACACCTTAAATATTGTTCTAGAGATTGATTAGTCCTCTCCGTTTGGCCATTAGTTTCAGGATGGAAGGCAGAGGAGAAGGACAGATCAATCTCCAACTTTTTACAGAAGGCTCTCCAAAACAATGAAACAAATTGTACCCCTCTGTCCGAAACAATATTGACAGGGACCCCATGGAGACGCAGGATGTGTTTGACAAACAAGGTAGCTAACGTCTTGGCATTGGGTAGTTTCTTGAGGGGCACAAAGTGGCACATCTTACTGAAGCGGTCTACTACAACCCACACCACCGACTTGCCTTGAGATGGAGGCAAATCGGTGATAAAATCCATGGAGATATGGGTCCAAGGTCTCTGGGGAATGGGAAAAGAACGTAGTAAGCCCGCTGGTCGGGACCTGGGAGTCTTGGACCTAGCACAAACCTCACAAGCGGCGACGTAGGCCTTAACGTCTTTAGGCAACCCAGGCCACCAATAGTTTCTGGCAATGAGGTGTTTGGTACCCAGGACGCCTAGATGACCAGATAGTGCGGAGTCATGATTTTCCCTAAGTACCCTTAGCCGGAATTGCAGGGGAACAAACAGCTTGTCCTCCGGAAGGTTCCCGGGAGCTGAACCTTGATCAGCCGCAATTTCAGAGACTAAATCAGAATCAATAGAAGAAATGATAATACCAGGAAGCAAAATACAAGCAGGATCTTCCTCCGAAGGAGGGCTGCCCATGAAGCTACGCGACAGTGCATCGGCCTTAATATTTTTAGACCCAGCCCGATAGGTAACCAAAAAGTTGAATCTGGTAAAAAATAGCGCCCCTCGAGCTTGTCTCGGGTTTAGCCTCCGGGCAGATTCTAGGAAAACCAGATTCTTGTGGTCGGTAAGGACCGTTACCTGGTGCCTAGCCCCCTCCAGGAAGTGGCGCCACTCTTCAAATGCCCATTTAATGGCTAAGAGTTCGCGGTTGCCAATATCATAGTCACTCTCAGTGGGCGAAAACTTCCTGGAGAAGTAGGCACAGGGGCGGAGATGGGTGAGGGACCTGGTACCCTGGGACAAGACAGCCCCCACTCCCACCTCGGATGCGTCAACTTCCACGATAAATGGCTCCATTTGGTTGGGCTGAACCAGCACCGTGGCCGAGATAAAACACTTCTTAAGGACTTCAAAAGCCTGGACAGCCTCAGGAGGCTAGTGGAGGAGATCAGCACCTTTGCGAGTGAGGTCCGTAAGAGGCTTAGCGATGACCGAGAAGTTAGCAATAAATCTCCTGTAATAATTAGCGAACCCCAAGAAACACTGTAACGCCTTCAGGGAGGCAGGTTGGACCCATTCCGCCACAGCCTGGACCTTGGCGGGGCCCATGCGGAATTCATGAGGAGTGAGGATTTGACCCAAAAATTGTATCTCCTGTACCCCAAACACAAATTTTTCGGTTTTAGCAAACAGTTTGTTTTCCCGAAGGACCTGGAGCACCTTCCTGACATGCTCAATGTGGGAGGACCAGTCCTTGGAAAACACCAGTATGTCATCAAGGTACACTACAAGAAATACCCCCAGGTAATCTCTTAAAATCTCATTTATGAAATTTTGGAAGACCGCAGGAGCATTACACAACCCAAAGGGCATGACGAGGTATTCGAAATGACCTTCAGGCGTGTTAAACGCAGTCTTCCACTCATCCCCCTCTTTGATGCGGATAAGGTTATACGCCCCCCGTAGATCAAACTTAGAGAACCATTGGGCCCCCTGAACCTGATTAAAGAGATCAGGAATCAAAGGAAGGGGATACTGGTTCCTTACAGTGACCTTATTCAAGTTACGGTAGTCAATGCATGGCCTAAGACCACCATCTTTCTTCCCTACGAAGAAGAAGCCAGCACCTACCGGAGAAGTAGAGGGGCGAATGTAACCCTTGGCCAGGCATTCCTGGATATACTCTCTCATGGCTTCACGTTCGGGACAAGAAAGATTAAATTTCCTACCCTTAGGGAGCTTAGCTCCTGGTACCAATTCGATAGCGCAATCATATTCTCTATGAGGAGGTAACACTTCGGAGGCCTCCTTAGAGAAAACATCAGCGAAGTCCTGAACAAACTCAGGTAGCGTGTTCACCTTCTCAGGGGGAGAAATAGAATTAACATAAAAACATGACGTCAAGCATTCATTACCCCATTTGGTAAGCTCCCCAGTATTCCAGTCAAACGTGGGATTATGCAACTGCAACCAGGGAAGGCCTAAAACCAAATCGGACGATAATCCCTGCATCAACAGTACAGAGCACTGCTCCAAATGCATGGAGCCAACAAGGAGTTCAAAAACAGGGGTATGCTGTGTAAAATAACCATTAGCAAGAGGAGTGGAGTCGATACCCACTACCGGGACAGGTTTAGGCAAATCAATCAAAGGCATGGCTAGAGACATAGCAAATTCCACAGACATGATATTAGCAGAAGACCCTGAATCCACGAAGGCACTGCCGGTAGCAGACCTACCACCAAAAGAGACCTGAAAGGGAAGCAAGATTTTATTACGTTTCATATTTACGGGAAATACCTGTGCGCCCAAGTGACCTCCCCGATGATCACTTAGGCGCGGAAGTTTTCCGGCTGCTTATTCTTACGCCTAGGACAGGTGTTCACTTGATGCTTGTCATCCCCACAATAGAAGCAGAGACCATTCTTCCTGCGGAACTCTCTACGTTGTCGGGGGGACACGGAGGCCCCGAGTTGCATAGGTACCTCCGAGTCTTCCGTGGAAGAGCGAAGCAATGGGACCTCGGGAGGCATCATGGGGGAGTCAGAGGGGAAAACACAAAAACGTTCAAGTTGTCGTTCCCTGAGACGTCGGTCAAGTCGTACCGCTAAAGCCATAACCTGGTCAAGGGAGTCAGAAGAGGGATAGCTAACTAGCAGGTCTTTCAGGGCATTCGACAGACCCAACCTAAACTGGCACCTTAAGGCAGGGTCATTCCACCGAGAAGCTACGCACCACTTCCTAAAGTCAGAACAATACTCCTCAACAGGTCTCTTACCCTGACGTAAGGTCACCAGCTGACTCTCGGCAAAGGCAGTCCTGTCAGTCTCGTCATAAATGAGTCAGAGAGCAGAAAAGAAACGATCAACGGAGGAAAGTTCAGGGGCGTCAGGAGCCAAGGAGAAGGCCCACTCTTGGGGCCCTTCCTGGAGCCGGGACATAATTATACCCACCCGCTGGCTCTCAGAACCTGAGGAGTGGGGCTTTAAGCGAAAGTAGAGCCTACAACTCTCCCAAAAGGAGAGAAAAGTCCTCCGGTCCCCTGAGAACCGGTCAGGCAACTTGAGGTGGGGTTCAAGAGGTGAGGTGAGGGGCACTACCATGGTAGCGTCAGGCTGGTTGACCCTCTGAGCCAGGGCCTGGACTTGTAGGGAGAGACCCTGCATTTGCTGGGCCAGGGTCTCAAGGGGGTCCATAGTAGTGTCAGGGACCAGGGTAGACTAGGTATATGGGCTTGTGATTATGTAACCCGCCACTCTATCCCTGCCTACTTGCAACGACCCGCCCTAGGCGACGGGGTACAACTGGGCGGCGGTCCCTACGCTCAGTAAGTGCACGAGACAAACAGACAAGGGTACACAAAGCTAAGGGAAATGGGGCAGTTGCCCACGGAAACACCGTGAGCAACAAGAGTGGTGAACGAGCCGAGTCAAACCAGGAGTGAATGAGGTACCAAAACGCAGAGCAGGAGAGTAGTCAGTAAGCCAGGGTCAGTATGGAGCAGGATCAAATAGTAGAAGCTGTAGCTGGGCCAGGAAACCACACGAGAAGAATCACAAGCAAAGGAGGAACAGGAAAGGCAGGTATAAATAGACAGAGGGCGGGAGCTAGCTCCGTCTGGCCAGGCTGCGATAGGCTCTCCCACTCCTAAGCCTGCCATCCTGAGTGGTGGAAGATGGAGTCAGTCTCAGAGACATAGACTCAGGTGCAGACTGATTACCTATGGGCGTATACACAGAAGTTGTGCCTGGCAGATCCTTTACAGTAGGAGATAATTATGTAGCACTTATAATCTGGTGACAGAGCCTCTTTAAAGCCTGAAAAGAAGATCTAGCCAATCAGTGCGAACATTTCATTGGTAAAATACCTGTATTGGGCTACGTTCACTTCACGTTTTTTGTTTGTTTGTCAGTAAAGTGCCTTAGGCCAACTTTGTCACAGCCTCTGGTTAACGTATACATCAGGAGCTTTTCTTGGCCAAAAAACCTGGTGTGAATATGGCCTTACTAAGGCACATGCTGTGCATTAGCACTTCTCTACAGTACAGTACAGTACAGTACAGCACAGCAGGGGCTTAGTTAGGAAAGGGGCTACCGCGGCATATGCCAGGGAAGTGCCAACAAGTCACTCACTTTGCCTCAGCCAGGACATTTAGATACAGGGATGGGGGCAGCAAATTAAACTTTTGCCCCGGATGAGGGAAAGTCTAGCGACAGCTCTGCAGTACAGTACAACATGTCCTGCACTTCTATCTACATGGGCCAGAAATGAGTTGCTCGTTTGGACACCAGAGGGCTGCTCCATTATATTTTTCTGGTACACTGTGCACTGTACAGGACCATGAATAAGCCCCTGTCCTCATCATAGAAAGTTATATACAGCCTCCAGCAGCTCTCTCTGACTTTTATATGTAAGGACTTGCTTTATCTGTCGTAGTGATCTGCTTATTCTTTTTTTAAATTTTATTTTAGGTTGATATTTTGGGGGCTTTACAATATGTCTAACGTACAATGGTCAGACCGGAACCAAATAATATTATACCTTGAGGGACCATGGTATATTGCAGCTTTCATTAAGGTGAATACAAAAAAAAAAAACTTAAAATAATACCTAAATAATACCTAATACATTTTCAGATCTATTCTTCTATGACCTCCATTAGTAGACCACATTTGTTCACATCACCGTTGCTTTCCGCTGAGGGGTTCTGTCTGAGGTTTCCGTCGGGTTGACCCCTCAATGGAAAGGCAAACTGAAACCTCAGCTTCCGTTTCCCTCACCATTGAACTCAATGGTGATGGAAACCTAGCTAATAGTTTTAGTTTGACACCGTTGTGACAGGGTTTCGTCGTTTTGACGGAATCAATAGTGCAGTACACTGCGCTATTGATTCCATCCAAACCTCCGAAGGAACTCCTTAGCGGAAGGCGACGGTGATGTGAACACAGCCTTATACTGCATATTATTGGAAAAATTCCCTTTTTAAAGATTTTTTTTGTCATTACACTAAGAGAATGTAAACATGTGGCTTCTGCTGTGGATTTTGCAGCAGATTTCACCCTATGCACTGCATAGAATGAAATACGTAGGTAAATACTCAGATGTGCTGTTTGCATAAGTAGTGCATATGTTATAGCTTTCTACATAAAGAGCTTTTACGTATGGATCCACCATAAATGAACACAAACTTATATATTGGGTATTTGATTTGAATTTACAGCAAATCTTAATATACTTCTTTTGCAATGGAGGGGGGATGGGGTTTAATGTTCATATGCATTCTTCTGGACCTTCTAGATGTCCCTGTTAGGATGGTTCCCTTTATTTTTCTGACCTGTAAATCCTGCTGAGATTATCCTCAGAAACACCCATGTTGATTGTCGAAGTGCTTCATAATAAGGAAGAAACCCTTTAAAATAAATACAGTGCCAAAGTTTGTCCTTGAAGTAAGGAACTGACCATGACCACCCCCAGATATCCCGCAGAGCTGTCTTTGGACCAATGACAAGAATGTACAAAAACAGGATAGGCAAAGTACTTTATGCTCCATACTGGACCATGTTTTCTCCTTTCATTTTCATGAGATATTGCATGTTAGTCACACAGAATGTAACATTAGATAAAGGGAACCTTATTTCTCATAACACCATTTTTTCATAATTTACACCCGTATCACCCATGAGAAAAATAAACTGCACCCTTATACTTAAATGGACACTAACTTTTCAAACAACTTATGCTGATCTATTAGTATAACTGATATACATCAACTTTGTAATTTACTTACAGTTATACTTTAGTTGTTTTATCCATGCAAATTCTGTTTGAAGTTACTGCCACTGGGTATCTCCCTTCTGTAATCTGCTGTCCACCTCCTAAAAGAGTGAGTCAGCAAGTCTTTGGAGGGGTGAACAGGAGGAGGAAGCAGGAGCAGAGAGAGACACAGACAAGATACTTCTAATATTTCTATTATGCTCCACTGCTGGATTCTCAGCTACACTGATTTGTACTGCTGTATAATCTCCTCCATGCTGCTTTAGCTGCTATATATATGTGATCGATAGAGATAGGGGAGCAGGATTCTTTTCTTCTATGTGTGCAATGTATAGAAGATATGATAGCAGTTAGGCTCCACCCACTAGCACGGAGGAAACTGGGAATTAGAGAGCCTGCAGAGGGGAAAACTGCTAAATAATGCAGTATACAAGTCACATAATGGCAGAAATAGTGTTATTCCTCATATATACATATATGACAGCTTATTCGAAAAATCTCCTAAAAAGTAAGGTACAATTTTTAAATGAAAGCTCCAGCTTCCAGCTATAATTCTGCCATAATCTTGTTAATATAAAATCTTTGTTTTATTTATAGTAAAATCGAATTACAATTTCTCTCCTTGGCTTCTCTATTGGGAGACTGTTTTACTTCCATTGCTTTATTAGTGCTATGCAGTGCGTGAATGAATGACAAGTTACAGCATGACTCCCCACCCAGGAAGAAAGTATTATCTTGTATATATTGTATAGGCAATATGATGTTCTGCTTGCTTAGCAAGGGGGCCACCACATTACACTAAAATCTAAGAAAATAAGGGTATGTTCACACGCAAATTCAAAAACAGCTCCTGATTTTCAGATGTTTTTTAAGCCACTCGCGATTTTCACGGCCGTTTTTGGAGCTGTTTTCTATAGAGTCAATGAAAAACAGCTCCAAAAACGTCCCAAGAAGTGACCTGCACTTCTTTTTCGCGGCCGTTTTGTTACGCGGCTGTTTTTCAACAGAAACAGAATGCCGTTTTTCCCATTGAAATCAATGGACAGATGTTTGGAGGCGTTCTGCTTCCAATTTTTCAGCCGTTTTTTGTGTGTTTTCGGCCCGAAAAACGTCCGAAAATAGGCCGTGTGAACATACCCTAACAGCTGAGTCTAACAGCCCCCCCCCCCTGGGTTTTCGCCCAAGACCACCACCAGGCAGTATGAACTTGATAGGGACCTGCAGATCACGGTCCTTTAACTGTCCACTTAATGTGACTAGTTGTAGACAGCAGACGACAGCATGAAGATGAAATGCTAAATCGAGATCCACAAGAGTAGTCAAAAGAAAGAAACCATAGTCAGGGTCACAAGCCATGGTTCTGAATCAGAATCCCTAGCTAAGGTCCGGTACAGGAATAGTCAATCACAGGTACTGGAAGAAGAGTGCTGGAGTCAGGATGAGACCTAATACTTTGGCACCTGTTGGTGCTCAGAAAGAGGCTTAAAAAGGCAGTCCACTTGGATCATGTGGCAGCAGAGTCTTCTAATAGTTCCTCATGCCGACCATTAGAGGGAGCTCCTGTGTGTAGTACTGCAGTTGGACCCCTTGAGGTTGCTCTGGGGTGTAGTACCGAACGCCGACCCCCAGAGTGAATTCTGGCTCTAGAAAATGTCTGAAAGACTATGCCGGGCACAGTAGGTGCTTGGCATGGTTTTATTACAGCTATGATGATTTCTATATTCAGAAGAATTAGGGTGCTGCACACTGTTGTCTACCAGTGCACTGCTGGCAATATATATTCTGATGACGGCTTCTTCAGGAAAACAGATGGGAATATGAAATGACCTGCAGGATTATTGTCGATTTCTTCCAGTTTATAATTGGTAGCAATTCCTATAATGAAATACAGTGGGGCAGATGTACTAATGTGTCTAAAGCTGGCGCATCCTGGGACATTTCTTGTTAAACCAGATGTTTGTTCCTCACTAGACACATTTTTTTTTAAAGTGTTTAAAAAGGGGCGTGACTTAACGGGAAAAAGGGCATGGCTTAAGATGCGGCATCGTGCACAAAAAAATCTGGCGCAAAATTCTGTCACAAAATGAAACAAATAAAGGTGGTATAAGAAGGAGAAAAGTGGCTGGTAGCTCAAGTAAGATGCGCCAAATTTATAATTCAGCGTTCACCACAGTGATGAATTTAGTATCTTCTGACTGCCTGGTCTAAGTTTACACTGTCTAAATCTTAGACTGCATTAGTACACCTGCCCCTCTCTATGAGGGAATTACTAGCTTCCATATATGTTTTGTGTTTTATAGCTGGAAGCTACTGCATATCATAACGAAATCCAGGATATTGCGACATTCTTGGTTGTAACCATATGGTATATATTATAGGTGCCAAAAAACCCACTCAAGTATTTACAATGAATAATGAAATAGAAAGATGCATTCCTTTATCCTTACTCAAGAAGCTTTATGTTAGATGAATGTATAACACATCACTTACCATGTGGCCAAGTACAGAGGATCACACCATAGCATACGAATAAGAAGTGGGTAGGAGATAGTCGTACAGAAGAGGAGTATTTGCTGCTCTGAGTAATTGTGGGTTAATCGTATCTTAATGTGATTGCACAACCTCAAATAAAGATATTAGCATTTTATTTCAGATTATTACGATAGAATATAAGATGTGTCATGTAATTAGTATATCATTTAGAACTTTGGCTAGCGGCATTATAGCCCCGTGTTTGCATGGGCTTCCTCTCAAACTCCAAAATATCAAGACTAAGGGTATGTGCACACGATAACGACCATTACGTCTGAAATTACGGAGCTGTTTTCAGGAGAAAATAGCTCCTGCATTTCAGACGTAATTGCTCGTACTCGCGTTTTGCGAGGCGTCAATTCCGGGCGTAATTTGGAGCTGTTCTTCATTGGATTCAATGAAAAACGGCTCAAATTACGCCCCAAGAAGTGTCCTGCACTTCTTTGCCAAGGCAGTCATTTTACGCGTCGTCTTTTGACAGCGACGCGTAAAATTAAAGGTCGTCGGCACAGTACGTCGGCAAACCCATTGAAAGCAATGGGCAGATGTTTGCCGACGTATTGAAGCCGTCTTTTCAGGCGTAATTCGAGGCGTAAAACGCCTCGTTTACGCCTGAAAATAGGTCGTGTGAACCCAGCCTAATAGGTTAGCTGGCTACTTATATAATTATCCCGTGTGTGTGTGTGTGCGTGTGCGTGTGCGTGTGCGTGTGCGTGTGTGTGTGTGTGTGTGTGTGTGTTTAACCCCTTCCCGTCATAAACAACTTTCAGATTTTAACCCCTTAATGACCGCCGATAAGCCTTTTCACGGCGGTCATTAGTGGGCTTTATTCTGATGCAAAAAAAATAAAAATGAAAAACCCACTTTTTCCCCCTTACAAAATGCTTTACTATTAAAAAAAAAACCACAATAAAGCAAAAAAGTTACACATATTTTGTATCGCCGTGACCGTAACGACCCCGACTATAAAGCTGTTATATTATTTAACCCACATGGTGAACGCCGTAAAAAATAAAATAAAAAACAATGGAAAAATTGCTGTTTTCTGTTAATCCTGACTTAAAATAAATGTGATAAAAAGTGATCAAAAAGTCGCATCTACTCCAAAATGGTACAAATAAAAACTACAAGTCATCCCGCAAAAAAAAAAAGCCCTCATACAACTGCATCAGCGGAACAATAAAAAAAGTTATGGCCCTTCAAAAATGGAGACACAAAAACAAATAATTTTGAAAACAAAAGTGTTTTTACTGTGTACGTAGTAAAACATACAAAATCTATACAAATTTGGTATCTTTGCAATCATAACAACCCGTTGAATAAAGTTATCGTGTTATTTATACCACACGGTAAACTACGTAGATTTAGGACGCAAAGCAAGAGTGGCGAAATTTCAGGTTTTCTTCTATCCCCCCAAAAAAAGTTAATGAAAGTTAATGAATAAATTATATGTAACCAAAATGGTGCTATTAAAAAGTACAACTTGGCCCGAGAAAAACAAAACCTTATACAGCTATGTCGACTCAAAAATAAAAAAGTTACAGCTTTTCGAGAATGTAACGATGGAAAAACGTAAAAAATTGCTTGGTCATTAGGGTACAGAATGCAAGCAGGGGGAAGGGGTTAATTTTCGTTTTTCCTCCCCACCTTTTATATTTCCGTCCTATAAGGGCTTGATGTTTTCAGGACAAGTTATAGTTTTTTGTAGTGCCATTTATTGTGCCATATAATGTAGTAGGAAATGGGCAAAAAATTATTTGTGGGGTAGAAAATGAAAAAAACAGCGATTCCTCCATGATTTTTTGCACTTTGTTTTTACGGAATTCACTGTGCAATTAAAACAACATGTTTATTCTGCGGGTCAATACTATTACGGCGATATCAAATATATATAGTTTTTTTTATATTTTACTACTTTTACAAGTAAAAAACTAATTGTTTCGGTCAATTAAGTGGTATGAGGGATTATTTTTTTTGGGATAGGCTGTAGTTTTTAACCCCTTCCCGTCATTTGACGTATCCATACGCCAAAGTCGGGTAGGGGAAGTATGGAGCGGGCTCACGGAGTGAACCCGCTCCAAACGATGCGGGTGTCGGCTGTTTGTTACAGCCGACAATTCAGAATAACGAGCGGCATCGCGCTCGAGCATGATCCCGCTAGTTTAACTTGTTAAATGCTGCGGTCAATAGTGACCGCACCATTTAAACCGTTAGAAAGAGGGAACGACCCCCTCTAACAGCTCATCGCGCCCCGCAACGCAATCGCGGGTGGGGGGGGGGGTTGATGGTTGCTATGGCTGCTTGGGGGCCTAATGAAGGCCCCCAAGTCCACCTCCGGCAGGGCTTAATAGATACCTGTCAGAATCACGATATACTGCAATACATTAGTATTGCAGTATATCGTGCAAGCGATCTAACGATCGCTGGTTGAAGTAATAAACTAATAAAAAAAAGTAAAAATGAGTTAAATAAAGTTAAAAAAAATAATTCGAAATACCAATAGCTCTATTTTTTGGTCACCTAATCTCCTACAAAAAATGAAATAAAAAGTGATCAAACCGTCGCATGTACACCAAGATTATATTATTAAAAAGTACATCTTATCCCGCAACAAAAATAAGCCCTTATACCACTTAATCGACGGAAAAATACAAAAGTTATGGGTCTCAGAATTTGGCGACACAAAATAAATTTTATTTTTTACACTTAGGTTTTTACTTGTAAAAGTAGTAAAATATAGAAATAACTATATATATTTGGTATCGCCGTAATCGTATTGACCCACAGAATAAAGTTACCATGTTGTTTTAATTGCATAGTGAATTCCGTAAAAACGGCACACAAAAAACAAAGTGCAAAAAACCATGGAGGAATCGCTGTTTTTTTCATTTTCTACCCCACAAATAATTTTTTCCCGTTTCCTAGTAAATTATATGGCAAAATAAATGGTGCTACGAAAAACTACAACTCGTCCTGCAAAAATCAAGCCCTCATAGTACTATACAGACGGAAAAATAAAGAAGTTATGGCTTTTGGAATGTGGGGAGGAAAAAAATAAAATGAAAATCTGAAAAAGGGCTGCGGCGGGAAGGTTTTAATGATACCATTTTGGGGTACATGCGACGTTTTGATCATTTTTTATTCAATTTTTTCTGGGAGATGAGGTGAGATAGCGATTATGGCATTTACAATTTGTTTTTTTTTACAGAGTACGCTGCGCGGGTTAAATAATGATATATTGTAATAGTTCAGAATTTTACGGATGCGGTGATACCAATTATGTTTATTTTTTTATTTTTTTTACTATGCTCTAGGGGGAAAATGGGAAAAGGGGGGTTTTTTGAACTTTTAATATTCTTTATTTTTTTTACATGAAAAAAAACCCAATTATTTTTATAGTTGGATCGCTTGCACTATATACTGCTAATGTATTGCAGTATATCGTCTTTCTTACAGGCTTCTATTAAGCTCTGCCAGAGGCAGGGCTTACTAGGAGCACAGAGATGGCGGACCTTCATTATGCCCCCAGGGACCCATAGCCACCATCTCCACCCCGCGATTGAGTTGCGGGGGGTGCGATGAGCTGCTAGAGGGGGTTGACCCCCTCTTTCTAACTATTTAAATGCAGAGGTCACTATTGACCGCTGCATTTAATGGGTAAAACGAGCGGGATCACGCTCGTTACTGTGAAGTGGCGCGGGTTCTAACCGGCTATGACGTATGGATACGTCAAATGTCGGGAAGGGGTTAAAGGGGTTGTCCAGGCTGGGGGTTGCTTTTCATACTGATGACCTATCCACAGAACGATCGTTCTGTGAACGTACGTTTGCCGATAATTGGCCTGTGTAAAAGGCCCTGAACTTTACCTCAACCGTCGACTACACACAGTTGAGACAAAAGTATACTGAGGTATACCAGACAAACGTAAACACAGTGTGAACATAGCTGGACTTGCAGTATGCAGCCAATTCTAGTCATACAAACAAAACTCAGTTCTTCTAGGTTAGATTCATACAAAGCATTTAATGACGCTTTTTATTATTCTGCTTTTAATTGGGCTAAAAAACTGCAGCCAGAAGTTTGCTGGAAATCTATAAGAAATTATGAAATGGCCTACATACACAATGTTTCGGTTTGTGGCGTGATAGTGGCACTTTTGGAGTGAGTAGCATTTTTATAAAAAAAAGCAGCATTCTTGGTTCTTGGTGTATGGTGTTTTTTCAGGTGTTTATCCTGATAGGCTTCTCAATATGACTTCAAAAACTCCTGAAAAAGAAGGAATTATATTTACTCTATCCTTCTTTCCTTTAGTCCAAGCAGCAGCACAGAAACTATTGGGTTAATTCCCCACTGCTGGTAGGACAGGTAAAAAGAAACAATAAATAATCAATTATCCCCACCTCCTTGTGTCTGTAACATCCGTGCTCGCGGCCCGTCATCCTTACTCACCCCTCAACGGCCGCGACCGCAGACCTCCGTGTTCTGGCCAGTGTCTCCCTTCTAGGAGACGCCAACACTCGCTTCCGCTCTGCTCAGCAGTATCCTCTAGGGTGCACACACCCGCTACTTCCCGGTCTTAAAGGGCCAGCGTGCCCACATGAAACTAATTACAAATTATCCCCAGATCACCCTAGACTATAAAAAGGGCTCTGACCTTTCACTTCTTGCCTGAGCGTTGTTGTGTATTCCCATGTTGGTCTTCGCAAATGGTCCCTTAGTCGTATCTTGTTCCCGTGCCCTGCTACCTGTATCCCATGCTGTGTTTGTTCCTGTGCCTCTTCTAGTGTTGGAGTCATGTTGTGCCATCTGTCATGCCTGCTGTCATACACCATGTCTGGTGTCATCTGCCATGTCTGTTGTCATACACCACGTCTGGTGTCATCTGCCACGCCTGTTGTCGTACACCACGTCTGGTGTCATCTGCCATACCTGGTACTCTCAGGCCATGGACCCCACTGGTCAACCCAGGACCTTGATGACATCACAAATCATGCAGGCAGACATGCGAGACCTCTGGTCATGACAGGACCAGCTCCTCCAGGCGGTGAACGCCATTGCACAAGCTGCAGCCTTCACGGCACCTGCTCCTATTGCTCATGTTGCTCTTGCTGTTCCTCCTGCTACACCTCCCGTCAGTACCGATCCCTGATTCTCCGTGCCACTACCTCCTCGCTATGACGGAGACGCGAGGACCAGCAGGAGAATCAATCCCAGATCAACTTCAGACTGCATGCAAAGGCATATGCCATGCCTGGTATCATCTGCCACGTTTGGTGCCATCTACCTTCAAGTTCCATCTGTGCCTAAACTTCTGCTACTGTCTGGACTTTTACAGGTACTCTTGTGCTAGGACTTTGTATAGACTGTTGTTTTGCCAGCTGCTACTCAGATACGGCGTCGCGGCCTAGTGGGTCCACATACCCACGGATCGTGTCAGTGTCTTTACAATTAATACTAGAAATGCAAGCAAAAACAACCAAGAATTTTAATGAGAGGGAACAAAAAAGCTGTGCTGCTGCTTGGACAAAAGGAAAGAAGAATATCGTAAGTATAATTCCTTTTTTCCTGCTCGTCCTACGCAGCAGCACGTAAAACCAATGGGATATAACAAGATGAAGACAAAACTGTACGTCCAAAGGTTGCTTCCTCTGAAGCCCCAATGTCCAGCCTATAGTGCTTCATGAAGGTGTCTGGTTGAGACCACAAAGCTGCTGCACAGATCCTCTCCAACGGAAACCTTCCTCTCTCTGCCCGCGAAGCTGCCATAGCATGAGTTGAATGAGTGTGAACCTTTTCATGAGGCTGCTCTCCCCCTAACTTATAACAAAGAATAGCTATGTTAGCCATCTGGCTAACGTAGCTTTAGAAGCCTTAAATCTTTTCTTCAAAGACATTGTTCTTGGGGGTCCAGTGCATCTGTGTCCTCTAACCCAGTATGTGGATTCCCCATCCAGTCCCAGAAGCATCGGTTGTCAAAATCGTCCACCTCCGTTACTTTATGGACTTGCCATTCACCGAGCTCAACCACCATGTTAGAGTTCCCTGGTGGTGGAAGGTATCACCATGAGCTCTTATAAAGACTCTATGGATCTGTTCCATTGAGATAGAAGATTCTGCCCTCTGGCCCATGGGATCGCCTCTTCTGCTGAAGCCATAAGTCGTAGAGTTCTCATAACTTTGCGAAAAGACACCATCTTGATTAGCATCAAGTCTGCTATATGAGTGGTTAAATTCTGACGTCTCTCCTCCGAGAGAGTGACTGTCATCTTCCTGGAAGCCAGGATGAACACTAAAAACCGGCACCCCTGTGCTGGAACTAAATTGAACTTCTTTCTCTTTATGAGTCAACTTAAGTTGACCAAAAATCCAATCACTTTCTGAAGATGACTTGGCTATCAGAAGCCAGTCATCTAAATATGGTACTATCATTATAAATCTTGTTCTTAGGATCACCATCATGACCGCTACTACTTTCGTAAAGATCCACGCGGCTGAAGGCAGGCCGAATGGTAGACAATTCTTAAAAATTTCCTGCAGGACCACTTTATGGGAATGTGAAGATACGCTTGCATCAAGTCCAAGGTGGCCATGAAATCCCCTTCTTCTAACAGGGCTGTTGCATATCTTATGGTTTCCATACAAAATCTCTGTTTCCTTCCGAAAGTATTTAAGTACCTCAGGTCTAAAATGACCCGGAACTTCCCATCCGGTTTTGGAACCAGGAATAGAGGAGAGCAAACCCTCTGCCTTTTGAAACTAGCTGGCTTCCTCCAACACTCCTTAGAGGATAAATTCTCCAGTAGAGGTCCTGAGAACCTCTTTTACCTGCAAGCCTAAGGGAAAGAAAGTGACTTGAAACTTTGGCCGCAGAGGGGACTGAAAATCTATCGTATAGCCTTCTGAGATAACCCGCAATATCCAGGATCTAAGCCCTGATCTCACCAGACTGCGGCGAAGGCTAAAAGCCCCCCCCCCCCCATTGGCGGCAAACTGGCATCAGAAGTTGTAGGAGGAAGAGGAAGATTGAGTAGATCTTCCTCTTCCTCGCGATCTTCAAGAAGTTCCCCTCTGGGAAGTCGAGCCTCTTTCCTTATAAAGAAAATTTTCTCTGCGGTTTCTAGAACCAGTTGCTGACGAGGAACCTTTGCGGGCGAATCTTCTTCTAGGCCTCTGAAAAAAATGGAGATACATTCCCTTCTTATCCGAGGGTCTTTCCATGAGTTCATCTAACTCCCCCCAAAAAGTCTTCCTGGCATTATGTTTCATCGCGAATGACGTTGGCTGCTAATCTGATCGATTGGCTAGAGGCGTCACTGAGAAAATCTGTGGCTAAAGACATATATCTAAACGCCCTCAAGAGATCATCCCTCTGGACTCCTTCTTGAATGTCATCCTGCAGGTGAGCTAGCCAGCTTTTAAGGCTTTTAATTACTGCTGAACTAGCAATCGCCACCTTAGACTGTGCCACCCCCTCATCATACAACTTCCTAAAAGCTAAGTTGGCTTTGCGAACACGGGGCTCTCTAAGGCTCGCCCAATTTTCCACAGGCACCAGGGTTTGGGTGGACAACTTTGCTGCAGCTACATCAACCTTAGGAGGGTTTTCCCACTCTCTAATCTGGTCCTCTTCAATACTGGACATCAATTTAAACCATTTGTTTATTACTGGAGCCTTATGCAGAGAGCTCTACTCCCTTTTCATAAACTGTCTAGCTGTTTCATCCACCGCAAAAGACTTTGGGTTTTTTCTGTGCTTCCTGCTCCTCTGAGGGTATTTCTGGCTCATCTGCTCTGACTGCCCAAATCAGTCTGTTTATCTTTTCTGTAGGGAACAGAGCCCCCATACTCCCCCTCTGAGGGTGACGTATACACCTCATCTAAAACCTGAAGGTCCCCATAAGACAACATAAATGCATCCTCTCCAAGGGTTCTTCTCTTGGGGCTAAGCATCCAATTAGACAACGTCTGAGACTGTGAAGACCCCAGTTCTCTAATGGCCACACATTCTCTTATGAATGATCCATCTGTAGACAATCTCTACATAATTTCTCTTGGCATACGTCAGGTAACGGAGTGTCACAGTTATTACAGGCTATGTCCTTTCTATTGGATGAGGATTAGTGCTACACTTCTTTGTTCTCCTTGAGTCCTCAGACCCCCGACAGATAAAAAACAAATAATGTAATGACAGCCTCCAAGAATAGCAGATGGGAAAAACCTCTATTTAGCAACTTACTTTGACAGGGCAAGCAGACAACCCAGCAACCTATGAAGAATCTCTGCACAGGCAGCTAACACAATCGTAACTGGCGCATTAAATACTACAGGGACTATAGCACCTCTCAGAAGGCAGATCCCTCTAGGATGTCACTTCCTCCCCTGCAGACGCTTCTAATAACGACATACTCCCACCAGATAAACAAGAGGAGAAGCCAGACCTAGCATACTGGGGCACCAGAAAAATATCCTGCTAAAGAGAAGAAATATACTTATACATTGGTGGTGCAGCGAGACGGCGCTGCCAGTAGCTCCGCCCCATGACCGACGTCAGGAGCAGACCACCAGCCAATCAGGGACATCGACCACAAAAAGATGGCAGCGCGCCTAACGTTACCAGGAAAGATAGATGTGGGCCTCCGGACGTCACTCGCAGCTCCGCCCCTATCAACGCACCAGCCAATAGCGCAACGGCCGCCGTTCCCCTTACACGTCCTGGGACTAAAACTAGATGCAGCTTTAGCCACATAATGGGAATTAAACACTGGTTGCTGCTGAACCTGGAAAGGGAGAAGAAACATATAAGAGCCCGCCCCCCCTCCCAGGTACAGAACCTGGGACAGGAGAAGTATAAGTTAGCACAAACGCAACAACACCTGCCCCTGCCAACGGTAGGAAAAAAAAAGGCACAAGGAGGTGTTGCTTAGGACCAGGGCCGCCATCAGGGGGGTATTAGGGGTACTCCTGTAGGGGGCCCGGCCAAACTTAATTGAAAGGGGGGCCCGGCAACTGCCGCGACTTGCCTTTGGTAGAAAAAAACAGGCCCCTGCAATGGGGCCTGTTTTTTTCACCAAAACAATGTCGTGAGCTGCGGGCCCCCCTCTCGTGAAACACCGCCGTAAGCTGCGGGGCCCCCTCTCATCACCGCCGCGAAACACCGCCCGCTTGCGCGCGTACGAGCGAGCGCGCGACCGTGCGCGAACGACCGCAAGTGCACGCGCCCACGCACGAACGACCAGGCGTGCCGCCGAGAGGGAGGCGGTGCGCACGCAACACAAGATCTAGGGGGAAGGACAGCCACACTGGACAGCGGCACAGTCTACTTACCTGCTGGCCCGCCTCCGACTCGTCCTCCTCGTCCTCCTCGTCCGCCTCCGACTCCGCCTCCTTGTCCGACTCCGCCTCCTTCTCCAGAGCGTGGCTGCATAAGGAGAGGGGGAGGAGTCTAGTTGTTGCGCGGCGGCAGTTCTACGATCCCCGCCATTTTCTGGAGCCTGGAGGTGAAGGACGACATCTGGACCGAAAACATCGCCTGACGAGGACTGGAGTGGGAGCAGCTCTTCTGACACGGTGAGTAAAGTGTCTCAAAGTGCTGTTTATGTATGGCCCTGTTCACACAGATTATTTTGCAGGCCGAAAAAATCTGGCTCAAAATTCCTTAAAGAATTTTGAGGCAGATTTTGACCTGCCCACCCTATCTTGCCGCGTTTTTTGCTGCGTTTTTTGCCCGCGGCGATTGAGGACAACAGACAAAAAACGCAGGGAAAAATGCATTTTCTGCCTCCCATTGATTTCGATGGGAGGTCAGAGGCAGAACCGCGGCAAGAAAGGACGTGCTGCTTTTTCTTTTTTCCGCGACTGGCTCCCATTGATTTCAGATTAAATCAATGGGAGGCGGTTTTGGAAGTTGTTTGGTGCTGATTCTGACGCAGTGTCCGAGTCAATATCAAGGCCCAAAAACTCTGTGAACTGGGCCTTATTGTTAGGGCTTATTCAGACGAACGTGTAATACGTTCGTGCAACGTGCGTGATTTTCAGGCGCCTCGCACGGACCTATGTTACTCTATGGGGCCGTGCGGACTGTCAGTGATTTTCACGCAGCGTGAGTCCGCTGCGTAAAACTCACGACATGTCCGATATTTGTGCATTGTTCGCGCATCACGCACCCATTGAAGTCAATGGGTGCGTGAAAATCACGCCCAGCACTTCCGCAGCAATCAATGGGAGGCAGAAAATGCATTTTTCCCTGCGTTTTTTGTCTGTTGTCCTCAATTGCCGCGGGCAAAAAACGCGGCAAGATAGTGTGGGCAGGTCAAAATCTGCCTCAAAATTCGGTGCGCGGTTCCAGGCGGTCGCCGGTGCGCATGCGCGGGAGTTTGCGGGTGCGTGCGATCGGTCGCACGGGCGGCGGTGTTTGACGGCCCCCATGACGACCCCCATGCTACCCAGGGCCGCCATCAGGGGGGGTATTAGGGGTACTGATGTGAGAGGCCCGGCCAAACCTAATTGAAAGGGGGGCCCGCAGCTCATGACATTCTTTTTGTGAAAAAACCGGGCCCCATTGCAGGGGCCTGTTTTTTTTCTACCAAAGGCAAGTCGCGGCAGTTTGCCGGGCCCCCCTTTCAATTAGGTTTGGCCGGGCCTCTCACATCAGTACCCCTAAAACCCCCCCTGATGGCGGCCCTGGGTACCATGATATAGTGCTGGACGGAGTACCGTTAACAGGCGGTGCCACGGTAGGGGGGCTCAGAAAATTTAGCTGTAGGGGGCCCTGAAATTCCTGATGGCCCTGCTTAGGACCATAGATATAGTTCACTCGATTATTTATTGTTTCTTTTCACCTGTCCTATCAGTAGTGGGGAATTAACCCATTGGTTTCTGTGTTGCTGCGTAGGACGGCCAGAAAAATAATTGTACAAAAAAAACTATTTAAAAACACACACCAAAATATACATATAAAAAAAGCCATGAAAAAAACACTACAAACTTCAGTGCTTTTTAACATGCATTTTAAAACACAAAAAAACCCAGTATGAAGCCAGATTAAAGCTGGTTCTCCAACTTAGTGTTTTGAAGTAAGAATTTTGATTATAAATGTGGTCTGTATGGCAAAAAATAAAAAGTTAGAAGTAAACATGTACAACTCTGTAAACACACGGTTATGTCCTCTAACATTTTTTTACTTTTGTGAACTAATTAATACAAAGTTGAATTATTAGCTTGATAAAATGACTCGTTGTGAACTGCGTGGGAGTTCTGCTCCTTCCTATCCAGAAGAATAGCTAGTCATAAAAAGTATACCACAAGTGAAACCTGCTGAAAAACAAAACATGTCATCCAGCAGGGGAAGGGTTGTTGAAATCTTCCATCCTTTCATAACTTTACATTATCGGCTTGTACATGTTCTGGGGTTTTATTTTGCTGATGTGCCTTCCAGCTGCAGGAATTACGGTAGTTGTCAATTCATCTATCGGATGGCTAAAATAAAAATTCTCACAAAAATGAAAAAAAAATAAAATAACTTGAAGCTTCTGGGCCCGAATGCAAATAGGGCCTGACAAGTATTATGCGTCATTTGTTGTAATGGCTTCCTCAAATAGGGCAGAGTGTCTGTTTGGGCCACCTCAGGCACTGTACCCACTGTAGTAAGGCATCTGGTAAATAATGTAACCAATGAGATTATTTCTAGGTTTCTGCAACTTCCAATGGAGAGGTGGTTAAATATGGAGAGGTGGTTGAATATGATTGGTCTATGGCCATCGTTCTATTAGCTATTCAAGCTCCCCTCCGGATAGTACAGGGTCACTTGTAAGCTCTGTGCTCCAATACACTTAATCGGATGTGGATACAATGCTTCTAATTTTTTAGGAGTGTTCCATGTTGTCTGCTTTCTAGACCGAAGTTTTGCATCCTTGTATTCTCATTATTCCTCTATTTTGTCTTTGGAAACCAGTGTTTTGTTTTAACGGCACTTCATCAAACTTTTTCATTGTCGAATTCTCCGTACAGTGAAGTTTGCCTTGATTCAAGCCTGCCTACCGACTTGTACTGACATGCTTATGTTTATCTCTTTTTTGTAATTTTTTACAAATAAAAGAACAGTCCCAACTATAGAAGTTTGCTGACAGTTTCCTGATTTGCTGGTTATGCAGTTAATTTTAATCGAAAGTGGAGATTCACTAAATAAAGAAATACACTACCGTTCAAAAGTTTGGGGTCACCCAGACAATTTTGTGTTTTCCATGAAAACTCACACTTATATTTATCAAATGAGTTGCAAAATGACTAGAAAATATAGTCAAGACATTGACAAGGTTAGAAATAATGATTTTTATTTGAAATAATAATTTTCTCCTTCAAACGTTGCTTTCGTCAAAGAATGCTCCATTTGCAGCAATTACAGCATTGCAGACCTTTGGCATTCTAGCTGTTAATTTGCTGAGGTAATCGGGAGAAATTTCACCCCATGCTTCCAGAAGCCCCTCCCACAAGTTGGATTGGCTTGATGGGCACTTCTTGCATACCATACGGTCAAGCTGCTCCCACAACAGCTCTATGGGGTTGAGATCTGGTTACTGCGCTGGCCAATCCATTACAGATAGAATACCAGCTGCCTGCTTCTTCCCTAAATAGTTCTTGCATAATTTGGAGGTGTGCTTTGGGTCATTGTCCAGTTGTAGGATGAAATTGGCTCCAATCAAGCGCTGTCCACAGGGTATGGCATGGCGTTACAAAATGGAGCGATAGCCTTCCTTATTCAAAATCCCTTTTACCTTGTACAAATCTCCCACTTTACCAGCACCAAAGCATCCCCAGACCATCACATTACCTCCACCATGCTTGACAGATGGCGTCAGGCACTCTTCCAGCATATTTTCAGTTGTTCTGCGTCTCACAAATGTTCTTCTGTGTGATCCAAACACCTCAAACTTCGATTCGTTTGTCCATAACACTTTTTTCCAATCTTCCTCTGTCCAATGTCTGTGTGCTTTTGCCCATATTAATCTTTTCCTTTTATTAGCCAGTCTCAGATATGGCTTTTTCTTTGCCACTCTGCCCTGAAGGCCAGCATCCCGGAGTAGCCTCTTCACTGTAGACGTTGACACTGGCGTTTTGCCTGTACTATTTAATGAAGCTGCCAGTTGAGGACCTGTGAGGCGTCAATTTCTCAAACTAGAGACTCTAATGTACTTGTCTTGTTGCTCAGTTGTGCAGTGGGGCCTCCCACTTCTCTTTCTACTCTGGTTAGAGCCTGTTTGTGCTGTCCTCTGAAGGGAGTAGTACACACCGTTGTAGGAAATCTTCACTTTCTTGGCAATTTCTCGCATGGAATAGCCTTCATTTCTAAGAACAAGAATAGACTGTCGAGTTTCACATGAAAGCTCTCTTATTCTAGCCATTTTGAGAGTTTAATCGAACCCACAAATGTAATGCTCCAGTGTAAAGGATCTGCCAGGCACTGCTTCAGGGTTAACTCCCAGAATTAATCAGTCAACACCTGAGTGTACATCCCTGAGACAGACACCAGCTTCCTCCACTCAGGCTGGCAGGCTTAGGAGTGGGAGAGCCTATCGCAACCTGGCCAGACTCAGCTAGCTCCCGCCCTCGGTCTATTTAAGCCTGCTCTTCCTGTCCATCTGTGCTTGTGAATTCTTTCCTTGAGGTTTCCTGGCCCAGCTACAGCTCCTGCTACTTTTTGATCCTGCTCCATACAGACCCCGGCTTACCGACTACTCTTCTGCTTTTCGCTTTGTACCTCGCACTCTCCTGGCTTGACTCGGCTCGTTCACTACTCTGTTGCTCACGGTGTTTCCGCGAGCAACTGCCCATTTCCCTTGCTTGTATTCCCTTGTTTGTTTGTCGTGTTTGTCATGCACTTACTGAGCGCAGGGACCGCCGCCCAGTTGTACCCCGTCGTCTAGGGCGGGTCGTTGCAAGTAGGCAGGGACAGAGTGGCGGGTAGATTAGGGCTCACTTGTCCGTTTCCCTACCCCCCCCACCATTACAAATTCACAAGCCCTATACCTAGTCTACCCTGGTCCCTGACACCATTATGGAACCCCGTGAAACCCTGGCTCAGCAAATGCAGGGTCTCTCCCTACAGGTCCAGGCCCTGGCTCAGAGGGTCAACCAGCCTGATGCTACCTTGGTAGTTCCCCTCACCGCACCCCTTGAACCCCACCTCAAGTTGCCCGACCGGTTCTCAGGTGACCGGAGGGCTTTTCTCTCCTTTCGGGAGAGTTGTAAGCTTTACTTTCGCTTAAAGCCTCACTCCTCAGGTTCTGAGAGCCAGCGGGTGGGTATAATTATGTCCCGGCTCCAGGAAGGGCCCCAAGAGTGGGCCTTCTCCTTGGCTCCTGGCGCCCCTGAACTTTCCTCCGTTGATTGTTTCTTTTCTGCCCTCGGACTTATTTATGACGAGACTGACAGAACTGCCTTTGCCGAGAGTCAGCTGGTGACCTTACGTCAGGGTAAGAGACCTGTTGAGGAGTATTGCTCTGACTTTCGGAAGTGGTGCGTAGCTTCTCGGTGGAATGACCCTGCCTTAAGGTGCCAGTTTAGGTTGGGTCTGTCGAACGCCCTGAAAGACCTGCTAGTTAGTTATCCCTCTTCTGACTCCTTAGACCAGGTTATGGCTTTAGTGGTACGACTTGACCGACGTCTCAGGGAACGACAACGTGAACGTTTATGTGTTTTTTCCTCCGACTCCCCCATGATGCCTCCCGAAGTCCCGTTGCTTCGTTTCTCCCCTAAAGACTCAGAAATACCTATGCAACTCGGGGCCTCCGTGTCCCCTCAACAACGTAGAGAATTCCGCAGGAAGAATGGTCTCTGCTTCTACTGTGGGGATGTCAAGCATCAAGTAAACAACTGTCCCAAGCGTAAGAATGCTGCCAGAGAGCTCCCGCGTCTAAGTGATCATCGGGGAGGTCACTTGGGCGCACAGGTATTTCCCGTAAATATGAAACGTACTAAGATATTGCTTCCCTTTCAGGTCTCTTTTGGTGGTAGGTCTGCTACCGGCAGTGCCTTCGTGGATTCAGGGTCCTCTACTAATATCATGTCTGTGGAATTTGCTATGTCTCTCGCTATGCCTCTGATTGATTTGCCTAAACCTGTTCCGGTAGTGGGTATCGACTCCACTCCTCTTGCTAATGGTTATTTTACACAGCATACCCCTGTTTTTGAACTCCTTGTTGGCTCCATGCATTTGGAGCAATGCTCTGTACTATTGATGCAGGGATTATCGTACGATTTGGTTCTAGGTCTTCCCTGGTTGCAGTTGCATAATCCTACGTTTGACTGGAATACTGGGGAGCTAACCAAATGGGGTAATGAATGTTGTACGTCATGTTTTTCTGTTAATTCTATTTCTCCCCCTAAGGAGGTGAATACGCTACCCGAGTTTGTTCAGGACTTCGCTGATGTTTTCTCTAAAGAGGCCTCCGAAGTATTACCGCCTCATAGAGAATACGATTGCGCTATCGAATTGGTACCAGGAGCTAAGCTTCCTAAGGGTAGGATATTTAACCTTTCTTGTCCCGAACGTGAAGCCATGAGGGAGTATATCCAGGAATCCCTGGCCAAGGGTTACATTCGTCCCTCTTCTTCTCCGGTAGGTGCTGGCTTCTTCTTCGTAGGGAAGAAGGATGGGGGTCTTAGGCCATGCATTGACTACCGTGGCCTGAATAAGGTCACGGTAAGGAACCAGTATCCCCTTCCTTTGATTCCTGATCTCTTTAATCAGGTTCAGGGGGCCCAATGGTTCTCTAAATTGGATCTACGGGGGGCGTATAACCTTATTCGCATCAAAGAGGGGGATGAGTGGAAGACTGCGTTTAACACGCCCGAAGGCCATTTCGAATACCTCGTCATGCCCTTTGGGTTGTGCAATGCCCCTGCGGTCTTCCAGAACTTCATAAATGAGATTTTGAGAAATTACCTGGGGATATTTCTTGTAGTGTACCTTGATGACATATTGGTGTTTTCCAGGGACTGGTCCTCCCACATAGAGCATGTCAGGAAAGTGCTCCAGGTCCTTCGAGAAAACAAACTGTTTGCCAAAATCGAAAAATGTGTATTTGGGGTACAGGAGATACCATTTTTAGGTCAAATCCTCACTCCTCATGAATTCCGCATGGACCCTGCCAAGGTTCAGGCTGTGGCTGAATGGGTCCAACCTGCCTCCCTGAAAGCGCTACAGTGTTTTTTGGGGTTCGCTAACTATTACAGGAGATTTATTGCTAACTTCTCGGTCGTCGCTAAGCCTCTTACGGACCTCACTCGCAAGGGTGCTGATGTCCTCCATTGGCCCCCTGAGGCCGTCCAGGCTTTTGAGACCCTCAAGAAGTGCTTTATCTCGGCCCCCGTGCTGGTTCAGCCCAACCAAAGGGAGCCATTTATTGTGGAGGTTGACGCGTCCGAGGTGGGAGTGGGGGCCGTCTTGTCCCAGGGTACCAGCTCCCTCACCCATCTCCGCCCCTGTGCTTACTTTTCTAGGAAGTTTTCGCCCACGGAGTGTAACTATGATATTGGCAACCGCGAACTTTTAGCCATTAAATGGGCATTTGAAGAGTGGCGCCACTTCCTGGAGGGGGCTAGGCACCAGGTAACGGTCCTTACCGACCACAAGAATCTGGTTTTCCTAGAATCTGCCCGGAGGCTAAACCCGAGACAAGCTCGATGGGCGTTGTTTTTTACCAGATTCAATTTTTTGGTTACCTATAGGGCCGGGTCTAAAAATATTAAGGCGGATGCACTGTCGCGTAGCTTCATGGCCAGCCCTCCTTCGGAGGAAGATCCTGTTTGTATTTTGCCTCCAGGTATAGTCATTTCCTCTATCGAGTCCGATTTAGTCTCTGAAATTGCTGCTGATCAAGGTTCAGCTCCTGGGAACCTTCCTGAGAACAAGCTGTTTGTTCCCCTGCAATTCCGGCTAAGGGTACTTAGGGAAAATCACGACTCCGCACTATCTGGCCATCCAGGCATCCTGGGTACCAAACACCTCATTACCAGAAATTATTGGTGGCCTGGTTTGCCTAAAGACGTTAAGGCCTACGTCGCCGCCTGTGAGGTTTGTGCCAGGTCCAAGACTCCCAGGTCCCGACCAGCGGGCTTACTGCGTTCGTTGCCCATTCCCCAGAGACCTTGGACACATATCTCCATGGATTTTATCACCGATTTGCCTCCATCCCAAGGCAAGTCGGTGGTGTGGGTGGTGGTAGACCGCTTCAGTAAAATGTGCCACTTTGTGCCCCTCAAGAAACTACCCAACGCCAAGACGTTGGCTACCTTGTTTATCAAACACATCCTGCGTCTCCATGGGGTCCCAGTCAATATTGTTTCTGACAGAGGGGTACAATTTGTTTCATTGTTTTGGAGAGCCTTCTGTAATAAGTTGGGGATTGATCTGTCCTTCTCCTCTGCCTTCCATCCTGAAACCAATGGCCAAACGGAGAGGACTAATCAGTCTCTAGAACAATACTTAAGATGTTTTGTCTCTGACTGTCAATTTGATTGGGTTTCTTTCATTCCCCTCGCCGAATTTTCCCTTAATAACCGGGTCAGTAACTCGTCAGGGGTCTCTCCCTTTTTCTGTAATTTTGGGTTTAATCCACGGTTCTCCTCCGTTTCACCTGGTTGTTCCAACAATCCCGAGGTGGAGGTCGTTCATCGGGATCTGTGCACAGTCTGGGCCCAGGTTCAGAAGAACCTAGAGGCGTCCCAGAGCATACAGAAGGCTCAGGCCGATAGAAGACGCTCTGCTAACCCCCTGTTTGTGGTCGGGGATCTGGTGTGGTTGTCATCCAGGAACTTGCGTCTCAAGGTTCCGTCCAAAAAGTTTGCTCCCCGGTTTATTGGGCCGTATAAGGTCATTGAGGTCCTCAGTCCTGTCTCTTTCCGGCTGGAGTTACCCCCGTCTTTTCGTATACACAACGTGTTTCATGCCTCCCTCCTGAAACGCTGCTCCCCGTCCTTGGCCCCCTCGAGGAAACCTCCTGTTCCCGTCCTCACCCCTGAGGGGGTGGAATTTGAGGTGGCCAGGATCGTGGACAGCAAGATGGTCCAAGGCTCCCTCCAGTACCTGGTCCATTGGAGAGGATACGGGCCCGAGGAGAGGACTTGGGTACCCGCCCGGGATGTTCACGCTGGGGTATTGGTCAGGAGGTTCCACCTGCGTTTCCCCAGTAAGCCAGGTCCACTTAGAAAGGGTCCGGTGGCCCCTCATAAAAGGGGGGGTACTGTAAAGGATCTGCCAGGCACTGCTTCAGGGTTAACTCCCAGAATTAATCAGTCAACACCTGAGTGTACATCCCTGAGACAGACACCAGCTTCCTCCACTCAGGCTGGCAGGCTTAGGAGTGGGAGAGCCTATCGCAACCTGGCCAGACTCAGCTAGCTCCCGCCCTCGGTCTATTTAAGCCTGCTCTTCCTGTCCATCTGTGCTTGTGAATTCTTTCCTTGAGGTTTCCTGGCCCAGCTACAGCTCCTGCTACTTTTTGATCCTGCTCCATACAGACCCCGGCTTACCGACTACTCTTCTGCTTTTCGCTTTGTACCTCGCACTCTCCTGGCTTGACTCGGCTCGTTCACTACTCTGTTGCTCACGGTGTTTCCGCGAGCAACTGCCCATTTCCCTTGCTTGTATTCCCTTGTTTGTTTGTCGTGTTTGTCATGCACTTACTGAGCGCAGGGACCGCCGCCCAGTTGTACCCCGTCGTCTAGGGCGGGTCGTTGCAAGTAGGCAGGGACAGAGTGGCGGGTAGATTAGGGCTCACTTGTCCGTTTCCCTACCCCCCCCCACCATTACATCCAGATTCTCAACTAGCTCAAAGTAAGGTCAGTTTTATAGCTCCTCTAAACAGCAAAACTGTTTACAGCGGTGCTAAAATAATTTCACAAGGGTTTTCAAGTGTTTTCTAATCATCCATTAGCCTTCTAACACAGTTAGCAAACACAATGTACCATTAGAACAATGAAGTGATGGTTGCTGGAAATGGGCCTCTATACACCTATGTAGATATTGCATTAAAAACCAGACGTTTGCAGCTAGAATAGTCATTTAGCACATTAACAATGTATAGAGTGTATTGCTGATTAATTTAATGTTATCTTCATAGAAAAAACTGTGCTTTTCTTTCAAAAATAAGGAAATTTCTAAGTGACCCTAAACTTTTGAACGGTAGTGTATATTTGTGTGTGGATATTTCTTGGGAAGTCTTTATTAGTTTCAATTTTCTGATAGTTTTCCTCTGTATGTATAAAAAAAGAAACATAAAAATCCTATTACATGAGTGGACGGAAGGTCTTATCCTCCTCATAATACTTATGAATGAAGGGTAAATAAAAAGGATACAATTCTTGTGACATCAGCATTTCACCGCTTCCTGGAAATCAGTTTATTTCTAATGACGATCATTCTCTTGTGGTCACCATGTCATAATGCTGCTGTAGGATGTCGTATTTTGATGTGTTGCAATCACAATCTAAACTTCTCTAGATAATTATTTTTAAAAGGCGTACGTGTCTTTTCCCCCTTTCCACTCTATTTGTTGAAGTTATATATACCAGGAAATTACACTGATTAGAGAATTGAATGAATAATAACACCCTAATCATAGTATCATAGTTTGTAGTATGTCCAGTTCAGCCTATTATTCTGCAATGTAGATCCAGAGGACGATAAAACTCCCATGAGGCAAAAGCCAATTTTCCTGGTCCTAGAGAAAAATTCCTTTTTCGGCTCCAATATGGCAATCAGAATAAATAAATCCCTGGATCAACGACCCATCTGCAGTAATTTGGTAAACATAATTTGTAATACTATTACACTTAAGAAAGGCATCCAGGCCCCTTTTGAACTCTCTCAGTGAATTCACCACTACATCTTTCTCTGACAAAAAGTTCCATAGTCTCACTGCTCTTACAGTAAAGAATCCCCTTCTATGTCTGTGTAGAAACCTCCTTTCCCCTTTACGTAGTGGATGCCCCCTTGTTAAAGTTACAGTCCTGGGTATAAATAGATCATGATCGAGATCTCTGTATTGACCTTTGATATATTTATACATAGTCATTAGGTCCCCCCTCAGCCATCTTTTTTCTAAACTAAATAACCCTAATTTTAATAATCTTTCCGGGTACTGTAGTCAACCCATTCCATTTATTACTTTGGTTGCCCACCTTTGAAACTGCTCAAGCTCTACTAGAGCCCAAAATTGTACACAATATTCCATGTGTAGTTTTACTAGAGCTTGATTAAGTGGTATAACTATATTCTCATCATATGCATTTATGCCCCTATTGATGCACCCCATGATCTTATTTGCCTTGGCAGCAGCTGCCTGACACTGATTGCTACTGTTAAATTTACTGTTAACTAACATTCCTAAAGTCCTAAACATTCCTACAAGTCCTTTTATCCAGAATTTTCCCATTTATTGTGTGTTGACATGAATTTTTCCATCCCAAGGGCATAACATTATTTATTAGCGTTAAACCTAGTTTGCCAGTTCTCTGCCCAAGCCCAATTTTTCTAGATCCATTTGCAAAAGAATACTGTCCTCCTTTGCGTTACTTTACACAGTTTAATATCATTTGCAAAAACTTTTTTTTACCTGTGTAATCCCTCTACAAGGCCATTAATAAATATGTTAAACAGTATAGCGCACAATACTGACCCGTGTTGTACCCCACTAGTACCGGTGACCCAATCTAAGTATGTACCATTAGTAACTACCCTCTGTTTTCTATCACTGAGCCTGTTACTTACCCACTTGTACACATTTTTCCCCAGTTCAGGGCATTCTGATTTTATGTACCAACCTTTTATGCCACACAGTATCAAGTGCTTTGGAAGCATCAAGATATATGACATCCTATGGCCCAACTCATAAACCCATTCTGATATGGAGTTATTTCTTATTCTCATTGATATACTCCAGGATAGCATCTCTTAGAAAACTTTCAAACATTTTACCAACAATATAGTTTAAATGTACAGGCCTATCGTTTCTGGGCTCACTTTTTTATCTCTTTATGACTATTGCCACTGGTCCTTAAAGGGAACCTGTCACCAGAATTTCACCTATTGAACTTCACTTATCCCTCACTGGCCACTGCTATCAAAAGTTAATTGCCATTATCCCCTCTCCTAAACTCCTCCCCCGACTGTAAATAACGGTCTGCAAACATTTTGTGCTTTTTATCGTAATAATCCGGCGTCCCTTTGTGCGCACACACCAGAAGAGGACATCAATGCACAAGCGCGGGATTTTGTGTGCTGGGGGAAGGCGACGAGCTGTCAATCAAAAGTAAGGAGGCCGGGGAAACGCGGAAAGACTTGAGGAATTAAAATATGACTTTTTTCAAACGAAGATTTGACTCTTTTCAAGAGAAGATCTGACTCTTTTCTGCTCATTAGCATACGGTGCGGGAACACTAAAAAGCTGAATACTAAAGCTACAGAGCCGACTAAGCAGACAATTATAGGTTATATAGAAATGATCTGTCACCCACTACCACCAGGTATTGCTGGTTTAATAGGTGAAATGCTGGCGACAGGTTCCCTTTAAGGTGGTACTGCACTTCTACCTGGGTTAGACAGGTGACATTGAATGGAGAATTTACTTTATTCCTCTGTATTTTTCTTGACATTTCAATCCCCTTTTGTAAACACAGTGGAGAAAAAAATGTTTTATAAGGCTATGTTCACACGGGGTATTTTGCAGAGTTTTTTGACGCGGAAACCGCGTCGCAAAACTCGGCAGAAACGGCCCGAGAACGCCTCCCATTGATTTCAATGGGAGACGTCGGCGTCTTTTTCCCGCGAGCAGTAAAACTGCCTCGCGGGAAAAAGAAGCGACATGCCCTATCTTCGGGCGCTTCCGCCTCGGACCTCCCATTGACTTCAATGGGAGGCAGGAGAAAGCGTATATCTCGCTGTTTTATGCCCGCGGCGCTCAATGGCCGCGGGCGAAAAACGGCGCGATAATTGCCGCGAAAATCGGCGTGCAGGGAGAGGAATATCTGCCTCAAAGTTCCAAACGGAATTTTGAGGCAGATATTCCTCCCCCAAAATACTCCGTGTGAACATAGCCTTAAGTAGCTTTTTCCTCATCAATCTCCACAATTTTCCCCTCATTACTTTCTAAAGGGCCAACACTTTTAATTTCAACCTTTTTATTATTTTCTGTGATTGAACAACACTGTACGTGAAACAGATGGAGCTGACTCAGGAGCTGAGCCAGCGTCATCCCCGCCGGGCGACAGCTGTATGTTACAGCTGGCAGCCTGAGGTATCGGCCAGGACCGGAGCTAGCCTCCGATCCGACCGATTAACCCCTCACATGCTGCGTTCAATAGAGATCCCAGCATGTGAGGAGTTTATAGCCACCGGCACCCCAGCAGCGTGATCGCTGGGTTGCCGGTGGCTGCAAAGGCGATCGGAGGGCTAATACTTACCTCCCGGTCCGCCAGTAACGGAATCCTCCTATGCCCCGTCGTCGGCGGGGCCCAGGAGGCTTCCGGTACCATCGGCAAGATGGCGCCGGCTCAGCTTCCGGCTCAGAAGCTGAGCAGGCGTCATCAGCAGTGGATGTCCGCTATATGTTACAGCGGACACCCCGATCTATCGGCAGGAACCGGAGCTAGCTCCAATTCCTGCCATTAACCCCATTCGATGCAGCGATCCATTGTGATCGCTGCATCCAAGAGGTTTGTAGCAAATCGGCAGCCTTGCCATGCGATGGCAAGGCTGGCGAATGTTACGATGGCAACAGGAGCCCTAACAATGGACTCCTGTCTGCCATTATGTAAGCTGATTAGGCCCCGCCCAGAGTCGGAGCCTGATCGGCTTGCTGTCAGTGAACAACTGACAGTTCCAATACATTGCTCTACATAGGTAGTGCAATGTATTAGAACATCAAACAAACAGTTGGACATTCAAGTCCCCTAGTGGGACTAAATAAAATTGTAAAAAAAAAGTGTAAAAAAAGTAAAAATAAAAGTTGTAAAACATACAATAAAAGTTTCAAGTAATAAAATAAAACACAATCGCCCTTTTTCCCTTATCAAGTCATTTATTATTGAAAAAAATAATAAAGCCATACATATTTAGTATCGCTGCGACCGTAACGAGCTTAACTATAAAAATATTATGTTATTTATTCCGCACAGTGAACGCTGTAAAAAAAAAACTAAAAAATACTGACATAATTGCTATTTTTTGGTCACTTTGTCTTCCAAAAATTGAAATAAAAAGTGATCAAAAAGTCGCATGTACCCAAAAATGGTACCTATAAAAACTATAACTCGTCTCTCTAAAAAAAAGCCCTCATACAGCTCCGTTGACGAAAAAATTAAAACCGTTATGGCTCTCACAACTTGGCGACAGAAAAAATCCATTCTCTTTACAAAAGTTATTTTATTGTGCAAAAAGTTGTAAAACATAAAAAGTGCTATAAATTAGGTATCACCGGAATCGGACTAACCTGCAGAATAAAGGTAACATGTAATTTATAACGCGTGGTGAACGCTATATAACAATAATCAAAAAACAGCAATTCTGGCATATTTTTTTAGTCACCTTGCCTCCCAAAAAAAAAAGGATAACAAGTGATCAAAAAGTCGCATGTAGCCCAAAATGGTACCAATAAAAACTACAGTTCGTCCCGCAAAAAAAACAGCTGTCATACCACTACGTCTATGAAAAAATAAAATTAGTTGAGGCTCCAATAAGCCAGGAAATAAAAATATGCAGTTGTGCCGGCCCGAGGGGAACGTTTCTTCTGTTTCAAGTGGCGAATTATCAGGGCCCCTAAAATTAGGGAACCAGGAAGGGGAGGGCCCAAACATATCTGCTGGAAGGGTGCCCGTATTATACCAGGACAACACTTCCCAGCAAAATTCCTCAAACTGCAAAGATCCCGAGTGTGGACCAAAAGGAGAATAAGTAAGGACCATTTATTAGTGCGACACCGGCCTGTGCAGAAAGGATTGTGTCACAGCGTAACACACATCTATGGATCATTTTATTGTTTTTTTTTACCCCATTATTATACCACCTGACTATGCCCCTTATATACTCTGCCCGGCTTACATGTACCCCCACATTATAAACGGAAACACCAGTAAGACTCCAAACAAAACTACTACAAGCAAAATCCACGCTCCAAAAGCCAAATGGCGCTACCTCCCTTCTGAACTCTACAGCGTGCCCAAACAGCAGTTTACTTCCACATATATGGCATCGCCATACCTGGGAGAACCCTTTTAACAATTTTTGGGGTGTGTGTCTCCAGTGGTATATCTATGGAATATCTATGGAAAAAATCCCATTTTCACTCTGCAACATCGAGTGCACACCAATTTCTGCCAATCACCTGTGGGGTTAATATGCTCACTACACCCCTAGGTGAATACCTTGAGGGGTGTAGTTTCCAAAATGGGGTCACTTCTGGGGTGGGATCCACTGTTTTGGTCAAACAGGGACTTTGCAACTGCGACATAGCGCCTAGAAACCAATCCAGCAAAATCTGTACTCCAAAAGCCAAATGGCGCTCCTTCCCTTCTGTGCCCAAACAGCAGTTTATGACCACATATGTGGTATTGCCGTACACAGGAGAAGTTGCTTTACAAGTCTTGGGGTGCTTTTTTTCATTTATTTGTTGAGAAAATGAAACATTTTCAGCTAAAACTACGTCTTATTGAAGAAAAAGGATTTTTTTTATTTTCACTGCCCAATTCTAATAAAATCTATGAAACACCTGTGGGGTCAAAATGCTCACTACACCCCTAGATGAATTCCTCAAGGGGTGTAGTTTCGTGAATCTAGTCACTTTTGGAGAGTTTCCACTGTACTGGTACCTTAAGAGCTTTGCAAAAGTGACATGGTGTCAAGAAACCAATCCAGCAAAATCTGTGCTCCAAAAGCCAAATAGCGCTCCTTCTGTTCTGAACCTTGCCGTGTGCCCAAACAGCAGTTTATGACCACTCCAGAGAAGTTTCTTTACAAATGTTGGGGTTCTTTTATTCCTTTATTTGTTGAAAAAATGAAAAATTTTGAGCTAAAGCTACGTCTTATTGGAAAAAAAGGATTTTTTTTTATCTTCACTGCCCAATTCTAATAAAATCTATGAAACCCCTGTGGGTTCAAAATGCTCACTACACCCCTAGATGGATTCTTCAAGGGGTGTAGTTTTCTAAATGGAGTCACTTTTTTGGTGTTTTCATTGTTTTGGTCCCTTAGGGGCTTTGCAAATGTGACGTGGTCTCCGCAATCCATTCCTGCTAAATTTGAGCTCCAAAAGCCAAATGGCGCTCTTTTCCTTCTAAGCCCTGCCGTGTGTCCAAACAGCCTTTTATGACGACATGCGGGGTATTGTTTTACTCGGGAGAAATTGCTTTATAAAAGTAGTGGTGCATTTTCTCTTTTTAGTCCTTGTGGAAATTAGAAAAAATTAGCTAAACCTACATTTTCTTTGAAAGAATGTAGATTTTCATTTTCACGGCCTGTTTCCAATAATTTCTGCAAAAAACCTGCGGGGTCAAAATGCTCACTATACCCCTAGATAATTTCCTCAAGGGGTATAGTTTCCAAAATGGGGTCACTTTTGGGGGATTTCCACTGTTTTGGCGCCGCAAGAGCCTTTCAGACCCGACATGGTGCCAAAAATATTTTCTAATAAAAAGGAGGCCCCAAAATCCTCTAGGTGCTCCTTTGTTTCTGAGGCCTGTGCTTCATTCAATAAGTGCACTAGGGCCACATGTGGGGTATTTCTAAAAACTGCAGAATCTGGGCAATAGATATTGAGTTGCGTTTCTCTGGTAAAACTTTCTGTGTTACAAAAAAAATAGATAAAAAAATAAATTTCTGCAACAAAAAAAAAGACATTTGAAAACTTCACATCTACTTTGCCTTAATTCCTGTGGAACATCTAAAGGGTTAAGAAACTTTCTAAATGCTGTTTTGAATACTTTGAGGGGTGAAGTTTTTAAAATGGGGTGACTTATTGAGGGTTTCTAATATATAAGGCCCTAAAATCCACTTCACAACTGAACTGGTCCCTGTAAAAATAGCCTTTTGAAATTTTCATGAAAATGTGAGAAATTGCTGCTAAAGTTGTAAGCCTTGTGATGTCATAGAAAAATAAAAGGATGTTCAAAAAACAATGCCAATCTAAAGTAGACATATGGGTGATGTTAATTAGCAACAATTTTGTGTGGTATTACTAACTGTCTTACAAGCAGATACATATAAATTTAGAAAAATGCAAATTTTTGCAATTTTTCGCTAAATTTTGGTGTTTTTTCACAATTAAATACTTAATGTATCGAGCAAATTTTGCCAGTAACATAAAGTCCAATGTGTCACGAGAAAAAAAAAACCACAGTAAAAACAGGGATCATAGGCTGGTAAGTGGAGTCAGACCATGCAGCTATGTGAGAGGCAAATAAATAAATGAAGTGCATGTACGTCCTTCAAATGATATATGTAGCTAACCGTTAGATAGTAGTCTGTACAAACAGCAGTACAAAAATATGCATCAGTAAATATGAAGCATTACAGACTATACAAATGTATACAGATAGTATGGTCATTATGAGACAACAAATGTAACAGTACAAGTATCAATTGACATAATGAAATATCAGGGATCGAAGACATGCAAGCTAAAATACATGAAATTTTCTCAAAGGATCAATGAAATCCCACATACCCATGGTGATTGAACAGAGTAGATACAGCCAAAATCCACCCCAACGCGCGTTTCGGCGCTAATGCCTTCGTCTGGGGGTGGTGTAGGGTTGAGGTCAAGGGTCCTTTATTTGAATTTGGGCCAATAAGCTGGAAGACATGCAGCTGTAGCATGATTACATCTCATGTATTGTTTTACCCTGTGTAATTACAGGTCGCTGTCTCACTGTGGTCGGGATGAGGCAGCCACGTCAGTGCCAGCGACGGAAAACCCGAGCCGGAAACACGTGACCGAGTCAGGAAGGCTCGGTCACGTGGATCAAGCAGAGGCTCGCCATGGATGACATAGACGGGGTCGGACCCGAACCACCAATGGGAGAGCGACACAGGGAAACCGAGTGTAATGCATGAAGTAGGTGAGTAACATAATGAAGTTATACGTAATGTGACACAAGATGCAGAGTCTGGAATCCCAACAACAGTTGTATGTATAGATTTAATGAAAGACAAAAAAGATGTGATTTGGAACAGCAGATTCATAATTGATGTATTGACGGATAGGTATTTAAGAAGTGTATGTGTAATACAAAAAATGAATCCTGAAGTTTTGAAAAAGGTGTATGAAGATATATAACGCAGTGCAAGTAAAAAACGCAACAGAGCCAGTGTGACTAAACCTCGATCAGTGTGGATGGAATAGGACATATAAACGAAGTAGTGACTAACTGGCTGGAAAGGGGAAAAGTATATACCCACAGATATTAGTGCTTATTAGGCATAGGGCCAAAAGTGATTACTCCTTACTGGAGAAAGGCCTGACATTTTCGCCCGCTTCCTCTTTTGATCCCTTCCTAGCAATAAAAGACCTACAATTGTTTGGAAGATCTTTGATCTTTAAGAGGTGGTACTTCAAAGAAGAAGATACCATATTCACAACTACCCAGGAAAGGGAAACCTTAAAAATTTTGGAAGCACTATACAACCAGGATGAAACCACATCTGCAGGTAAGGTACCCGATTGTATTAGGCGTAAATCAACCAAATTCCCCCCCCCTCACTATTTGTCCTGCTGTAGACCTGTTTGTCAAACTAGTTTCAAACGAATGGGCTACTATCTCTAGCAAAATTAAAAACGATAATTTACCAAGAGATGAAAGAAAAAGTTTAAAACAAATCAAATCGTGGCATGACACAATTATTAAACCAGCAGACAAAGGGGGCAACGTAGTACTGTGGCCTCGCAAAATGTATGTGAATGAGGCTAATCGCCAACTCAGAGACCCAGCATGTTATAAAAAACTTATGTTTAATCCCTTACTATCCTTCAGTTCGGAACTCATGCAGATCTTACAACGAGCCAATGACAACGGAATCATCTCTAACATCTTGAAAGATTCTTTGTTTGTCGTTGAACCAACAATACCAACGCTATACCTTATGCCAAAAATCCACAAAAACATCAAAAACCCTCCAGGTAGGCCAATTATTTCAGGCTCCGGGGGTTTAACTGAAAAGATCTGCAAATGGATTGATTTCCATCTCAAGCCACTCGTCGAATGTCTTCCATCTTATCTTAGAGATTCTGCTGACCTCTTACTTAAAATCGACGGGATACATTTAGACCCGGATCACATCCTGGTCACCTGTGACGTAGAATCTCTCTACACGAGCATCCATCATGCTGATGGATTGCACGCTGTGGAGAGTTTTCTACGCATGAGTGATGTTGAGAATGAGGTGTCCCGACTTATTCTAACTCTATTGGACTTTGTCCTGAAACATAATTTTTTTACCTTCAATAGTTCATTCTACCTACAGCTCCAGGGAACGGCAATGGGGGCAGCATGCGCTCCCTCATATGCCAACCTTTTTCTGGGGCTGTGGGAGAGAGACCTTTTCATGTCGGATCGGATGCCATCGATGAGTCGAGTACTTTTCTGTGCCCGATTCATCGATGACATCTTCTTGATCTGGCAGGGTACCGCTGATGAACTATCCTCATTCATCAAGACACTAAATCAAAACACCCTCAATATAAACCTCACATACAAATGGAGTCGAGAAAACATTGATTTCCTAGACATTTGTATTAAACAAGATATTAATGGTTTCTTGCAGACTGACCTGTATCGTAAAGCTACATCGACTAACTCCCTGCTGCACGCAACCTCATCACACCCACGCCATGTTATTGAGGCGATTCCTACGGGCCAATTCCTCCGTGTGAAAAAGATCTGCTCAACCCCTGAAAATTTTAAAACCCGCTCAAAAGAACTAATGGACAGATTCGCCCAAAGGGGCTATAGCCACCGGAACATCCGTCAAGCGCACTATCGAGCTCAACAAACCCCAAGAGACCAACTTTTAAAAACATCTGTCAAAAACCAGCGAGAACAAAAGGTGAGATTTGTAACCACATACAACTCACGTTGGGTGGAGATGCGCGACATTATGTCAAAATTTTGGCCCGTTCTCCTAACTGATGTCACACTACAAAAAATATTACCCAATTATCCCGCTATGGCACCCCGTAGAGCGCCCAACCTTCGCGATTCCATCGTTCATAGTTATCTGACGCCAGCCAAATCAGGGCAAATTTTTGGCACAAAGGGCCCAAAATGGGGATGTAAACCATGCGGTGATTGCCTCAGTTGCCCAAATATCTTAAGATCCCAGACCTTTACTGACTCTAGCGGTGAAGGCCAATTTAAAATCTGCTGGCCCATTACAGGTAGAACAAAAGGAGTCATATACCATGCTACATGCCCTTGTCCCAAAATCTACATTGGCATGACTACTCGAGAACTCCGTATAAGAACCAGAGAACATGTCAGAGATATTGACAATGCAAAAACAGTGATTGATATTGAAACTTTAAAAACAATTCCCAGACACTTTCTCTTCCATCATGCATGTGACTCTAAACTACTCAAAGTATGTGGCATTGACCACATTAATACCCATATGAGAGGTGGAGACTTAAAGCAACGTCTCCTTCAAAAGGAATGCAAATGGATCTGGAGACTCCAAACGATGGTGCCTAAAGGCCTCAATGAAACCGCAGGGTTCTCTGCCTTCCTCTGATTGCTCGCCTAATTTTAGTGGTGTTGGGTGTTTACATTTGCATTTTATCATTTTATGATCTTAATTTTCTATATCTTTCGTTATACAGATGAGACGTATACCAATATGTTTACCCTAACTGTTGAGGTCTTTCTGGTCCCTTTTTCATCTGGAATCCTCCCTATGATTTGGACATCAAGCATACCTGACGACAAACAACTTTAATATTGTTATTTCCTATTTCTGTCTGACAATGACGTACAAGATGTCTGTTGTTGGCCATCTCATTAACGCCATTGCAGTTTACTACTGATTCTTTATGCGTGTATTTTGTAGACCACATTCAAGTGTATGTGGTTTTTATTTCATAACTATTACATTCAACATTCTTTTAATTTTAGTTTATATTAATATTTCATATTCACTTTATATTACTATGTTCTTTCTCATTTATTCACTTCTTTATTTTATTTTCTTTTATTAGATATTTTCCTCACTATTTTCATTTTATATATTCTTTCACCTCTATTTCACCCCACTCAGCTTATTCTATGCATTTTTTTTCATCACTTGACACTATTCACATTGTTATTTAATCATGCGATTTTATTTGTTGATAAACAGGGTTCTTCACATGTATATTTCTTTACCTTAAGCTAATATTTTTGTTACCCCAATCAACTATCAAGTTTTTGTATTACCATTTGTGATGTATTATACACCATAACAGTAATTGTAAATATTTGTTTGTAATATTTTACACTACGTCCCCATTATATTTCTTTAATCACCTTCATCATTTCTTCCAACGCTCACTCTTTCCTATTTTCACACTATCAATAGTAATTGTATATTTCTTCAACTATATTCGCACTATTCACTTCCCCATCTATTTACAATTTTATTTTATTCTACACTCATTCACATTCCACAATTCTAGTACTCATTTCATTTATTTGTTTTGGCCCTATGCCTAATAAGCACTAATATCTGTGGGTATATACTTTTCCCCTTTCCAGCCAGTTAGTCACTACTTCGTTTATATGTCCTATTCCATCCACACTGATCGAGGTTTAGTCACACTGGCTCTGTTGCGTTTTTTACTTGCACTGCGTTATATATCTTCATACACCTTTTTCAAAACTTCAGGATTCATTTTTTGTATTACACATACACTTCTTAAATACCTATCCGTCAATACATCAATTATGAATCTGCTGTTCCAAATCACATCTTTTTTGTCTTTCATTAAATCTATACATACAACTGTTGTTGGGATTCCAGACTCTGCATCTTGTGTCACATTACGTATAACTTCGTTATGTTACTCACCTACTTCATGCATTACACTCGGTTTCCCTGTGTCGCTCTCCCATTGGTGGTTCGGGTCCGGCCCCCGTCTATGTCATCCACGGCTAGCCTCTGCTTGATCCACGTGACCGAGCCTTCCTGACTCGGTCACGTGTTTCCGGCTCGGGTTTTCCGTCGCTGGCACTGACGTGGCTGCCTCATCCCGACCACAGTGAGACAGCGACCTGTAATTACACAGGGTAAAACAATACATGAGATGTAATCATGCTACAGCTGCATGTCTTCCAGCTTATTGGCCCAAATTCAAATAAAGGACCCTTGACCTCAACCCTACACCACCCCCAGACGAAGGCATTAGCGCCGAAACGCGCGTTGGGGTGGATTTTGGCTGTATCTACTCTGTTCAATCACCATGGGTATGTGGGATTTCATTGATCCTTTGAGAAAATTTCATGTATTTTAGCTTGCATGTCTTCGATCCCTGATATTTCATTATGTCAATTGATACTTGTACTGTTACATTTGTTGTCTCATAATGACCATACTATCTGTATACATTTGTATAGTCTGTAATGCTTCATATTTACTGATGCATATTTTTGTACTGCTGTTTGTAGAGACTACTATCTAACGGTTAGCTACATATATCATTTGAAGGACGTACATGCACTTCATTTATTTATTTGCCTCTCACATAGCTGCATGGTCTGACTCCACTTACCAGCCTATGATCCCTGTTTTTACTGTGGTCTTTTTGGATTCTATTTTATTGTGCTATTATTGTTAATAAAGTTTTTGTACATTTACTACTTTCTAGTTTTTCAGTGTCAATCCTTCTCTTTTGGTCGTTTATTTGCATTTTCTGATGCTGTTAGGGTTTCACACCCTGAAATCAACCCAGTGGTCCACACATATTTCTATGTGCGATTTACCCTGGACCTTTTGGGTTTATAGATTTCTGCTGCTCCCTTTCTTCTATCGGTTCTATAAAGTGAAACATGTCAGATTTGAAAAAATTGGCTGTGTCCTGAAGGCCAAAACAGGCTGTGTCCTTAAGGGGTTAAAGGGAATCTGTCACCAGGTTTTGAGCCACTAAACCACCAGCATGCCATTATGCATCTGGGGTTTAGTGTTCTAAACCTTCCCACGTTAAAATGGAAGCTTTTGAATTAGTAAAGTAAATTACAATTTACTGAGAGTATCCCGGTGTCATCTGGTGCATGGGCATTGTCCACATGAAGCTGAGGACACTACACCTCTCTTCACTGCACATGCACAGTTTACCGTTCTCTGCTTCATGCCTGTGCACCCAATGCCGCTCCTGGCTCATGTCCGTAAATTGAAAGTTACTTTAATAACTTTTCGCAAAACGTCAGTTTTTGGAACACTAAACTACCTCTGTTTAACAAGGAAATGAAGCTATGTATCTCTTCTACGGAGGTACATTATAAGTTCTCAAAACTGCAACCAGAGACGTCGTCCTTTAGATTTTTCTCACCTTAATATAAGAACAATAAAAAGCCATAAATAATGTGCAGATAAGATCTGTGCTTACAGATTAGTGGTAGTGGTGGTGGTGGAGGAGAAGTTACAGGGTAAATTCTCCTCCACAGCATTGACAAGTGTTCACGTTTCAGTGGGACAGGTCAGGATACTATGTTGTCCCAATACATAATGCTTCTGTTCCTGCAGTGATCAGTCAGAAGTTCTCAACAGTACTATTCATGGGAGAATGGTTAGCAGAGGTTGCTGGAACTATGAGGGATCTTTGGTTGGCACTGGGCAATCTATGAGTACTCGGTGGCTGAGTTTCATGGAGGCTTTGTTGTTTGCAATGTTATTATGGCTGAAGATGTTGGGGAGTCCCGGCTTGCAATGTTATGGGGGCACTTAGGCTGCCACTTTTATGGGGACTATGGCAGGCAATGTTATGAGGCACAGACTGTGTCTGGGAAGTGCACCAATGTATCTGGTTGCACATGAGTGTGTGTCTGTGAATCACCCTCCTCGAAATAATGTTGGCAGCAAGAATTATTTCAATTGGGACATTGTATTAATTGTATTCTTCGCAGGTAAAGCAAATATCTTTAAGTGATTTAAAGAAAATTAAAGTCAATGGGTCCCATCGGGTAAAATTGGTGTCTGTCATGCAACCGATCCAGTGCTTGCTTTTTTTTTTCCGTTGCTAGGCTCCTATGATGCAGCAGAACAACGGGAAAAAAAGAACGCAGATGTGAACCAGGCCTAAGTTTAAGACAGTAATAATATATCTGCCCCATTTGTTCAAGCATACTTGTCCAGCTTTTATGTTGTAGCTTTGTATCTTTGCAGGCCTTTTCTGCATTGATCTATGACCTATAGCTCAATGAATGATTTTTTGGTAGGTGTATGCCAAGGTATAATAATTGCATCAAATACCCATACATATTGTAAACAACAAATAGACCGCTTTCACCAACTGTTGGCAAAATAATGTTTTATTTTCTAATAAACGTGCCCGTGCGTTTCTTCAATCCATTAAGGTGTTACTTTACTGCCATCTACAGGTAACAGGAAGAACTACGGGCAAATAAAAATTCTCCTTTTTATTAATTGGTACACATTTAAAAAAAAAAAAAAACATTTTAAAAGGTTTATGAGAAATTATGTTTTCTTATAACCTAGTGCAGTAATATTCTAAGATTTATCAGAAATGTTGACAGAGATATACCTTGGTATTTAAAGATTAAAAATGAAATAATTCATAATGCAGATGCAGTGGGGTTTATCACATGATATGTCTTAAAGGCTATGTAAACTTTGAACACTTTTTTTTTATATAAAACAATATATCCTGTTGTTTAATGCAACTTTTTCATTGGTTTTTATTTGTAAAAAATTTTCTTTTTCAGATACAGCTTCTATGTATCCTGGATACATAGAAGCTGTATCTTACACTGAAACTCGAATCGGTCAGGTCAGCGGCGGCACTGACAGCTTCGGTGACTGCGGGTCTTGCGTATTCAAAGGTTTACATAGCCTTTAAGGATCAGTCTCTGCATAATGCTGTGAATAATTTTGAAGTTACAAAATTCACACTGCTGACGTATACACCCAAAAAATCTCCCAACATATACACCAATGTGCCCATAGACTAAAATGCCAAAAGACGTCCGTTCAGCCATAGCCTTATTGTGTATTGAAAAGCATAGTCATCTACACTTTTTAATGCAGCTGTATAGAAAAAGTAACCACACGCCTATGGCAGACGAATGCAACTGTATAGGCCTGGGTATATATTTCTGGCAGGACCGTTACCTAACCACCGAACACAAATTAGCATTTAGTTCCTACGTGTAAATAGTTATATAAATAATTACCTTTTATCGGTTTATATTGTCAGTTAAATGGGTTCACATTGCAGGACCCACGGAGCAGATTTGGTTATGTGGCTGTTGTACAGCAATTTTGCACAATGTAAATGTTCATACATTATACTGTGCCCAGTGGCGTAACTACCGCTATAGCAGCCGTAGCGGCTGCTACGGGGCCCGCGGCATTAGGGGGCCCATGTCGCCCGCCGGCACGGGCCCCCACCATGGCCGGAAGCTCCGCTAGCTGCCGCTATGGCTGCTACAGTGCGACGCCACTGAACACTACGGCAGAGCAGGGAGGTATCTCCCTGCTCTGCCATTAAGCAAAAGACATGTATCCCGTATCCACAGGATAGGGGATACATGTGTGATCGCGGGCAGCGATAGGGAGAACGGGGGACTGAAAGTCCCCTGAAGTTCTCCATCACAAACCTCGGACTTCCGGGGTCTGTGTCGGCAGCTCCGTAGAAATGAATGGAGCGCCGGTCGCGCTTGTGCGCATGTGTGACCAGCGCTCCTTTCATTTTTATTGAGCTGCGCAGTCGCCGGAAGTCAGTCATGGAGAACTTCAGGGGACTTTCGGTCCCCCGTTTTCCTTATCGCTGCCAGCGATCACACATGTATCCCCTATCCTGTGGAGAGGGGATACATGTCTTTTGTCTTCTCACACTGTAACGCCATACAGCCCCCTTTGTAGATATCTACAGAGGGGGCTGTATGGCGCTATCTACAGGGGGACTGTATGGCGCTATCTACAGAGGGGGCTGTATGGCGTTATCTACAGAGGGGGCTGTATGGCGTTATCTACAGAGGGGGCTGTATGGCGTTATCTACAGGCGGGGCTGTATGGCGCTATCTACAGGGGGACTGTATGGCGCTATCTACAGAGGGGGCTGTATGGCGTTATCTACAGAGGGGGCTGTATGGCGTTATCTACAGAGGGGGCTGTATGGCGTTATCTACAGAGGGGGCTGTATGGTGCTATCTACAGAGGGGGCTTTATTGCGCTATCTACAGAGGGGGCTGTATGGCGTTATCTACAGAGGGGGCTGTATGGCGTTATCTACAGAGGGGGTTGTATGGCGTTATCTACAGAGGGGGCTGTATGGTGATATCTACAGATGGGGCTGTATGGCATTATCTACAGGGGGGGACTCTGTATGGCGTTCTCTACAGTGGGGGCTATATGGCGTTATCTACAGGGGGGCTGTATGGCGTTATCTACAGGGGGGCTGTATGGCGTTATCTACAGAGGGGGCTGTATGGTGCTATCTACAGAGGGGGCTGTATGGCATTATCTACAGGGGGACTCTGTATGGCATTCTCTACAGTGGGGGCTGTATGGCGTTATCTACAGGGGGGTTGTATGGCATTATCTACAGAGGGGGCTGTATGGTGCTATCTACAGAGGGGGCTGTATGGTGCTATCTACAGAGGGGGCTGTATGGCGCTATCTACAGGGGGACTGTATAGCGTTATCTACAGGGGGGCTGTATGGTGTTATCTACAGGGGGGGCTGTAAAAAAGGCACTATCTACAAGGGGGGGGGGTTGTGTGACACCCAGGGGAGGGGGGGCCCCAGTCAAAAGTTTGCTATGGGGCCCAGTCTTTCCTAGTTACGCCCCTGACAGTGCCCATTAAAATCAATGGGCTTCAACTTCAATGGAGTCTAGCAATCTTAGGCTACATTCATACTTAGTTGATTTGCTGCAGATTCTTCATCCGGATGTGTAGATGGAAAATCCACAGAGGATTACAGTAGCAGCAAAGGGGATGAGAGTTGAACAATCCACATGCTATGGACATTTTCCACGCAGAAATTGACCTACGGTGCAGATTCTTAAATCAGCAGCATGTCTGTTTATTCTGCGAATAGTTTTTTGTGGATATTCCACATTGAATTCAATAGGGAAGAAATTTGCAATCTAATTCTATTAATTGCGAATTTTGATGCAGATTATGGCCAGATCTGCAGCAGAATCCACCCGTCCAGATAGTAAAAAAAATCACAGACTGCACCAGTCACATGTGGCGAAGCGTTATTCCTGGAGGCCGGATGTACAGAGAACGAGAGAAGCGTTGTGATGGGAGCAGCAGAGGAGGTGACTAAAGTGTTTTTTGTTTTCTTTGCAGCCACTTGCCTATTTTTCCTAATTTTGTGATTTGCCATTGCGGATTTCCCCTTCGGTTGCACTGGATTTGCAGCGAATCCATTACATGTGGATCCAGTCTTTCAGTGCTTGACATTGCTCTTTGTTCCCCCTTCCCCTGTACTTACTTCACAATGCCCTAACAGTCCTTTACACTTTACATTTTTATTTTACTGTAGGGGGTTTGACTGATGGGAGACCGAACTGGATCTCTGCGGTACCTCTGAATCATTCCCAGGACCCTCATTCAAATGCACATGGCCCCTACAGGACTTCCGTATGCCTAAGATTTCAGACGGAGGTATACAAAGGATTTTTTTGTCAAATTCCATCTGGATCCAACATAAGAAAATTGCAGCATGCTCCATTGCCTGAAATATTTATGGAACTATTGCTTCTAAGGGAGAATATCTTCGTACATACAGCACCCGAGCATATATAGCAGCATGCAGAGGCTGGACCCGCACCTATTGGGGGAACAGGGGTCCAGTGACTCAATTTTACCAATTCACTGAGGCAGCGATCCTCATAGACTGCAATGGAGATGTGGCCGTACTTGCGACTCTCTCTATTAAAGTCTATGGGTGTTACGGAAAGAGCCGAGCAAGCAGAGGGGATTTGATCGCTGGGACCTTAACTGATTGCTAGTGAAGTGGATTGTATGAAGCAGAGGTAAAGCACGCATGATGTCACGCCTGGCTATTGTAAAAGCCGAGTGTCCTTATTATCTACCACTGGACATGTATTATCATCATGAAGTATTTTTACATTATCATCTAAATTGTCAAGACGTTATGACCCAGCACATACAGAATATTTATTTTCAGATGCCACGTTGGTTGACGCATTGAACAGGGTGTTTTGTGATTTCGTCGGCAGTCATTTCCTCATCTTCTGATAGAATACGACTGTTTGGGGAAGTAGAGCTACATGTGTGACAGCACTGAGAGTTCTTCACCCACAAACATTGCTAGAATACATAATGGACAGGTGTGTGTAGGAGGCTGATGCATAATGTATAGTGAAATATGCCATAAGAGTCGGGATTGCAAACTCCCTCCTTCCTACTTATTGTAGTATCATTACTGTAGTAATTCCTGATGCAGCTCGTAATTCCAGATTATGAATTTAGTAACTGATTACTTCATAATATAAAAAACATTAAGTCTTTCACAGGATAATAACTTGTCCGGTGTTTATTTATCTGTATATTATTCTCAACTATAAAGTTGCATTTAGTGGTTTTCTTTCACAAACTCTAAAAATATAGATTCAGGATGCTTAAAAAAAGAAAAATGTGTAGGAGAATGAGATGTGATGTCTCACGTATTTATTTTATGTGTGTGATTCATGAAAGTGAATGGACGTACCAACATTGAGCGCCAAATGCAGCTACAGCCAAATCAGCTATATTAACAAGTAATGGTGTTCTCAAAAATCCCTTCTCCGCATGCACTGTACAAAACATGATTAGTCGCATAATAAAATGCTTTTAGCTCCTTTCTTTTATAGACCTGTTGGTTTTTATTCCAATCATTCTGTGTATCAGGTTTTAACATGGAAAATTGCCTATGAGGAATTGATATTAAAGTGATTCATTTCTCTACTAACCCACAGTGTACCGCTTACAAAGGACAAACTGCATTTCAAACAGCTAATATCAGAGAAAACTGGGCATGTGCATTCCGATCATCATGTTCTCTATCCATCGCATTGATCAATGTCCTTATCTTACACTTGGTCTGGATATACTAAAATGCATGTATATTCCCATTATAAATTCATGACCTATCCACATTATTGTTATACAGCGATATGGGGAAAAGTAGTAGAAAAGCCCACGGTAAACTATATTGAAGAGCAGAATAATCCAGACTAGAGATAAGCGAATAATTCTAAATTGGCTTTGGTGTTAATTCACCCACTTGGGCCATGAGTTGTTACATTGTAGCAAAAGTCATTACACCCAACTGGCCAATATTGGAAATTTTTGGTTAAAATTTAAAGCAGGTCTTATAATGATTTTTCTTTCTTTCTTTCATCGATCAATATTTTTTTATTTTAAACTATGGTCAGAGCGGGACCATCAGATGTGCGAGAAATAATGAAAGTGAATGGGTGTAATAGTCATTACTTCAGTTTTAATGGTGCGTGACTGGTGGCTTTCAGATTCTGGTCAAGATTGAAGTCAGCTCTTCAAGTAATCCAGGAATAAACTACAGATAATAGGGGAATTATGAATTTTGTGTGAAGTTACTTTTTAAGTATTGTATAACATATTGACAGTAAGGGAGGTTGTATGATTTTAGAAAAACATGGATACGTCTTCCAGAAGCAACGCCATTATTTTCAATAGCCTAGGTTTGGTACTTCAGCTCAGCCCCATTCCTACTGATTTTTATTGGTGGTGGTGCTCAATAAAAAGAAAATACTACTACTTACTAGGTTGTAGATAGGGTAATTATTTATATCCAAGCAAAATAAAGTCTTGCTATTTCTCAAAATTGTGGTTCTCCAATCATCCCTGTGGCACTGATGGTGCTCAGATGATAGGTGTTCACATCAGATAATGATTGGATCAGATGGGTCTAATATTCTCAATAATATTGGAGCAATATTTGCTACATATGAGCCTAGATGTTTGGCAAGCTTGACATAACACTAGTGCAAAAGCCATGCTGGGATCATCTAAGGTGCGAAAGGTTGTGGACCTACTGGGCTACTCAACCAGTATGACTTTGGGCCACCCCTAAGGGCGTTGTCTAAGTAGCCTCCCTGGTATTCATCCTTTAACCCCCGTACAAGGATCTGGACGTTGTAGCAAGGAGACAACCAGGTCACTACCTCTTGAAGTGGACCCGGTGTCAGTAGCATCCTTCCAATGAACCAGAAAACAATGGTGATGTGCAGCATAGGGTCAGGCACTGGCAGGTGATACCGTAACAGGCTTGGTACAGGTCAGGGATATCAGGTACGAATCTGGTGTCCGGTTCGCAGCAGGATACAGGTTAGCCTCAGGTAGTTGGCGATGGACTGGTGGAAGCAGTGGCGTAACTACCGCGGTAGCAGACGTAGTGGCTGCTACGGGACCCGCGACTTGAGGGGGCCTGTGCCCCCCATATGACCGGTGGCGCCGCTAGCAGCATGTATGGGCCAGGCGACACAGGCCCTCTAATGCCCGGGGGCGTCGCTAGCACCGGAGGGGGTCCCGGTGCTAGTGACAGTCACCCCCTCTGGCAGTAATTGTACCTGCGTCTATAGTACGCAGGTACAAATACATGCATCAGCGCTGGATAGCCGGGCACGTTCTGTCCCCGACCATTCAGCACCTTACAATGATGCTGATTGGCGGGGCAAAATGGCTTGCCCCGCCAATCAGCGCCTTTCAACAATGCTAGAGGCGATGATGTCATCGCGCCACTTCTGTGCTTGAAAGGCGTTGATTGACGAGGCAAGTCATTCACGCGCCGATTGCGTCGTCCAGCTCCAGCAGACCTGCTCAGAAGAGAGCAGATCTGCATTGCCACCGGACAGCGCGGGAACGGGATCAGGGTGAGTATGTAATTTTTGTTTGTTTTCCTACTAAAACTGAGTGGCGTTATCTACAGTGGGGGCTTTATCTACAGTGGTGCACTATATACAGGGGGCACTATATACAGTGGGGTCTATATGTGGGGATGTGGGACACGATATACAGGGGGGTCTATATGTGGGCCACTATATACAGGGGGGTCTATATGTGGGCATGTAGGCCGCTATATACAGGGGGTTCTATATGTCGGGATGTGGTCCACTATATACAGGGGGGTATATATGTGGGGATGTGGGGCACTATATACAGGGGGGTCTATATGTGGGGAACTATATACAGGGGGAGCTATATGCCAGACACTATATACAGGGGTGGGCTATGTGTAGAGCACTATCTATAGGGGAGCTATTTGTAGGGCACTATCTATAGGGGTGGGCTATATGTGGGACACTATATACAGGGGTAGGTTACCTGTAGGGCACTAGCTACAGAGGGACTATATGTAGGGCATTGTCTACAGGAGTGGGCTACATGTGGGACACTATATACAGGGGGAGCTATATGTGAGGTACTATCTTACAGAGGTGGGCTATACGTGGAGCACTATATATAGGGGAAGCTATATGTAGGGCAGAATGGTGGATAAGTGGTTAGCACTATTGCCTTGCAGCTCTGGAGTCCATATGTGGGCACTATCTACAGAGGGCTGTATGTGGGGCACCATCTACAGAGGATCTATGGGGGTCACTATCTACAGTGGGCTATGGGGGCACTATCTACAAGGGGCAGTGTGTGTGTGTGTGTGTGTGTGTGTGTGTGTGTGTGTGTGTGTGTGTGTGCGTGTGTGTGTGTGTGTGTGTGGGACACAGTGTATGGTACTATTATAATCAGGGACACAGTGTATGGCGCTATTATAGTTAGAGGTGCAGTGTATGGCGCTTTATATTTAGAGGTGTTGAGAATTTTATCTTTGTTTATAGGTGCGGAAATGTTTTAAAAGTGAGAAGGTGACTGCAGAAATGGGTTGTGGCCGGGAGAAATCTATCATAGAGGTCTGGACCGGAGGGAGAAGAAAAGAACTAGAATCTGAGACGCCACCAGTGAGTCACTTAATGTAAATGTTTATTCTGCCTTTAATCAGTACTGTAGTCACTGTATGATCTGCAGCAAAATGATGGGTGGTATGATTTTTTTTTGTGAAACAACATCTCCCAGCATATCCTTACTATTGTTCGGGCCATGCTGGGAGCTGTAGTTTTACGCCGTACAAACCTATACGGCAGGGGTTGCACTAAATAGAGTGGTATTTGTTCTGGTGTTGTATATATGTACTGAGCTTGGTTCTGGGGCTGTATATATGTACTGATCTTGGTTCTGATGTTGTATTTAAGTACTGAGCTTTGTTTTGGTGCTGTATATATGTATGAGATTGGTTCTGGTGCTGTATATATGTAATGAGCTTGGTTCTGGGGAAGTATATATGTACTGAGCTTGATTGTGGTGCTGTGTATATGTACTGAGCTTGGTTCTGGGGATGTATATATGTACTGAGGTTTGTTCTGGTGTTGTATTTATGTACTGAGCTTGGTTCTGGGGCTATATTTATGTACTGAGCTTTGTTGTAGTGCTGTATATATGTACTGAGCTTTGTTCTGGTGCTGTATTTATGTACTGAGCTTTCTTCTGGTGTTGTATATACGTACTGAGCTTGGTTCTAGTGCTGTATTTATGTACTGAGCTTCCTTCTGGTGCTATATTTATGTACTGAGCTTAGTTCTGGAGCTGTAATTATATAGAATATATTTATAATAACAAAATTGCAGGGCAGATGGAATTGTTCTTAATTCATTGTATATTTCATGGGAACCTGTCTGGTAGTTTTAACCCCTTGAACCGCCACCATGCAGTAATACATGACCTGACAATATTTCCAAATGTTTTTTTCAGATGCAGCAAAATCTTTAAAATCCACTTTTAAAACGGCGCACGCTATATGCCAATTACTCATTAAAGGGTCATGGGGCAGTGCCGCTATCCTGAAGAGTCACATAGTCCTACCTCCAAACCCACCTTTCCATGTTTGATTGACATCCCCCTGGCTGATACAACTTGCTCGGATGCGCCATTGCCTTGTGGCACTATATACAAGGGGGGCTATGTGGCATTATACACAAGTGCGGCTGTGTGGCACTATACACAAGGGGGAGCTGTGTGGCACTATACACATGGGGGAGCTGTGTGGCACTATACACATGGGGAGCTGTGTGGCACTATATACAAGGGGCTGTGTGGCACTACTAAGAGGGGGGGCTGTGTGGCACTATCTACTAGGGGGGCTATATGGCACTATTTACAAGGGAGAGGGCTGTGGTTCTATCTACAGGGGGCTGTGTGTGGTGCAATCTACAGGGGTCTGTGCATGGCACTATCTACTAAGGGGGCTGAGTGGAACTATATACAAGGGAGGGGGACTGTGTGGCACTATATACAGTGGGAACTGTATAGCGCTATATATAGGGGGGCTTTATGGCGATATCTACAGGGGGGCTGTATGGCACTATCTACAAGGGGAGTTGGGGGCGCTATCTACAAGTGGGGTGTGACACTATCTATAGGCGGGGCTGTATAGCAGTGTCTGCAGGGGGGCTGTATGGCACATTCTACAGGGGGCACTATCTATAAGGGGGGCTGCTTGTGGCACCTGGGTTGGGGCCCCAGTAAAGAGTTTGCTATGGGGCCCAGTCTTTCCTAGTTACGCCCCTGGTAGAAGGTAGCTGGATCCGGACTGGTAGCAAGTAGCTCAATACAGACTGGTAGCATATAGGGGTGAGTAACCCGGTTGCGGGGATCGCCTGATGGAGTAGCAGCCGCATCCAGTGTTACACTGTGTTCATGTTCTTCATCATTTGAACATAATGGTCTTTTTTGCCATATATTTCATGTCCAACTTTGCACACATTAAACCTTTCTATTTAGAGAAAGTTGATTTATTAGCTGTCATTACTTTTGGCTCCATCGCTCCTGCCTACATTTTCTGCTCTGTAAGAAATATGTGGACAGCAGTCGTTGGAAATAGCAATATTCATATTGATATGGCATTCTGATGAGCAGTCCGTGTAAGTGATATGCTAAGATCCATTGCAGAAAGTGAGATATAGCTTAGTGCACAGGCATAAGAATGCTCTTCCTGTAATCTCGCCGGGGATGTCAGTGCTGTTAAGATGCACAGCTCAATAAAGGACATTAAAATGTCTTGTTCTTGAGGTATGGATTAAAATTCCCTTTCAAAATCTGTTTCTGGTAATTGTTTTACAATAATGCCCTGGTGCCAATTAAATAAATACAATGCAATAAATCTGGACAGCGTACTACATATGTTAATGACTTTAGGAAACCCCAACTGGATTGTAAACAGGGTTGTTAATGTTAATGGTGCAGTGTAGAAAAAACGACCGTGAAAAGAGAAGGACAAAATGTGCAACTTTTATAAACATGTGCTGAAGAAAAACACAGCTGGTATACAACTCCCCATTGTAAAAGTACTATAGTGTTTCCCTAAAGTTGCCGAGTTTTAGTGATAATAGTTATATCTGTGATACAAAAAAAATATCTTCCATTGGGTATGCTTTCTCAGACACTTATTTATATATTTTTGAACACTTAGACTCTGGATTCTCACCAAACCATTTCACTGAATCTCTCATCAAAAGTTGTCTGAGACCTACCGACAATGATTCTCATAGAACAGAGAGGGCCCTATGGCAGGCATTTTAATTGGGTTCTACTTTGCCACCACACACCCCATCTGAGGCATGTTGGCCCAAACCCTATTCCTTCTAGGAGAAAAGGGCAGCATTAACCATGTGACCGCTTCTTTTTCTTTGTTTGCAAACATTTGGGAACCAGGAAATGGCCAAGTTGAGTTGAGGCTCCCCTTTCTTCATGGACCCCATAGCAGCTGACTGGTGTGCCCCTTTGTAACACCCTTGCCTACTAAATCTAAAGGTAATTATTCCACACTATTGTTGGCCATAGACTTAAGTAGCTGTTGACAGATATCGCCCCCATGAATACAAATGTACAGATTGGCTGGCTGTGAGGATTTATTGTATAGGGAGAGGGTGATATGTCTGGCAGCACTTATCAGGGGAACAAATGATTGAATTTGTTGGAATCCAACAAGTCCCCCCCCCCCCCCCCAAAAGGCAGTTGTTGGCTATCCCTATATACATTAGGCCTTATTCACTAGAGCGTGTCTGATTTGAGTTAGCACTAATCGTACCGTTTTTCATGTATATAAATGTTTGTGCTGCGTCAGTGTTGTTTCTGTGTGTCATCCGCTTTCCTTGGCCCTTTTTCTCCTCTGTAAGCACTTACTGGTTTAACTTTTCTTTTTGTACTTCTTAAGCAACTCATCCATGAAAAATGGACAGCACATGGATGTCCGTGTGCTGTCTGTTTTTTTCACACACCCAAAGGCCTCATGCACACGAACGTAAAAACGCCCGTAATTACGAGCCGTAATTACGGGCCCATAGACTTCTATTGGCCACGGGCCCGTGCCGTTGAAAAATATGGAACATGTACTATTTAAGGCCGTAATAACGGCACGGGCAGGCCCATATAAGTCTATGGGGCTCCCGTAAATACGGGTGGCTACATGTGTGCACCCGTAATTACGGGAGCGTTGATAGGCGACGTCAGTAAATAGTCACTGTCCAGGGTGCTGAAAGAGTTAACTGATTGGCAGTAACACTCTCAGCACCCGGGACAGTGACTACCGCTGGAGTTAAAAGTATTAAAAGTTAACTTACCCAGAACTCTTCTTTTTCTTCTTCTTCCTCCATTCCGGCCTCCTGGGATGACGTTTCATCCCATGTGACCGCTGCAGCCAATCACAGGCCAATCACAGGCTGCAGCGGTCACATGGACTGCCGCGTCATCCAGGGAGGTCAGACTGGATGTCAGAAGAGGGACGCGTCACCAAGACAACGGCCAGGGTACGTATGAACTTTTTTTTACTTTCAAACGCTGCGGAAACTCTGCCCGAAAGGGCTGCCCCTTCTCTCTATCCTGATAGAGAGAAGGGGCTGCCGATTAATGCAGAGAAAACTCCGTAACTACGGGTGGAATACTGGTGACGCCGGACCCATATTTACCGGGAACGGGTCCAACAGGCCAGGTTACATGTTAACAAAGGACCCCTTCTTTGATATCACCTTCACAATTCTTGCATCCATTGAATTTGTGAGTATTTGGAGAGTTTCTGCTTGAATATCTTTGCAGGATGTCAGAATAGCCTCCCAGAGCTTCTGTTTTGATGTGAACTGCCTCCCACCCTCATAGATATTTTGCTTGAGGATGCTCCAAAGGTTCTCAATAGGGTTGAGGTCAGGGGAACATGGGGGCCTCACCATGAGTTTCTCTCCTTTTATGCCCATAGCAGCCAATGACACAGAGGTATTCTTTGCAGAATGAGATGGTGCATTGTCAAGCATGAAGATAATTTTGCTACGGAAGGCACGGTTCTTCTTTTTGTACCACGGAAGAAAGTGGTCAGTCATAAACTCTACGTACTTTGCAGAGGTCATTTTCACACCGTCAGGGACCCTAAAGGGGCCTACCAGCTCTCTCCCCATGATTCCAGCCCAAAACATGACTCCGCCACCTCCTTGCTGACGTCGCAGCCTTGTTGGGACATGGTGGCCATTCACCAACCATCCACTACTCCATCCATCTGGACCATCCAGGGTGGCACGGCACTCATCAGTAAACAACACAGTTTGAAAATTAGTCTTCATGTATTTCTGATCCCACTGCAACCGTTTCTGCTTGTGAGCATTGTTTAGGGGTGGCCGAATAATAGCTTTATGCACACTTGCAAACCTCTTGAGGATTCTACACCTTGAGATTCGCGGGACTCCAGAGGCACCAGTGGCTTCAAATACCTGTTTGCTGCTTTGCAATGGCATTTTAGCAGCTGCTCTCCTAATCCTATTAATTTGTCTGGCAGAAACCTTCCTCATTATGCCTTTATCTGAACGAACCCGTCTGTGCTCTGAATCAGCCACAAATCTTTTCACAGTACGATGATCACGCTTAAGTTTTCTTGAAATATCCAATATTTTCATACCTTGTCCAAGGTATTGCACTATTTCACGCTTTTCGGCAACAGAGAAATCCTTTTTCTTTCCAATATTGCTTGAAACCTGTGGCCTGCTTAATAATGTGGAACGTCCTTCTTAAGTAGTTTTCCTTTGATTGGGCACACCTGGCAAACTAATTATCACAGGTGTCTGAGATTGATTACAATGATCCAAAGAGCCCTAAGACACAATACCATCCATGAGTTTAATTGAAAAACTAATAATTAAATGTTCATGACACTTAAATCCAATGTGCATAATAATTTGGAAGACGGTGTAAGATATATAATCAAAGAAACTAATCATGATAGTTAATAATCAGCACAGAATTGTGTACTCAAAGTGACATGGTGTTAAACAGGTGGACAATTACTTTAAAGGGGTTGTCTGGTTTCAGAAAATTGACCATAGACACAATTTTATCCACTGGAATTAAACAAAAAATGTTCCTACTGAATAACAACAAGCAGAGATCTCTCTAAGGCTAGATTCACACGGGCGTTGCGCATCTCGGACGTGAAAAACTGTCTGTTTCACGTCCGAGGTGCATCCGTGCTCTGCGCTGCGGGATGCGACATCATGCATCCCCCATAGACTAGAGTCTATGGGGGGATGCATGAAGCGTGAAAAAATAGGACGTCCTATTTTCTCATGGACCCTTCACACAGTCCGTTGAAACAACGGCCGTGTGAACGGCCACACTGAATTTTATATTTCCGTGTGACGGCCGCTGTTTCAATGGCTGTCACATGAATGTTTAACATGTACGTGTGAATAAGGCCTTAGGGTCAGTTCACACAGAGGTTTTTTTACGCTGATTTTGACGTGGAAACCGTGTCGGAATCATCACCAAAAGACATCTGAAATCGTCCCCCATTGATTTTAATGGGAGGCAGAGGCGTTTTTTTTTATCCCTGGGCGACTTCTGGCCACTCGCAGAAAAAAAAGCAGCATGTTTTTCTTGCCTTGGTTTCTGCCTCTGACCTCTAATTGAAATCAATGGGAGGAAACAAAAAAAAAAAACACTGCGCTAGTTTCTAAGCGTTTTTCCCTGCATTTTTTGCATGCGGTCCTTGCATCAGCTTCAATAGCTGCAGGTGAAAAATGCAGCTAAAAAATACACACAGGCAGTTCAAAATCGGCCTCAAAATTCCTGAATTAATTCTGAAGCAGATTTTTTCGGCCTGCACAAAACTCTGTGTAAACAGGGCCTAATACTCCAAATTCTCTCCTATACAGGTCTGCCACCTTCTTGGATTTCCTCTGGTCTTTTTGACTGTACATTCGGTATATTCTACTCCCAATATTCTCCTCTCCTCGTCCTATACCGGTCAGTCCTATACTCTTCTCTTTGGCAACTCCTCCATTTATTGGGTCTCAATAATTTATGTTGTCTGTTTCCTTTTTTTAATCTCCTCTCACTTCCTCTCATTTAACATTGACAATGTTTCTTTTTCCTTTACCCCCTTCCTTTTCCCCACCTGAACTAATAATTTCCATGATAACACATTATTAACCACTTCCCCCCCCCAAGCATGCTATTTATAGATACCATACCCTTTGTAATGACAGGGTAGGGAGACAGACAGGTGAGCCCTAATCTACCCGCCACTCAGTCCCTGCCTACTTGCAATGACCCGTCCTAGGCGACGGGGTACAACTGGGCGACGGTCCCTACGCTCAGTAAGTGCAAGACAGACAAACAGACAAGGGTACACAGAAGCTAGGGGAAATGGGGCAGCTGCCCACGGAGACACCGTGAGCAACAAGAGTAGTGAACGGGCCGAGTCAAACCAGGAGAGAACGAGGTACAAAACGCTGAGCAGGAGAGTGGTCAGAAAGCCAAGGTCAATAACAAGCAGATAATGAGTAGTACAAGCAGCAGCAAGCCAGGAAACAAGAATAGAAGAATCACAGGCAAAGGAGGAACAGGAAAGGCAGGTATAAATAGACAGAGGGCGGGAGCTAGCTCCGCCTGGCCAGGCTGTGATAGGCTCTCACGCTCCTAAGCCTGCCATCCTGAGTGGTGGAAGATGGAGTCAGTCTCACAGACATAGGAGCAGGTGCAGACTGATTGCCCACGGGCATCGACACAGAAGCTGTGTCCGGCAAATCCTTTACACCATTACTTTCAAATTCTCCTGCTGTCTAAGACCGGGCCTCCGCGCCAACTTTTGGTCAAGTGCTGGTTGAAAGCACGCAACCTCAATATTTCCCTATGGTGGAAAATGTTGAATCACAATCGCAAGAATCTCAACATTCTCCTAAATTCCTGCGTAATAAGTCACAATGCTGATGACGATGTGCACAAAGGATATACTTATTGTAAAGGATCTGCCAGGCACAGCTTCTGTGCCAACTCCCATAGGTAATCAGTCTGCACCTGCTTCTATGTCCTGCCCTCTGTCTATTTATACCTGCCTTTCCTGTTCCTCCTTGTTTGTGATTCTTCTCGTTTGGTTTCCTGGCCCTGCTGCAGCTTCTGAACTATTTGACCCTGCTTCATATTGACCCTGGCTTACTGACTACTCTCCTGCTCTGCGTTTGGTACTTCGTACACTCCTGGTTTGACTCGGCTTGTTCACTACTCTCCTGCTCTGCGTTTGGTACCTCGTACACTCCTGGTTTGACTCGACTCGTTCACCACTCTTGTTGCTCACGGTGTTGCCATGGGCAACTGCCCCATTTCCCTTAGCTTCTGTGTATCCTTGTCTGTTTGTCTGTCGTGCACTTATTGAGCGTAGGGACCGTCGCCTAGTTGTACCCCGTCGCCTAGGGCGGGTTGTTGCAAGTAGGCAGGGACTGAGTGGCGGGTAGATTAGGGCTCACTTGTCTGTTTCCCTACCCCCATCATTACACTTATATTGGTATATTTGTGATTAAAGGTATTAGGGTATGTTCACACGGCCTATTTACGGACGTAATTCGGGCGTTTTTGCCCCGAATTACGTCTGAAAATAGCGCCTCAATAGCGTTGACAAACATCTGCCCATTGAAAGCAATGGGCAGACGTTTGTCCGTTCACACGAGGCGTAATTTACGCGCCGCTGTCAAAAGACGGCGCGTAAATAGACGCCCGCATCAAAGAAGTGACCTGTCACTTCTTCGGCCGTAATTGGAGCCATTATTCATTGACTCCAATGAATAGCAGCGCCAATTACGCCCGTAATGGACGCGGCGTTCAAGCGCCTGCACATGCCGTTACAGCTGAAATTACAGGGATGTTTTCAGGCTGAAACATCCCCGTGATTTCAGCCGTTACGGACGTCCTCGTGTGAACATACCATTAATGTCCTTTAACTACACCGTGTTCCAAATTATTATGCACATTGGATTTAAGTGTCATAAACATTTAATTATTCGTTTTTCAATTAAACTCATGGATGGTATTGTGTCTTAGGGCTCTTTGGATCATTGTAATCAATCTCAGACACCTGTGATAATTAGTTTGCCAGGTGTGCCCAATCAAAGGAAAACTACTTAAGAAGGACGTTCCACATTATTAAGCAGGCCACAGGTTTCAAGCAATATGGGAAAGAAAAAGGATCTCTCTGCTGCCGAAAAGCATGAAATAGTGCAATACCTTGGACAAGGTATGAAAACATTCGATATTTCAAGAAAACTTAAACGTGATCATCGTACTGTGAAAAGATTTGTGGCTGATTCAGAGCACACACGGGTTAGTTCAGATAAAAGCATAATGAGGAAGGTTTCTGCCAGACAAATTAATAGGATTAGGAGAGCAGCTGCTAAAATGCCATTGCAAAGCCGCAAACAGGTATTTGAAGCCGCTGATGCCTCTGGAGTTCCGCGAACCTCAAGGTGTAGGATCCTCCAGAGGTTTGCAAGTGTGCATAAAGCTATATTTCGGCCACCCCTAAACAATGCTCACAAGCAGAAACGGTTGCAGTGGGCTCAGAAATACATTAAGACTAATTTTCAAACCGTGTTGTTTACTGATGAGTGCTGTGCCACCCTGGATGGTCCAGATGGATGGAGTAGTGGATGGTTGGTGAATGGCCACCATGTCCCAACAAGGCTGCGACGTCAGCAAGGAGGTGGTGGAGTCATGTTTTGGGCTGGAATCATGGGGAGAGAGCTGGTAGGCCCCTTTAGGGTCCCTGACGGTGTGAAAATGACCTCTGCAAAGTACGTAGAGTTTATAACTGACCACTTTCTTCCGTGGTACAAAAAGAAGAACCGTGCCTTCCGTAGCAAAATTATCTTCATGCATGACAATGCACCATCTCATGCTGCAAAGAATACCTCTGTGTCATTGGCTGCTATCAAAGAAGGGGTCCTTTGTTAACATGTAACTTGGCCTGTTAAGTTTTTTTTTATTGAAACCGCTTTTGATTTCTGTAAATATGACCTCCTGATGCTGCAAATTTAACAAATTACCATTTTAGTTCTCTTTACAACCTTTAAAATGTTTTGATCTCTGTTGTGCATAATAATGTGAAACAGTGCATTTTGAGTTTTTTACTTCTAAAAAAAAATCTGTTATCATTAGGAGATTTGTTCAATAAAATTTGCATTATACTCCAACGGTTGATGGCTTGAAGATTATACTGACTGTCATTTGCATCGACTATTTTGGAAAATCAGCGAAAAATAACATTTGCATAATAATTTGGAATGCGGTGTAATATTAATTAAAAATAATTGTGATGTTTGACCCAATTGATCCGCTGGCCGCCAATGGGTCAAGATTGGCAAAAACATTCCCTTCCCATGATGGAAAAAACAGACCGGAAGAACAGAGCTGATGAGAAGACCATCTCAGGGTGACCTCATATTCTTTATCACATTTTCTTTGGTGACATAACTATCGTTTACAAGGTTGACTCATACACAATTGATTTACGTGGAAATCAAAGGATATAAACTCTGACAACTTCTCTACAGTAGAAGGTGCTGCTGGACATGATGGGTTAAAAACTGCTTCCAAGAAAGGCCTAGATGTATATTCTTAGAAGCTCATGACTATTGCTTTGAAGGGCCAGCACTATGTTGGGTTAGATATAGTCCGCAGTCAGCTGGTCACTTACTCTTTTTCTGTTAAGTGGAGGATATTCTCTGTGGGATATTGGCAGAGCTATTCCTAGACCAGTTCATCAAGCTACTTTCTTTTTCCGAGTGAAATGCGGTGAACAATATAGCAGACTTCAAAGTAAGGAAAGAAAATGTAATCGTCTACCTCAAAAAGGTCAAGGTTCTGAATTTAAAAATAAAATGTTTAAGGCCTCATGCACACGACCGTGCATTACAGTCCACATGCTATCCGCAATTGCGGATAGTATAACACACATTCTATTCTATGGGTCAATGCACACGACCATGGTTTCCACGGTCTGGGCGTTGGCCGGGAGCCTGGACCGCAAAAAAAGTCATTTTATGGGCTGCATTTGCGGTCCGGGCTACTTAGAGTTAATGCTAATCTTGTATGTGCACGGTCCGTGATTGCGGACGGCCCGCGGATGACACTCCTTGGGAATCACGGACCATGATGGTTGTGCGTTGTTTTTGGAACATAGTAGCCATGGTTTTCAATCCTAAACAAGAAAGTGAAGGGAGAATTTGGAAATTACTTAAAGAGACTCTGTCACCACATTATAAGTGCCCTGTCTCCTACATAAGGAGATGGGCGCTGTAATGTAGGTGACAGCAGTGCTTTTTATTTAAAAAAACGATCTTTTTTCACAAAGTTAGGAGCGATTTTAGTTTATGCTAATGAGCTTTCTTAATGCCCAAGTGGGCGTACTTTTACTTTTGACCAAGTGGGCGTTGTACAGAGGAGTGCATGACGCTGACCAATCAGCATCATGCACTCCTCTCCATTCATTTACACTGCACTAGCGATATAGTTATATCGCTATGTGCAGCCTCATACACAAGCCCTAACATTACTAGTGTCCTGATAATGAATACACATGAAATCCAGCCTGGACGTCATGTGTACTCAGAATCCTGACACTTCTGACTCTTTTTTTGTGAGATTCCGGTAAGTGAAACCAAATCTCGTTTAGCTCCGTGATCTCGCGAGATTTCGTATCCGTTGCTGGAATCTCACAAAAAGGAGTCAGAAGTGTCAGGATTCTGAGTACACATGACGTCCAGGCTGGATGGTCATGTGTATTCATTATCAGGACACTGTAGTAATGATAGGGCTTGTGTATGAGGCTACACATAGTGATATAACTATATCGCTAGTGAAGTGTAAATGAATGGAGAGGAGTGCATGATGCCGATTGGTCAGCGTCATGCACTCCTCTGTACAACGCCCACTTGGTCGAAAGTAAAAGTACGCTCACTTGGGCATTAAGAAAGCTCATTAGCATAAACCAAAATCGCTCCTAACGTTGTGAAAAAAGATCGTTTTTTTAAATAAAAAGCATTACTGTCACCTACATTACAGCGCCCATCTCCTTATATAGGAGACAGGGCACTTATAATGTGGTGACAGAGCCTCTTTAAGCAAAGTTCAGAAAAACAGCAAACTATTAATATTGCAAGTTAAATTAATTTGCTGAAACCGGACAACCTCTTTAACTAGAAAGCATCGGTATGAAAATCCTCCACTGGTTTTACAGTAACTCAAAAACTGACTGGCAGTGTACGGTTTTCATTCTTTGAGTAATAAATGATAGTTCTATTAAAAAAAAAATACCAGGACTAAGGCTGGGTTCACACGTGGCGGAATTTCACTTAAATTCCGCTGCGGACACTCCGCAGCGTTAATCCGCAGCGGAGCCGTTTGTCCATTGACTTACACTTTAATTTAGCAGTGTTCGTTTAGACGAGGCGTAAAATTCCGCTGCGGAGCATAGGCTGCGGAGCGGAATTTGGTGTCCGCAGCATGCTCTGTCTGTTGCGGAGCAGTGGCGGACTCATGGCGGAATTTCTCCATTGACTTCAATGGAGATTCTAATTTCCGCAATGAAGTCCGCAGCTGTCATGCACATGTTATGTGTGCTGCGGATCCGTCTTGCTTTTTTAACTTGACATTTCTTCATTCTGGCTGGACCTATGTATTTCTAGGTCTACAGCCAGACTGAGGAAGTCAATGGGGCTCCCGTAATGACGGGAGCGTTGCTAGTAGATGTCAGTAAATAGTCACTGTCCAGGGTGCTGAAAGAGTTAAGCGATCGGCAGTAACTGTTTCTGCACCCGGGACAGTGACTACCGATCCCAATATACATGTATCTGTAAAAAAAAATGAAGTTCATACTTACCGAGAACTCCCTGCTTCTGTCTCCAGTCCAGCCTCCCAGGATGACGTTTCAGTCTAAGTGACGGCTGCAGCCAATCACAGGCTAATAACAGGCTGCAGCGGTCACATGGACTGCCGCGTCATCCAGGGAGATCGGGCTGGATGCCGAAGGAGGGACGCGTCACCAAGACAACGGGCGGTAAGTATGAATTTCTTTGACTTTCACAAGGGAAAGTGCTGTCCCTTCTCTCTATCCTGCACTGAATAGGGAGAAGGGAAGTACTTTTACCGCAGTCCGCAGCAGCTAGTCCGCATCAATTTACTGCACATTTTGTGCAGATCCGCAGCAGAATCTGCAACGCAGATTCTGTGCGGCATTGATGCGGACAGTTGCGGAGGAAATCCGCCACGTGTGGTCATGCCCTAAGACAATAAGGCTGTGTTCACACAGAGTTTTTTGCAGAAGGAAAATTCCTCCTGCAAAAACTGCTCCAGATGGTTTTTGCACAGTGGTTTGACAAAAACTCGTCAAAACACTCGTCGAGGCGTTTTTTTCCCTCATTCTGACTGATTGAAATGGGGTTTTGGAGGCGGAAACCGCCTCAAGATGGGTCATGACGCTTCTTTTTACCGCGACGCGGTAAAAAACTCGTCCAACTCCCATTGAAATCAATGGGAGGCATTTTCGGGCGGTTTTTGAGGAGTTTTGCGGCGCGGTGTGTGAACAGGGCCTAAAGGAGGTTTTCAATTCCTGCATAAGTCTCCTGCAACCACCAGAGGGCATCTCATCCCCAGGGCTACTTTTGTAGTACTGTGTATGTCCTGCATGAGGGCTGTAGAATTCAACCAATGCGAACCAATACCTAACATTTTGTTAATACTTCTACGGTGTACACTTGTTATTAGCATCTATTTATCCAACATCCATTCATCCGCTCAGCAAACCCGATTCCTTTAAGATTTGTGTTCCTCCTCACTTATACACCCTCGATGTATTCTTTACACAAGAATTTAGACAAGAAAACAAATGACCTTTGTAGCACTTTACCAGGGAGATGACAAAAGTTTTCATGCTTGTACTGTTCCCATCTTGTTGACCTTTCCAGATATAGATTTGTGCTGCTGACTTATCTTGTCAACTTCCCAAAAATGTTGAAAAATAGTAAGTAGCGTAATGTTGGAAAGAATCGGCCTTAGGTGTGAGTAGATTACTGTCTAAACCCTAAGGCCTTGTTCAAACAGTGCAGATTTGCTGCAGATTTTGCATGCATTTTTTTTTTGTGAAAACCAGAATTGGATCCATTAGAGACCTATAAGGCTTTCCTTTATATGTTTTTTCTGTTTAGGCTCCGTTCCCGGAGTTGGTTTAAAAAAATACATGCAAAAGCTGCTGCAAATCTGCACTGTGTGAACAAGGCCTAATTCCAGAGGTAAAATTGCTGCAGACAAACCAGTGTTTCCGCCGCAATATGCGCAGCAAAAATCCACTATTTGCTTCAGATTTCTGTGACTGATTTAATTTTTTTTTTAAAAATTCCATTGGAGATTTTTTGTTGCAGAAAATCTGCACCGTTTCCTGCCTGTGAGGACATACTCTTAGGAAGGGGCAATGTAAACTATATGCACATTATACTATGTTGTAAGGTGACCCACTATAACTTCACCAAACCTTAGCTAGTCTTGCAGGCTTGGAGAATCCCATCCACCATCATTGACAATACATCCCGTGTTACCAAGAAGACCCATGCTGATGTTTGTGAATATTCTTTCATTCTTTTATAGATCCCTAGGTGGAGAGACATATAAGGGTTTACTTGCTTGTAAAAATAGATTGTAAGCTCTTTGAGCAAGGATCGCCAATGTTTTCCATGCGACTGATACCATGACATAGTGTGCAGTATTAGATATTCCACTTATCACAACATGCATGAGTTTGTATTTTAATGCTTATCTGAATATTTATGATATTGTGCAGTACTTTGTGGGTTAATTAGAATAGACTAAGAATAAGACCACTTTATTTTTCTTGACTTAATGGAACCTAATGAATCATAGCCTAATTCAGTATCGCCAGCCACTGACACGAATGGCAGTTTGTAGCCACCTTCCTCAATTAGCGCTGGGGCGTTTTACTCAACTCTCACATATCAGTGACGCGGGTAATGAGCTATAGGAAAGAATTCAAGGACAATAAGACTTCTTATTGACTCACAAGAGAGTTAGTAATGGCCACGTCTATTTCAGCTTCTACAGTAAAACATACATATTGCATCCCTATGGAGCTGCCGGCCATGGAGTATAATTAAATACAATTACTGTTTTGTTCCGTCATAGAAACATTCTTACATTTAGGTGCAGACTCGTAATCTCAGTCTTATATATCCGTGGCCCTCGAGTTGTTCTGGTTGCCAAGGGGCACTAGTTGTTCCAAAAAAGCAGGAGAGAAGGGCTTAGAATTTCCTTCTGTTATGGCAACACATAATCGACTATGGAAATAAATAAACTGTGAAAAGAAAGCTGGAGTCTTAGATCCTGTTCACAGTTATTTTGGCACTGATTTTTACGCGGAAACCGCAACGGAATCAGCACCAAAAAACTGCTGAAATCGCCCACCATGGATTTCAATGGGAGGCAGAGGGCTCTTTTTTATGACAACACCCTCACATTGTGCCCTAATGGGGCATATGGACATCAGTGTGTGGGGGAGTGTTTCGGAACCCCTCTCTGTTAGCCATAGCGGAATGTCTCTAAGAAAGAGCAGCTCTTGCTGACCTCACTTGTCAATGTAATACGTGATCATCTTTTCATTTCAAAGGATGCCATATAATAGAACAATTGTATGGACGGCTGCCACTTCCCCATTGATATCAGCAGATATCACCGTGGTTTCTGAAGTCAGACCTGAATTTTTTTTCATGGGCATAATGTATTTATGTGAATGCTTGTACCCGATAATTGTCCTGTGTAAACAGGGCAACGGTCTGCCGATGAACGAGCAAACGCTTGTTTATCGGATGAATAGATCTTTTAAGCAGCAAAAAGAAAATTAAAAATGGTTGCTAGTCGGAAGCACATCTCCCTCTGTAAACAGAGGATATGCTGCCGGCCTGATGCAAATGCATGGGAACAAATGATCATATTCACGATCGTTCTTCCCCATACATTAACGGTTGTTGCTCTTTGTGAATAGAGCTAACAAGCGGAAATGTGTGCGGTCATCTACGAAATACTGTAAAGACATTAAAGGGGTTTTCCAGGGATACAAATTGTTTGTACTAATACTCTATGTCAAAATTAAATAAACTTCCTAATCTTAATTGTGTCAAAAATCAGAACACATTTGTTCCTATTCCCCCTACCTCTGGCCGGCCGAAAGTTCTGCTTTTCATTCTAGTTTTTTTTTGCTTCGACATAAGTCTGTCATTAAAGCATAAGCAGAGAATGAACGGACCGGGCATTGAGGAGGAGGTGGACCAACAGGATGCCTCAAACCAGGGACTTCTGACGTATACACGGGTTTGAGGCATCCTATTGGTCCACAGCCTCCTTCATTCTCTGCTTATGCTTCAATGCCCGCCCCATTTTCTGAGTGTTCCTTCATATAACTCCATGCTCGTGCACTGCCCGCCACAAAAATTGTGTCTCCCTGGAAAACCCCTTTAATGGCATATCCATAGGATATGCCATAAATGTCAGATAGATGCGGGTGACACTTTTGAACACCTATTCTCTGCCTGGATGCGATGGCCAGCAGCCGCCTCACCGGGCTTGACTGCGTTCGGTGAAGGTGGGACCTGCATTTATCAGACATTTATGGCATATCCTGTGGATAAAGGGCATGTCCCATCATAACAACCCATGTCTATATGCCTTATTAGGGTCTATGGACATCATAGAAATCTGCTCAAGATCTCCCTCTATGAGCTAGAACAGTTAGATACTCAGCAAGGGCCAGTTCACAGTTTTTTTTTACACGCTTTTTGACGCGGAAACTGCATCGGAAAACACGCCAAAAAACGGCCGAAAGTGCCTCCCATTGAAATCAAGGCGGGATTCACGCGACCTATTTTCAGACGTAATGGAGGCGTCTTATGCCTCGAATTACGTCTGAAAATACGGCTCCAGTACGTCGGCAAACATCTGCCCATTACTTTCAATGGGCTTTACAATGTACTGTGCCGACGACCTGTCATTTTACGCGTCGCTGTCAAAAGACGGCTCATAAAATGTGCAGGACACTTCTTGGGACGTTTTTGTAGCCGTTTTTTCATAGACTGCAATGAAAACCGCTCCAAAAACGGCCGTAAAAAACGCTGCGAAAACGCCACGCAATCAGCTGATCTTCCATTTAAAAAGAAGTCATCTGCTATACTAGGGTGCATATGATGTATGCCGTTTAGTGTGTCCAATGCAAATTATGGTGCTACAGATACACAGGCTGATACTACAGACTAACGTAATGTATAATGTATTAAAGTAAATTATATGTAGAAAACTTGGATATAGGTAAATCAAACTGTGAAGATGATCGTAGAAATTCCAATACACAGAATAATTACACTTCAGAATCAGGGTTCAATATAAAAGTTTGGTTTACAGATATCCTAAGGGCGGGTTCACACATGGCGGAATTTCACTTAAATTCCGCTGCGGACACTCCGCAGCGTTAATCCGCAGCGGAGCCGTTTCTCCATTGACTTTCACTTTAATTTAGCAGTGTTCGTTTACACGATGCGTACAATTCCGCTGCGGAGCATAGGCTGCGGAGCGGAATTTGGTGTCCGCAGCATGCTCTGTCTGTTGCGGAGCAGTGGCGGACTGGTTGCGGACTCATGGCGGAATTTCTCCATTGACTTCAATGGAGAGTCAAAATTCCGCAATGAAGTCCGCAGATCTTATGTGTGCTGCGGAGCGTATTGTTTTTACTACCATGACATTTCTTCATTCTGGCTGGACCTATGTATTTCTAGGTCTACAGCCAGACTGAGGAAGTCAATGGGGCTCCCGTAATGACGGGAGCGTTGCTAGGAGACGTCTGTAAATAGTCACTGTCCAGGGTGCTGAAAGAGTTACGCGATCGGCAGTAACTGTTTCTGCACCCGGGACAGTGACTACCGATCTCAATATACATGTATCTGTAAAAAAAAATATAAGTTCATACTTACCGAGAACTCCCTGCGTCTGTCTCCAGTCCGGCCTCCCAGGATGACGTTTCAGTGTAAGTGACGGCTGCAGCCAATCACAGGCCAAGCACAGGCTGCAGCGGTCACATGGACTGGAGCGTCATCCAGGGAGGTCGGGCCGGATGCCGAAAGAGGGACGCGTCACCAAGACAACGGCCGGTAAGTATGAATTTCTTTGACTTTCACTAGGGAAAGTGCTGTCCCTTCTCTCTATCCTGCACTGAATAGGGAGAAGAGAAGCACTTTTCCTGCAGTCCGCAGCGGCCAGTCCGCATCAATTTTCTGCACATTTTGTGCAGATCCGCTGCAGAATCTGCAACGCAGATTCTGTGCGGCATTGATGCGGACAGTTGCGGAGGAATTCCGCCATGTGTGGTCATGCCCTTACACTCTTATGAAGTCTTCTTTAAGGACATGTATCCAATTCACTGATGGGTTGGCGCAATCTCCCCATAGTTACCTGGATTGTCAGAAGAAACTAATTGGCCATAACCATATTAATGTCATGTTTCTTCCCCTCCATACTTTGTATTAGACAGATAAGGCCAGGTTATTGCGACTTGTATAAATAGGCGCATCGTTCATTCAGATGATCACACTGGGGGAGATTTATTAATAATGTCAGAAAGTTAGACAGGAAAAACTAGACCAGAGAGGCAGAAACGGCACCAAATGAATCACAGTGGCGAACGCTGTAGGATAAGTTTACTAGACACGTTGGACGCTTTTCTGTCTTTATGCCCCCCCATGGCTGGCATAATTTACAACTTACGACTCCTCTTACCCACTCCTTACCTAGAAACTTTCCAAAACTGTTGAGTGAGTTGCAAAAAGTGTCTGAGGGCCTGTTCACATCAGTGTTCGGGTTCCGTTCATCGGTTCTGTTCAACTTTACCATCAGAGGAACCAATGAACGGAAAGCCGAACGGAAACTATCGCTTTACTTTGCATTACCATTGATTTCAATGGTAATGTATCCGTTTCAGTTTGTTTCCGTTCCGTAAAGTTTCAGTTTTTAAAAAAAAAAATGGAAACAAACGAAACCAACTGAAACGGAAGCATTACCATCTAAATCAATGGTAATGCAAACAAAAAAAGCGATAGTTTCCGTTCGGCTTTCCGTTCATCGGCTCCTCTGACGGAAAGGTTGAACGGAACCCAAGAATGGAACCCGAACGCTGATGTGAACAGGCCCTAAAATACATAATAAATTTGGTACATGGCATGTAGCACATGGCCAGTTTTTTGCCACAATTTGGGACAGAATTCTGGCGCATTTTGCTTAGTAATTCTCCCTCACTGTGTTCAGAAAGTGTCTTTCCCTGTTTTTTTCCTTATAATAGGAAACAAATTGATATATTAACGAGAAAGGGGGGGGGGGATGAAAATACCATCATCAAAAGATCCTGTTTCATTTTTGCTCTACGTATTTCAGTGAAAGAGCCTGTCTCGCTCACACACAGTTGTCTACCATGTAACGTTACGGATCACTGGCTTTTCTTTGTCTCTGCAGAGAAACTTTTGATGAGATTCTGTATGAGTGTTCTTTGTGGTCCATATACAGGGCCAGCGATCACTTATTAAACATGTTTCTGGGCTGTATTCTTCTAAATTCATAGAGCGTGTAATACCATATGCACAAATGCTTAAAGTGAATGTCCAACCCCGAATAACATTTTTTTTAATTAAAATAGATCCAGAATTCTGTAATTAATTTCCTAATATATCTTTATAGCAGTCAATTTTTCAGATTCAGAGCGCGAAATTCTCTGCACAGACATAGATTTAGAAAAATAAAATTATGGCTATCTGCGCTCGCCACTAGAGGGAGATTAGGAGCTTAAAGCATACAGTTTTATTGTTGAGTTTAATATATAAACAGTATGCAGTACGTTATTTAGCTCACTCTAGTGGTGGCTGCAGAAAAACTGAATTTTTTAATTAAACTCTATATCTGTGCAGGGGCTTTGAAAAACAGAGCTCTGACCACTATAATAATATATTAGTAAATAAATCAGCACAAAATGTAGGACCTACATAAGACAGAGTTCTGGAGCTCTATTTGCCCCCAAAGTTTCCCTTACCTCAGTGGTGCCATTGTGAAGATTCCCAACTATCCCCTTCTAGGAAGCAGCAGAAAACTGTGCTGGTCATGAACTGCAATGTATGTCAGTTGGAGTATTTCCTATACACAGTCACAGGTGGGGGTGACAGCGCTGCTTTGTTGTCATGGCCAGCTCAGGCTTCAGCTCCGCCTTAGAAACAGACAGTAGAGGATCATCAGAATGGAGTGAAATTTACCATTAAAGAAAGTGAAACTTTGGGGGCATGTAGAGCTACATAACTATGGGCAAGAGCTGAATTTTCAGATTTTGTCTAAACTTCAAATACTCTAATGTTGGAATTAACAAGATTTTAATTAGAATTTACTACAATGTAAACTAATTGTATACGTTCAGATATAATTATTGGCACCAATGAAGGTTTTGGACAGAAATCTCTTGGATTTGGAACTGAAGCTGGCCATACACATGCAATAGCTGTCGGTCAAAGCTCGTCTGGCTGACGCGATTTTACCCAGCTCCACCATAAACATGTACACGCGTGCATGTTTATTTGAATGGAGAGAGGGGAATAAGCCGCTGCCAGACTCCTCTGGCAGCGGCTTATTTCCAATGTAGAAAAAGTTTCGGGCATCGCGGTTCTCCAAGTGAATAGCAGCAAGACACAATAGTGGTCTACTTCTGCAAAAAAAAAAAAACGGGCCATTTTTTCTAGTATTGGACAACCCCATTAAGGGCTTTGATTGTTCTATGTTATCTATGAAAATAAAAACTGTTATTTGTTATATACTAAGTGATAAGTATGGAAATGATCAGGTGATACAAACAAGCAATAACGCATCCCTTGCATCGTCATACACAGACATACAAATGCAAACGTTACAGGAAAAACCTGATGCCTTTAATTTTAGATCCCAGTATGTGAATATGAAGAAAAAGAAAATAAATGTAGTTGGAGACCATTTGCATATAAATATTTTTTTCTTTATCCTCCCGCAGGGAGAAGAGAGGGAAAAAAATTACATTTACTCATGCAAAAAATGTAAAACCAGGGAAAGTACAAGCGTCTTATTGCAAAGATCCCATTTTGCCGTAAAAATATGTTTTATTGCACCTATTCATCGCTTAGAAAGTTATGAACCACTTCAGAGTCTTTGTTATTTCTGCTGTATTTACCCTTGTGTTTAGGCATTTCTTACAATTACTTTAATAATTGTATCTTTTCGTTTAGGTTTCTTTCCTATCTATGGTTTTCTGTGATGTTGTCATCCTTTTAAAGCTGAGGTAAAAACGTTAAGACTTGGTTCTTTTGATGACATTTTGTTTGTTTTTTTAAACCCTGGCTTGTGCTTTTCGACGTTTTTCAACGTTTCAGGTGAGATTTAATTCAGTTGATGACATTTGTTTGAGGGAACCCTATAGTTTCAATTCAGACTGGGCGAATACGTAGCAGATAATACGCACAGAAAAGTATTACGTAATAAAAGATAGCCCAACTTTTAAAAAATAAAAACCAGGGCTTCTCATATATGAACACAATTGGCCAAAATGCATTGAAATGCCGGCGCCTCAGGGATCAGAATTTTCTGTTTTCTCCAGCAAAACAAAGCTCTCTTCTTTCCCTTTCTGATACCAATGCACTGGTGGTATCAGTAGTAGCCAGTGAAGGATAGCAGCAACCCATTTCCTTCAACAATTCGGGCAATTTCTCATACTGTTGTCACTCTCATCACCACCTCTCTGTTGGAGTTTGAGCTATTTCGATGTTCATTAGGCCGCAGGTGGCTGAGGATGTGTAGGATTGTATAACCACAGTGATGGTTTAAAATAGTCCTAACCCGCTGGCTCCGCCCAGGGCCTCTATCATTGTGAGAAGAATGATTCGTCCGTGAATTCCTTCCCCCAAGCTTTGTAGTCCCACTAATAGGTTCCCCAAGGTCCTTGGTTTTATCATAATTCAGAACCTTCCATTGCTGATTTACGGCTTGCCATCGCTTGAAGATCCGATACACCGATGATCCCTCGTGGATAATCAAACCTGTAAAATATGAAAAAACGTATGAACATAACTGTAAAAATTATTGCAGGGAAAACATGTAGATGACGGCCATAGCATTTCATTAGAAGACTCAACAGGAAAAACTGATCCACTGAAAACTGATTCACTGTTGGAGCCTGAAGGGGCAGTGCACGACTAAGCCATTCTCTTTTTTCCTGGAATCTTCTTTTAAGGCTGAATTCACACATCACAGATTTTTTGCGGATTTCCATTGCAGATTTACACTTTGCAATGCAAAATGGTGACATCAGAGTCAAATCCGCTACAAAATCAATGACAAATCTGCGACGTGTGAACTCAGCCTTACAATATGGTCTGATAGGGGCTGCTACTTTATTTTTTCTGCTAGCTTTAATAAGTAAGACTCACGGTGCTTTTGTTTTACGCTTTTTTTTTTTTATAGATAACAATGGACACCTATCAGTGGAGACTTCAAGATCCTACAACCCGATCGAGCATGCATTTCACTTGCTTAAGTCAAAACTCAAAGGGTTATTCCCAAGTTGACCCTATATTATTTTTTTTATATTTTACATATTAATAATGAATAATTTTCCACTAAATATTTATTGTAATGAAAATATTAGTTTTTATTTCATCAATTTCAATCTAAGATGTTCTGCTTTTTGTTTTTTTACGAAATATCTGTATATATCGCACTTCACCAGCAAGCGGCGCTGTAATAGAATCACAACGCTGCTTGGCGCATCTGCGAGCTCCTGAGACTTCCATAATACAATACCAACATAACGTGCTTGTCCCAAAACTCTCTAAATGATCTCTATATAAGCATATAGAGAAAACATGGGGGGGACCAAGTGCAATGTGTGGCATCTGATAATAATTATGACTCAGCACATGGCTGAGGTGGAGGATGAAGTGCCGGCATGAAAGGTGAACGTGTAAGTTTTGCGCGCTCACGCTTGAGAAGACAGAGGAGAAAAGGCAGAACTGCGCAGGCGCGACAGAATGAAGAAAACTCTGGTGGTCGTCGTTTCCATAGAAATGACCGGCACAACGAAATAAATGAGTTGCACTTCAGAGGATGGCATAACTTCAAAACGATGCACTACCGAAAACAGGAGCTACTTAGAAAAATGTATATTTTTACATTAATAGGGCTTGGAACATGGAACTTTAACCCTTTAAGGCAGAAAGACCCACAAACAAGCAACAACTGAAGACGCTGCAGTAAAGGCCGGGCAAAGCATCACAAAGGAGGAAACCCAGTGTTTGGTGATGTCCATGGGTTCCAGACTTCAGGCAGTCATTGCCTGCAAAGGATTCTCCACAAAGTATTAAAAAAAAACAATTTTATTTATGGTAATGTTAATTTGTCCAATTACTTTTGAGCCCCCGAAATGAGGAGGCTGTGTAGAAAAATGGTAGCAATTCCTAAACGTTTCACAGGATATTTTTCTTCAACCCCTTGAATTAAACCTGAAAGTCTTCACTTCAATTGCATCTTAGTTGTTTAATTTCAAATCCAATGTGATGGCAGCAGAGCCCAAATCATGAAGATTGTGTCACTGTCCAAATAATTCTGGACCGAACTGTAAATGTTTGCATCAAGCCAAGAATTAAAATAAATTGCCTTTTCTTTCAGGGGGATACATTTTTGCTGGCACATTACTTATACCATTACTGGCTTCTTCTCAAGCTGACAATTCTTGTACGTCTGTAAATGGCAAATGTCTCTGCATCCATGGAGTCAGCATAAGATTGCTGAAAGACAGAGCACAAATTGCATGCCACACTGGGACTATTATCGTGTGATGGACGCTTCATTCCAAATTTATTGCACTTCAACATCAGTATTGTGATTGAATTAGTTGTCGCCTAGGTCAGAGCTGGGGAAGATCTTCCACTGCTGTCTATAAAGAACATGGGTGGTCAACCTAACACATTTAACGTCCTGTTTTGTCCATTTTGGAGTGGGAATGCTGTCACACATACGCGGCCACTTTCCATTGCATTCTGAGCAAGAAGCAGAAACTATTTCCACATGTCCAGGCTGTTTCCCATTCACTATGATGGGTGACTGTACATGAGTGGCCACCCCTTTCCTTCAAAAAAGGGTGTCGCACCACCCCTGATCTTAGTATTGGTAAGGGACTCACTACTTTCACTGATCAAACATCTATGGCAGAATGTACTGATATATATGCGTATAGTCAGAAATCCCATTTAGCAGTGCTGATGATGCCCAGAGCTCTGGGATCTAAAGAAAATATGCTGTGGTACAGCTACAGTACACAGTTACATGAGTACCCCCTGCTATTCTGCCACACTGTGTACTGTACAGAGCCAGGGGCTGCAAAGGGAATACCTGAGGGCCACATAAGGCCTTTGATTTGCCAGTTGCCCACCACTGATACGTAAAGTACTGAACATTCAGAAGTAACTCCACTGCATTACAATTTGGGTGCTGAGGTAGCAGTTGTGCCCGGGCCCTGTGCCTGAGGGGGCTCAAAGGCCCCTAAGCCACATAAGAAGACACCGTTATTATAAATGGCACATGGTAAGTTGGGGAACCCTGTTACATATTTTGCATCAACTACACCCCTGTTCAGAAAGATTAGCTCCTCAACCTCCATCCTTGGAAACAATGTATATCTGTATTTACCATCATTTTTAGACTTCCTTCACAACTCCGAGCTGATGGGTAGAAGGCTATAGGAAGAGGTTACTTTTTACCAGATATTTGATTGATTTTTACTTAGTTTTATTTTATTCTTTGGAAACAGCAGGTGCTGAGGCAGCTGAGTGTAGCCGTGTGCACAAAGCCTAAAACGGTTTTTCTTTTCTTTGCTACAAGTGACATCGAAGATTAATAAACAGTAATGAAACTGTATGGATGAGTGGCAAGCACTTTTTACTATTTTTATTTTATCTGAATTTGTGAACTGTTACTGTTTGTAATGAGTTTTATGTTATGCCCTCCATTACATAAAATAAGGCATCATATGTGATAAATTTGGCTTCTTCTGCCTTATCTGCTTGTTTGAACCGTCCAGTATATTATGTTATATAACATAGCAGCTTTATAGCTTTTAATATATTGTATTTACATGAAAAATAATCATGTTGTTCCATCTAAAAACCTCACATCATTTAGATTAAAGGGGTTTTCCAGTCCCTAAAAATTGATGGCCTATCCTCAGGACTTCTGGGACCCCCGCTGATCAGCTGTTTTGAAGGAGGTTCAGCGCTCGTACGAGCGCTGCTTCCCCTTTATTTTTACTTGCTCACTGTAAATCATCGACACACATGTAGCAGCGATTCACAGATATTGCATCATGTTTTCACATTCACTTCAATGTGAGAAAAGACTGCAATACTGTGAATCTCTGCTACATGTGTGTCGATGATTTACAGTGAGCAAGTAGAAATGAAGGGGAATTCGTACAAGCGCTGCCCCTTCTTCAAAACAGTTGATCGTCGGGGGTCCCGAAAGTCGGACCCCGAGCCATCAGCTATTGATGGCCTATCCTGGGGATAGGCTATCAATTTTTAGGGACTGTAAAACCCCGAATGTGAGCGTTTTGCACGCGCAAAAAACGCTGCGTTTTGCGTGCGCAAAAGGCACTTGACAGCTCCGTGTGTCAGCCCCGTATGATGCGCGGCTGCGTGGTTTTCGCGCAGCCGCCATCTTTATGACACTCCGTTTGGATCTTTGTAAACATTTGTTTACATTCATACTTTTACTTCTATTGCGCGAATCACGCGCGTCCCACGGAAGTGCTTCCGTGTGGTGCGCGTGATTTTCACGCACCCATTGACTTCAATGGGTGCGTGATGCGCGAAAAACGCCGTAATATAGAACATGTCGTGAGTTTTACGCAGCGGACTCACGCTGCAGAAAACTCACGGACAGTCTGCACGGCCCCATAGACTTGCATAGGTCCGTGCGACCCGCGTGAAAACCATGCGGGCTGCACGGACGCAAATCACGTTCGTCTGAATCCCCCCTAATAGTTATACTAACGCCTCAGCTAATATAGTTACATCTCTATAAATGTCTCTGGACGCAGCCATAGCAGCCAGAATAAGAAGCATTCATTGTTTACATTGCTGGTTACATACAGAAAAGTGAAAAATGGTTGTAACGTCCGTGGTCGCTGACCACGAACTCCTTCCATCTAGTCGACACCCTTCTGTCCAAAGATGTCTGCACATGCGGCCGTCCTGTTCCGCAGTGACCACCAGCTTGCGCTCGTGAGCTCAGTCCAGACTTGAGAAGCGAAAGCGCATGCATGTGGGTAATTGAGCTGATTGCTCCCTGGGCTATAAGAAGGTCCCAGCCCCATGCTTCCATGCCTGAGCGTACTGTCACGTAGGGTTCGTGGACCCACTGGGCCGTACCGCCTTGGCGGTATGGCAGCTGGCCAACAGGGTGCAGTTCACAGTTCACAGTTCGTATAAGGTACCTGTGGCATCTCGGACAGTAGCAAGGCAGGCTCGGCTGGGACTAGGCAGCAGGTAGACGTCAGGCGTGGAGCAGCAGGACAGGCGTAGGTCCAGCACAGACCGGCCACAGCCCAACATGGCACTGGAACAGGATAGCACGGGATACAGGACACAGGATACAGGAACACTGGAACTGGAAAACACTAGGAGGCCATTTGCAAGACAAACTAGGATACGACAAACAACACTCAGGCATGGAAGCATGGGGCTGGGACCTTTCTTATAGCCCAGGGAGCAATCAGCTCAATTACCCACATGCATGCGCTTTGGCTTCTCAAGTCTTGACTGAGCTCACAAGCGCACCCTGGTGGTCACTGCGGAACAGGACGGCCGCTTGTGCAGACATCTCTGGACAGAAGGGCGTCGACTGGATGGAAGGAGTTCGTGGTCAGCGACCACAGACGTTACAATGGTGATCTATAGAAAAAGGTTTATAATACTTAAAATGGATCTGCAGCAATATGGGTGGGAGCGCCCCTCTCATGAATACAGCAGACTTATAATGATGAGTCTGCTGTATTCTTTTAGCGATACAATTAGCCAAATGGCACATTTTTTATGCCATTTTTGCTACTAGGAGAACCGATCTTTAGCTGTTATATGCTGCCCTTACATAGGGCAGCATGTTAAGGAGACAGATCTTTTTAATGTATTTTTGAGTTTTAAGACCCCTGTATAATTATCTACCCTCTTTGCAGCACAATTGGCACAGGGAGACTGGTTCATGCAGCTTATGTTTTGTGTTTTCTAAATAGTTTTTATTGAAAATTATTTTTACTTTTTGAGATACAGCTGCTTTGTATCCTGTATACAGAGCAGCTGTATCTTGTGCTGAGACCTGAATCCATCAGGTCAGCGGCACTGACGGGTTCAGCAGGATCCACCTGTTATCGATCACATTTAAGTTATGAACTTAGATATGATCGGTAACAGCTCGATCCTGCGTGGACTCGCTGTCACTGAACCCGTCAGTGCCACTGACCTGACAGATACAGGTTTCAGTGCTAGATACAGCTGTTCTGTATACAGTATACAAAGCAGCTGTATCTCAAAAAGTAAAAGTAATTAAAAAAAAAAATTATTTAGAAAGTTGCACAGAACACACTGATAGACATTTTTATTTTAAAAAAATATTTTAAAGGCGTACATAGCGTTTAAAGGAAATATATCATCTATATATTTGGTTACTAATTAAAACCAGATACATATATTATTTTCTAGTGTATTTTTAATATTTATTATTTTTATTCTATTTTCTGTACATGATTATTGGGGCAGCCAATATCAAACATCATTTAGAGATACGTTTTACATCAGCCAAATGGACTATAGAAACCTGTAGAACGGAGATGACCCATTGACCTTCATGAGAGATGTGCCCTTTCTAGGCATCCTCTGTAAACTGTGCAGCGGTCACTGTGCAGGGAGAGGGAGGGGGATCTGTGACCCTAACGTTTTGTGAATGGTGTTAACCAGTTTTATCTATATATAGGTGTTAGGCTTCGTTCGCATCTGCGTCAGGGCTCTGTTCCAACATTCCGTCGGAGCTTGCCGTCAGAACGGGACCCTGATTGAAATAAACGAAAACCATAGGTTTCTGTTTGCGTCCCCATTGATTTCAATGGGGACGGATCCGGTGTCAATGGTTTCCGTTTGTCACCGTTGTGTAAGGGTTCCGTCGTTTTGACGGAATCAATAGCGTAGTCGGAAATCATTGGCAGCGGATCTGTCACCATTGAAATCGATGATGCTGACGACGATGATGATGATGCAAACGGAAACCTATGGTTTCCGTTTGTGTCAGTCAGGTCTCCGTTCCAAATGGAACGTCGGAACAGAGCCCTGACGCAGATGTGAATGAAGCCTTACCTGTCATTGTAATCCTGCCTCTGATGATAATGATAACTACCTAAAAGTCATCGCTACAGAACAGGAAGTGTCAGCCAGTGCTCAGTGGCCAAAATGAAAACTGCAAAAAACTAAAATTAAATATGTTTAACATGAAAACTTGATTTAGACAATAGCTCACTTTCTGATGACACATTCATTCCCTTTAGGGTATATTGCCCCAATTATACACTTACACACAAGGAGGCCACATGAATAGACGTAAACGGGATCCTGACTAAATTGATTGTTCATGCGATAAAAAAAGCTTTTTACCCATAATGGTGTTGTTGTCCTCTAAGGACATTGCCGACACAGGTTGTGGAAACGTGCTGGGACAATAGTGTTTGTTTTTATAATTAGTGTTTGTGCCACTTTCACCAATAATAATGTTAAAGAGAAGTGGGTTAGGGTCAGGGTGAATAAAGGATTGTTAAGGGAAAGATTCTGCTGGGTTGCACCTTTCATGGCGGGTGCTCTGCATGCTAGGGCCATCCTACACTTTCTAGTGAAGACATATAATGTAGCGGGCTCAAAGTGACAAATACCAGCTAAAACAAAAAAAACAAAAACATCTAGACCCCGGATGATATGTGAGTATTGTAAGAGACTTACTTTATTATTGATTTGTCTCTTTGTAGATGTTTTTTGCTTTATAAAAAAAAGTTCCTAATAAAAGTTGGGTTTCAATAATTAGACATTTTCGGTGAAAGTGGCTGGTCCACTGCACATAATAATATTATATTAGTCTAAGCGGTATTATTATATATTACTATTATTATATTAATTATACCGTTGCTCATCTTGTTTCAGTTATCAGGTATATTGACATTACCGGCAGAAACTTCTATGTACACGGAAATGGGGAATACAATTCCATGCGGTCTTTTTCTTTCTCTTTTTTGTCAGGTATATTCTGTAAGATAGTGTTGACTTTCATTCAGATAAAGGGGAAATATAAGAATATATGAGCAATATAGAAGTCTGTCTCAAAGCGGTATATTCTTCTGGTTGTTTCATTGCCTCCTTAATCTTTACATCGTTTTTCCTGTAAATTTAGCATAAACCAATTGCAATAACATTAACTCAGCACCTTCTCCTTTAGTTACTGGAAATGGAATAATGCTAATATGTCACTTGTCTAATTAAAATGTTATGCAGTAGTCAGCTAACCAGAAAATAACTTCACCGTCATAAATCACAACTTTATTTGGGAAGTTAGGACCAAAACAAGTTCATTACTCAATAATAGCAGATTTGATAAAGAATAATGAAATATATCCTGACAACCTGTAGGTGTTTATAAGCTCACAGGCCGAATAATATAGAGAAAGCTCTGCTGTACGTCCCCCAACATTACTTTACGTAAAGCAACGCAAGATTGTCCTCTATTCTGGGGAAGATTATCTCCCTTATATGGCACCTGACGGAGCACGGTACAAAATCCATGTGGCTCTAAAATAGAGGGCCACACAGGACTCTGTGTGCCGTCATATAGCCTCATGCACACGGTTCTGCTTTCAGCTGTAAAAGTGCATGTACTTCTGCTTCCCCTGCCAATTCTCATTGCTATTCAACGAATTTGGCCATCTTCCATAGATTTAAAGGGCAATGCTCAGGAAATCCTGCACTGACCAATAATCCAATCCATGTTCCCCATGGTATTTTACCACCTGCTCTGAGATATGGGGGGAGAATTTAACAACTTTTCTATGGCAGTTATCTGGCGTTGAAAAGTCTCGGCTCAAAATTTGCTACTTTTGGTCTATTTTTCGCCAATCTCAACATATTTATAAAAAGTGGATGAAGCGTAGCAGAAGGGGGTTAGTCCACCTGCAGCCCAGTGCATTTATTATAATTTACGCCAAAAACTGGCGTAAATTTTAGCAGAAATCTACGCCAGCTCCTGGCTGGCATAGATTTTGCTCAGTAGCGCACAGACAGCCTCTTAATAAATTTGTCGCATCTTACTCCAGCTTGTTAAAACTGGCATGTGAAACGCCAATGTTAATAAATTCCTCCCTGTGTTTTTCCTGACTGTGGATGAACTTCACCTGATCTATGCCTGTGTATCACCCATGAAAATACTTTATTCTTGACCTCGGCTGATGACTCTGTACTGCTCTAATACAATAACCGCTTGTCCCATGGTCACCTGTTGCTATTAGAGACAATTCTTGGGGCTGCAAACTGGGGACTCCCTCCTGCAGAAGTTTGTACCTCCTTGCTGAGGCTCAAGGGTGACTAATGGATTATGCCTTAAGGTCCTTGTATGAACGCTCGTTCACGATCATTGCCCTATGTTAACAGGGCAGCGATCTGCCGATGAACGAGCACGCGTTTATTCATCAGCTGATCAGATGCGGCCATAAAAAAGGTCACTAGTCGGCAGCACATCCCCCTGTGTAAACTGGATGTACTGCCGACAAAATGAGGACAAACAATCATAGTATCCCCATACTCCCGATCATGGCTGTGATTGATAAGCTGTATTGTCGATGGACACTCGTTTAAGGTGGTTAAGCATGAGAAAATATCTGCCGTGTAAAACCAACTTTAGACTCGGCGCTCCAGTGAAGCCCCGAAGCCAAATCCAAAGGCAAAACATGACACAAAAAGTTTGTCAGGAATTACAGCCATTCACACTCTCATCAATACAATGCTTTTCCTTATAGACATTATACTTTATACTATTGTAATTTTACTCTATATTATTTTATTGTAATACAAAAACGGCATATTACAGTTAATAATTTAGACTCTTCTAAGCAGATACATTGCTGTAGGAATAGGTGGAGAATGTCGGGATTCCAGACTAATGTGATATAAATCATGTATGGTTGTCCTGATTCTGTGGAAGTGCATTTGCAGGGGGCATCTTTCACGCAGTTTGGTTTAAATAGGAAATGTCAACCTATAAATATATTTCTATTTATAAGCGACTGTATGTTTAATACCATATTCCGAACCAACCTAGTAATAAATGCCAGTATGATGAACTACTATGGGGCAAATATATAATGTCTCCTTCGTAGAACACCTAGGCTGGACAAATCCCAGGAGCTGGAAGGCAGACAGGTAACCAAATTACCATAATTTCTATTGCCATTGATGGATGGCTACTAGCATTTACTGATGGCTTATAGATTCCAAAATATGTCTCCTGAAACGTATATTATTCTCTCCAGCCGTATTGTCTCTCCAACGCTGCAGGATAGAAGAACTGAACACATGTAATGCTAATATATATTTCCTTATCTGATCTCAGGACCACCACTGCCTGTTTGCCGGTAGATTGTCAGGCTGTTCTGTATAGACAGGATAAGAGGAATAGAGCGACCTAAACATAAGAGGACGCTTCAGCTCAGACTGGCCCTATATACAAATGTTTAGTTGTGGTTCATATGTGAATTGCACTTTACAGGGCACCATTTTCTCAAGGCCGCCAATAAGCTTGAACTGTGCCTATGGGTGTGCAGAATTTATTAGAATACAGACACATTAAAGTGGATGTCCGTTTTCAGAAAATGAATGTTATATTTTGTACAATTAAAAGTTATATAATTTTCCAATACACTTTCTGTATTAATTCCTCACGGTTTTCAAGATATCTGCTTGTTGTTATTCCGTAAAAACCTTCACTGTTTGCTTGCAATGGATAATGTGCATGGTCATGGGATGGACACACAGGTGAACGGTTCATTACAGTTACAGTATGTATATCAGAGCTGTGTCTTCCAATGATCCCAACGCCTGTGTGTCCATCACATGACCATGGACAGAATTTTTTCCACTGGAAGTAAACAATGGATGTACCTACGGAATAACAACAAGCAGAGATCATGAAAACAGTGAGGAATTAATACTGAAAATATATTGGAAAATTGTATAACTTAATTATATAAAAAATAACATTAATTTGCTGAAACAGGACAACCCCTTTTAAAACCTATTTGCAAATGTAAAAATACAATTAAATACTACGGTTAAAAAATAAATATGTCCATCAAGTTCAACAAGGGATGGGAAGATGCTAACTTTCTGGTCTGATATCCTAATGTTTTAGCCAAAATTAGCACGAAAAATTCGGAAAGTCTTCAAACGTTTTCTATTTTTCCACATTTTGCTATGTTGAAGCCTTGTGCTAAAATAAAAAAAAACAACACGTTTTTCCCTATTATTCTGCACTCAAAACCGCATAACAACAAAAGTGAAAACAGAATGTTAGTAATCTTTGCTAAATTATTAAAAAGAAAAAATGTAAATTTTGCATTGACATAAGTATTCAGACCCTTTACTCAGTACTTAGTTGAAGCACCCTTGGCAGTGATAACAGCCTTCTTGGGTCTGATGCCACAAGGTTTGCACACCTGGATTTGGTGATTTTCTGCCATTCTTCTCTGCAGATCCTCTCAAGCTCTGTCAGGTTGGGTGGGGACTCTCGATGGACAGCCATTATCAGGTCTCTCCAGAGGTGCTCAATTGGGTTCAAGTCAGGACTGGCTGGGCCACTCAAGGACAATCACAGAGTTGTCCCTAAGCCACTCCTGTGCTGTCTTGGCTGTGTGCTTAGGGTCATTGTCTTGTTGGAAGGTGAACCTTCGGCCCAGTCTGAGGTCCAGAGCACTCTGGATCAGGTTTTCATTAAGATATCTCTGTACTTTGCTCCATTCATCTTTCCCTCAAACTTGACCAGTCTCCCAGTTCCAGACACTGAAAAACACCCCTACAGTATGATGCTGCCACCACCATGCTTCACTGTAGGGATGGTATTGGGCAGGTGATGAGCAGTGACTGGGTTCTTCCAGACATGATGCTTAGAATTGAGGCCAAAAAGTAAAATCTTGGTTTCATCAGACCACAGAATTCTGTTGCTCACAGTCTGAATGTCCTTTTAGGCGCTTTTTTTTTTTTTTCTGCAAACTCCAGCGGGCTTTTATGTGTCTTTTACTGAGGAGAGGCTTCTTTCTGGCCACTCTGCCATGAAGCCAAAATTGATGGAGTGCTGTAGTGATGGTTGACCTTCTGAAAGTTTCTGCCATCTGTACACAGGATCTTTGCAGCTCAGCCAGAGTGACCATTGTGTTCGTTGACACCTCTCTTACCAAGGCCCTTCTCCCCCTCCCGATTACATCGTTTGGTGGGACAGTCAGCTCTAGGAAGAGTCCTCGTTGTTCCAAACTTCTTCCATTTAAGAATTATGGAGGCCACTGTGCTCTTGGGAACTTTCATTGCAATACAGATTGTTTTGTACCCTTCTCCAGATCTGTGTCTCCACACAATCCTGTCTCTGAGCTCTACAGGCAGTTCTTTCCTCCTCATGGCTTGGTTTTTACTCTGATATGCATTGTCAACTGTGAGACCTTATATGGACAGGGGTGTTTCTTTACAAATCATGACCAATCAAATGAATTTACCACGGGTGGACTCCAATCAAGATGTAGAAACATTTCAAAGATGATCTAGAGAAAGGGGAGGCCCCCAGATCCAAATTTCAACTGTCACAGCAAAGGGCCTGAATGTCCATGAGAAATTTGAGTTTTTCATTTTTAATA